>NC_142284.1:16729892-17054570 GCF_965620075.1 Prunus avium | reverse complement strand
TAGCGGTTCCAATTCAGGCTCTCCTTGTGAGTGAAATACCGAGACCTCCCGATCTGTGTAAGGTTGCACAGACCTTATGGAAAAAACCCAAGCACGGAATGGTCAAAGCAAATTGTGATGGCGCCTGGTTTGAGCAAACAATGTGGGGAGGTTTTGGATGGGTGATTCGGGACTTTACAGGTTGGATGATGCAAGCGGGTGGTCAAGGAGATATGCTTTATGGGTTGACTCTCATGGCAAAGATGGACGCTATAAGGCCAGTTCTATTTGTTTGTCAACAAGGGGGTTTCTCTTGGGTGGTGGTGGAGTCTGATTCCCAAGTTGCCATCAAGATGGTGAAGGGGGAAAAGGGCGGTGGCTATGGAGGTAGATAGTATTCTCTTCGACATCTAGACTGCGATTCTAGAATTCCAGGAAGTAATTTTTATTTTTGTACCTTGCAACTGCAACAAAGCTTCTTATGAGGTTGAAACTTTTGCTTGTAGGGTAGGTGGTAGTTACTATTGGGATTTTGTACCTCCAGATTGGTTGTTTAATACCTTAGCTGGAGATGCTAATGTTCGTGTTCGCCTTTAATAAAAGTATTTGATTCTTGGAAAAAAAAAATATATGAAGCTGACAGTTTATTCAATTCATTGATACATGAACTTATTAAATCAGATAATATGAAAAGACTCAACATAATAGCATATTGAAACTTCTTGAATGCAATAATGATGCATATTTGTTTTAATTCTCCAACAATGCCTCCCGTAAACCAAACTTGCTTCTAACTCCCAATCTTGCAACATCTCTTTTGTAAATTTGTCCACCAAGAGGTTTTGTAAACACATCAGCCATTTGTTCATCTGTCTTGCAATACTTCACATGAATAACACCTTCATTGACAAGCTCCCTCAGAAAATGATAACGAATACGAATGTGCTTCGTTCACCCATGTAAAACTAGATCTTTTGAAACTGAAATTGTTGAACTATTATCACAAAACAAACTTGTGGGACCTTTTTGCTCGTGCTTAAGACTTTCCAAAATTTCTCGTAACCACAGAATCTGACACCTGCATAAGAAGCAGCAATGTATTTTGCTTCCGTTGTAGAGAGAGCCACAATAGGTTGCTTCTTAGAACTCCAAGAAAAAATACCACTTCCAATATTAAAAACGTAACCGGAAGTACTTTTGTAATCATCAACACTTCCTGCCAAGTCACTATCAGTATAACCAAGAAGATTAATAGGAATATTTGCTTCATAGAAAATACCATAATCAACGGTCGCTTTGACATATCGCAAAATTCTCTTTGCAGCCTCTCAATGATTGGAATATGGCTTTTCCATAAATCTGCTCACCAAACTTACTGAAGACATGATGTTTGGCCTTGTGGCAGTCAAATACATCAGATTTCCAACCAAACTTCGAAACATTATAGAGTTCACAAGTTTTCCTTCACCATCTTTGCTCAATTTTAAGCCTGTAACACATGGAGTTGAGACTGGATTTGCATTCTCCATTCGAAACTTCTTCAAAACTTCCTTCGCATAACTCTCTTGCGAAATGAAAATTCCTTTTTTGGACTGGTGAACTTCTATACCAAGAAAATGATGCAGTTCTCCTAAATCTGTCATCTCAAATTCTCTCATCATGGAGAGCTTGAACTCATTCAACATGTCAATATTATTTCCGGTAAAAATCAGATCATTAATGTAAAGATTTACAATCATGAAACTTCCTTGCGAATTGTTTTTAATATAGAGATTATGCTCATACGGACATTTCTGAAAAACCATTCTTCTCAAAATATGAATTGATGCGGCTATACCAAGCTCTAGGTGACTGCTTAAGACCATATAAGGCCTTTCTCAACTTGAAAACTTTCTTCTCTTCTCCTCTCTTTACATATCCAGGTGGTTGCTCCAAGTAAACTTCTTCATTGAGAACACCATTCAAAAACGCAGACTTCACATCCATTTGAAACACCTTCCAAGTATTTTGCACTGCAAGAGAAATGATTAAACGAACGGTGTCAAGCCTAGAAACAAGAGCAAATACCTCAGTATAATCTTCTCCTTATTTTTGTTTGTATCCCTTCACCACAAGCCTTGCCTTGTATTTATTTATGGACCCATCCGAATTCATCTTTGTTTTGTACACCCATTTCACACTAATAGGATCCTTGTGCTGTGGTAAATCTGTGAGCTCCCATGCATCATTTTTTTCAATGGCTTTTATTTCTTCATCCATAGCTCTCTTCCATTTTTCTTCTTTGGATGCATCATCAAAAGAAATTGGGTCTTCTCCTACAAAGAAAGCAAAATATACAGCTTCATTCTGCAAATTTACATGCTGAGCAGATTCATAAATTTCTTCTGAACTTCTCATCTTTATTGGAGTTTGGGAAGGGCCTTCACTGCCATTTGTTGCTAATCTTGGAGAACTTTGGGAAGAGTCATTGATGGAGTGACAATAATCATCACTGTCATCTTGAAGAGTTGATGCTGCACCATGATCATAAAAATCAGAGTATTCATCAAACGAGCTAACATGGCCCACTTTTTAGGTCAACTGGCTCATAGGGGCCACGACCTCCAACTTGTTATCTGATAGTTCCTATCGTTCCATGGCAATAAGTTAAACTTGCCCTAGGAGCTTCGTCATGATTTGACGGTCAATTCGACCTCATCGTTGGATTTGGTCAACTAAGATTATATAATTAATAAAAACTGCTCAACGGCAATCCAGACATCCTATTCTCAATATGTGAATTCCTACACAATCCGAATAGCATTGGAAAACATAAACTTCAAAACAGGCCCCGTCTGACGATCCGATCCTAACAAACCTGAATATTACATAATAGGGCAACCAAAGCAATTTGCATACAATCTAAGATCCAGGCCTCCTTTTTCTAACCCGTAAGTTCCTACACGACCCTAGAGGTCCAGGGAACGACATATTCTGAAATGAGATTGATCCGACGGTCCGATCATGATGATCCCAAACATCACATAATAGGCCAAATTCAGGTTCGCCGATCAAACTTTGAAATCTTGCGTATCCAAGCATAACGTCGTACTCGGGACTATACGGGAATAGTTCTAGGACTAACATATTCTGAAATATAGATTCTGATTTTTTAAAATTACAATTAATTAATTCTCCCTAACTTGTTATTCTATACAGCCAACACTTTGAAATGCTTGAAGGTGAAATGCCCCGACGAACCACTCACTATATTCAAAAAGTTCACAATGAAACATTTCACGCATGGTTTAAGAACTATGTAAGTACTCTAAGTCATTTGTGGCTAAAGCTAGATACATGAATAGATTAATTGATAATTCTAATTATGTTTCTTTGGTATATGTAGGTGACAACATAGAGAAGAACTTCTAATATATGTGGTGTTTTCTGAAGAAATCATTAGTTTGGCTAATGGTCCTGATGAGTTTGCATGAAAATTTAAGGGATATGTTGTCAATGGTTTTAGATTTCGTACAAAGAAGTTTGAAAAAGATAGAACTACTCAAAATTCTGGTGTTGTTTTGCTTTTGAAGGCAAATACTATGAGTTATGCTAGTGTGAGAGATCAAAATCCTCGATCAGGAGATGTGACATTTCATGCAGTGTTGATAGATGTAGTTGAAATTCGGTACACCAATATCTTGAAATTTGTCTTGTTCAAGTGCGACTAGGTTGATAGTTTTCTGGGAGTTAAAGAGGATGAGTTTCAATTCACACTAGTGAACTTTAATCATTTGTTGTACAAAGATAATGGAATAGGGGACGAGCCTTTCATTTTGGCTCAACAAAGCAAGACAAGTTTGTTATGTACAAGACCCTTTGGATTCCGATTGGAATGTTGTTCTTACGATGACTGTCAAAGATCTATTTGATATGTATTCGAAAGATTCATCTCATACTCCTACAGTGGTACCTCAAGTCGAGCTTTATGCAAAGCCAACAAAAAGAAACTATATATTTGCATGATGAAGATGTTAATTGGGTGCGACAAGGAGTGGAAGGAACTATTGTGGAAACAGATGTTGAGATGTCACTACGACAATTATGTTAAACTACGACACACAATAGACGACCCTTTACATAAAAACCATCGTGGTATTTTAAAAGACGACGGGTGTTATAATACTTTCGTGGTAAGGTACCTAATACACCCATGAGTTGGGTTATTTTAAAATAACGACGCTACCTTATTAGGACCATTGTGTTTTTAGGAGGCGCTAAACAAAAATTTCACCTTCAGTTTGCGAGCGCTGAGCTTTTTAGCAAACCCTCGCTCTCTCAAATTCTCAAATTCTCTCACCTCCTTTCTGAAAACCCGTTCTCTCTCAACTCTCTCTCACATCTATGAAGCGCATATCCCTCGCGCCTTCCACCGAACTCGCCAATATCACCATCTCTGTCGCACCGTTCAGGTCACCGAGCTCTCCAAGATGGCCATCTCCATTGCGCAGTTCAGTCCACCGAGCTCACCGCGTTGGCCATTTCCCTCACACTGCCCATGGCAGCTACCCTTCCTCGTCGAGACCAATTTTAAGCCCCTAACTGGATTCCCATCTTCCATTTTACGAGCTTTAGATTAGATCTTCTTACTCGTAAACCAAAAAGGTACGAAGCTAATTTTCTAGGGTTAGCTTAGGGTTCTTCTGATTTGACTTTAATTTTTATTTTTTCTTGTTTAATATTCTAATTTTGTAATTGTAAGTAAGTTCTTGTTTTCAATGCAACTTATATTTTTATGATTTGATCATCTTAGTTTTTGTTGTTAATTGGATTGGTGGGTGTGGTAAATATTCATTCTTTATGTGAATTGAGTCTCTGTTTTGTACTGCCAAGTTGGTTAATTAGATTGAATTGGGCCATTAGCCTTTTGATGGGTATTCATATTTCAAGTGATGAAATTTCAAATTCAAGTACAGTTCTTTCTTTTATCATTTTGCTTATAATCTGGCTTTTTTTGGGTCATTTGTTAGAGTCGTTGTTATTAGTGATCTTGTATTGGAATTCTGGATATGGGTTGTTTCAGTTTTCTTGTTTACTTGGATTTGCTAGCTTCTTGGTCAGGTGTTTTGATCTGCTAAGAGAAATCGATTACTCCCTATTGCTACGTGTTTGTGCTTTTTTATGGCATTGACCCTTAAAAGTTTCTGCCGCCTTGGGATGCAGATTGGTAGCTTTTAATGGAAGTATTGGCTTGGATTTTGTTTCTTGATATATGAGTAATAACGTCTTATCATGTTCATTAATATTGGTTTGATATGCATGCTAACGATTCATTAGATATCAAATTTTCTATTAGAAAGGGGGTTTCTATGAGAAATGGGGTTGCATTTCATATAAATGTTTTGTTTGTAAGCTTCTGGTATAGTTTTTTCATGGTTATCAACTAATTGTCTATGAAATTGGTTTATGCATGTCACTTACTTCCCTTTTCTATTTTTGGGTTAAGATGGTTTCTTTCAAAATTCTTAGGTTAGGTTTTTGTTTATTGCCTGCTTGTTTACTTTTGGCTCATTTTTCAATCCTTGGTGCCTTCTCAGTTTATGGGAGGAATGATGCAGGCCTAGCTTCTGGTGTTACATTAGTTGTTTCTTTGATTGTTTTGAAGCTCCCTTGTCCATTACTGGATACAGTTTCGAGTTTCACCTTAGAGTACTGATTCTTATTGGAAGGACTGGAGTGTTTTCTATTTCAAGCACATGGCTATGGGGATTTCATCTGCATTTATGCAGAAAGACCCCAAGATTTGACTACAATTTTGGTAACAGCTATCTTTGAGTGGTTGCTTATTTCTATGCTGTTCGTTGACAGCTAATTTTGGTAACAAAGTTTGCTTATTACTGTGGATTGCCAACACCCTACCTGACTCTTTTGACAGCAACATCAACATGGGTTTTACTCCAAGTCTACCAATTCAACTTCCTCACTTTGATTTAATACGTGGGCATGTTTATTGTTGCTTCGTTGTTCCTTTCAGGCAACTTGCTCAGGCTTTTTGGCAAGTAAGGGAGCTAAGCTCCCCTGCTTTCTAAAATCCCCTGTTCTTGTTCATTTTCTAGTACTTGTGTTGTGTAACGATTTTTGCATTTTAATTTGCTTTATTTTCAGAGAGCCTCCAGACTTGTCAAGAGTAGGAATTCTAGTTTGTATAATTTGGGTGATTTTGCATCATGTATAAATCCTTGGACCCTTTTCAACTCCTGTTTATTATGCTTAGACTTATTCCATTGATGAATTCTCTTTAACCTCTAATTATATATGTCAATCTCATTACTGAAAATTAATTGTCAGTGGTACACTTGTGATCAAATGTTCAAAGGGTATCAAAATTCAGAGGTTCATTGGACTATGCCATCTTTGGAGAAGGTAGAAAATTTGGTCATTTAGAACTTGTTTTTATCTACATTAATGGCAGTGATTAGAATTAATGAAACATATTTGGTAAGATTTGTGTTTGCGGAGTTTGATGTTAATTTTGCAAGTCTTGTAGAAGGGACTTGTTGTTGCTGATAATGCTACAGGGTAGGGGAATAGAACAACATGGAAACAAACAACTTTCGTTAATAAAGCATTTTAATTGGTTTTCTAGTTGAAATCGTTGTATAGAATTATAGGAAACAAAAAACTAAAATGTAACAGCTTGGGAACTTATTAGACGATGAATTTAAAGAAAATAAACGATGGTTTTATTGTAAAAAACGTCGTCTTTATATACAATCAATGATGTTTTTAACAAAATACGGTCGTCTTTTAACAAACAACCGTCGTCAATATTATATATAACAACGGTATTTAAAACTCGTCGTCTTTGCTAATAAATAACGACGCTTTTTAACAAAAAAACCATCATCTTTTCTAATAAACAACGATGGTTTGAGTAAAACCGTCGTCTTTACATCTAATAGACGACGGGAATTTACCGTCGTGGTTTTATGCATCAAAAGATGTCGGTCGATTTCACGACAGTTGAAAAACCGGATACACGATGGTGAATTGCCGTCGTCTATTGCGATTTTTTTAGTAGTGTGTGTTGGCACTAAAACTGAACATATAGAGATGAGTGCAACTTACAAGTGATGTGGACGATCTGGAGATCGATTGAGTGCTTGATGCAGATTCTTCCTGTCCTGGGATGCCGATCCTGAACCAAAGAAAGTTGAGGCCCATGAGGTCTATGGAACCGGTGTGAAACCAGTCTAAGACCCTCCGATGCCGAAGTAAGTTTATTTCTAAGAGCTTTTGCTACTGACAATGTATTTAGCATAAAAGTCAAGCTGAAAAGTCTTACCCCTTGTATTGTAGTGAAGGGGCCTATTTATAGAGGGCATTTGGTATGCTCTTAGTACTTAATTTCGATGTGGGACTCGTGGGAGGGCCCTACGAGTTTGACACGAGTCTTTGGATGTTTTGGGCGGGGCCTTCGAGGTTTGTTCCGCAGAATCGGTAAGCTATACCGATTGTAGAATCCGCTAGGCGTCATCGGTAGTCGATACCGATTGTTCGCTGCCTTAGACAATTGGGGAGTTTTACCAATCCACGTGTCACTGTATGAGTGGAGGGTCAGATATGGTACAAACAGTAGTCCCCCAAGTTACCGATTGAGAAGCCACTTCTTGGTTCGAGACTTGAATGTGTCTTCGGCATTCTGACCCGGACCCGATGGTCTCGTTCCTGCCTTCGTGGCTTGCTGATGGTGGTCAAGTAGTCCCCCAAGTGCCCGAGCGAGGGAGATTGGAAAAGAGACGGCAGAAGATGCCGAAAGGTGAGCGAAAACTCATTGATGTAAGCCTGCCGTTCGGCACGAGAGGCGAGTGAAAACTCATCAATGTGCGCCTGCCGTTCGGCACGAGAGGTGGGTGAAAACTCATCAATGTGCGCATGCCGTTCGGCACGAGAGGTGAGTGAAAACTCATCGATGTGCGCCTGCCGTTCGGCACGAGAGGTGAGTGAAAATTCATCAGTGTGCGCCTGCCGTTCGTCAGTGGAGTTGTGCTCGAAAAAGGGGTGGGTTGCAACGTTTGAGAATCTGAAACGTTTCGAGTGACGACGGTTGGAATTCGTTGTGCATGCATGCCACGTGTCGGCAGGGTTGCGAAGGGTCGCGTCGCTTCGTTTCCCGATGCTAGGTTCGTCCTATAAATGTGAGGAAGGGATGATAGTTGGAATACTTGGAAGTTTTTTAGAGCAATCAGAGCTTGTGAGAGGCGATTTTCGGCGACTGTGCGAAGGCGTTGTAGGCGCTTTCCGGCGAACTTTATCAAGGCAGAGGCGATTTCCAACGAGGAGGAAACACCGTGTGAACAAGGTATGTTGCCGTGTTTCATTTTTTGATGACTCAAATCATCAATTTGTTGCATGAACATGTATTAATGTAGATGAACATGAAATTTTAGGGTTTATGATGAGTGTTTGATTCTAGCATGGCATTTAGTTTCCATTCGTTTGTGTTTGTAGATGTCAGATACTGAATCTGAGCGTAGTCGTAGTCCGAGGGCGTGCGAGGACGAATCATCCTCGGGAAGCTCCACCGAGGAGTGCAAGAGTGCCGATTCTATGAGCACTTCAAGTGTCGAAGTGATTGAAGTGGGTAGTGGTCAGCCTTCGACTTCGGGTCGTGGGATGGAGGCGACCAAGGCTGATGTCTCCATGGCTGCCCCTGGGGAGGGAGTGCTGTGCGTTGTCACGAGTAGACAACGAGTGCCGATGGCCAAGGCGAAGGGTCCAGTCTATGGAGTAGATCATTTAGAGCCGAATGTGCTAACCGAGGCTAAGTTATCCAAAATTCGGGCGCTGTACAACATACCGAATTCTGTGGTGATGCGGATTCCAATGCCGTTGGAGTCGCTGAGCAATCCTGAGAATAAGGTTTGCTTTTTCACCGATGTCTTTAAGCACGATCTTCGGCTGCCGTTGAGACATTCGGTGCAGAAGATCCTGGCTCAGATTGGGTATGCACCGGGGCAGTACAATCCGAACTTCTGGATTACTCTGCTCGGGACGATTACGGCCTTCGGCCTAGCTGGCGAGGGCAAACCGAGCTATGAGCAGTTCGCTAATCTGTACAACGTGACGAGGGCGAAAAGTGCTGATCAAGGGGGGTGGGTGCAGTCTAACTGCTTGGCAGCTTAGGAATCGGCACCTAACGTTATAGTTGAGAGGCACATTCCCACCACCTTCCAAACTGTCGATAGGCCGTAGGACACCGTTCGTAGTGTCTTTGAAACGGCCGACTGCGCCGAGGAGGGACGTGGAGGCGATCGAGGGAGTGAGAGGTAAGATTGTCGAAGAAGACCGTTTCTTCAAGACCTTGCTTGGTTATCGCAATCTTTACAAGGTAGGCTTGATCGGTAAGGCGGAGCACGACCGAAGAGAGAAAGAGGAGAAAGAGGAGGAAGAGAGAAGACAAAGTAAGTAATGCCGTTCGGCAGCATGCATGTTTTGTTTCTTTCTGGATGCCGTTTCTCATCTAAGTTTGTGGGTTGTATTGCAGTGGCAGGAGGGAGGCCAATGAGCGATGGGATGAGGAGGCGGCTGGAGACTCGTGCGCTTGCGCAGAAGAAGAAGAAGAAGGAGGGTGAATCCCCTCAACCGAAGACGAAGCCTCCTCGTTCCGCCGGAGGAGCTTCGGGAGACGAGACGACGGTGGCCGATCGTCTCAAGGAGAAAAGGGTGGCAGAGGCCGAGGCTGTTCGTGAGGTCCACCTCCAAGTGACGGGGAAGAGGTAGATCGAGGGTGCCCTCGACGTGACGCCATTGCCGAAAAGGCCGAGGGGACCGAACGAGGGAACATCCGTTCTGATTTCCGACGAGGAGGGAGAGGGGGAGGAGGGACCGGTGAACATTGCATGCCCTCGGAAGGCGGTGCCGTTCATCAACTGCATGATTGATGGCGCACAGATGGAGCTCTCGGAGCTAGAGCAGCTATCGGTGAAGACGGTGCGCGAGCAGACCGGACGAGCTTTCCGGCTTCAGGCTGCGGTAAGTGTCGTATGTTTGTGTTTCAATTGTTGGCGCGGTCGGCGCATATTAAACTGTTGTTATGTTGCAGGTTGACATGGAGATGTGGCTGTGCGTAAAGGGAGCTGTGAACGCTGCCGAACGGTACCAGAAGAAGTTCGAAGAGAGCCAAAGCAAGATTGCCGAAGCTGTTAAGCTCATCCAAGAAGCCGATCGTCGCGCCGAGGAGAATGCGGCGAAGATAGCGGAGCTCTCATCGAAGCTGGCGGCGGCTGAGTTGGAGGTGGTGGGAGCTCATGAGGCCAAGGCGGCAGTGGAGGTGGCAATGGATGCGGCCGAGCAGTCGCATGCCAAAGAGGTGGAAAAGGCTAAGGCAAAAGCCGTGGTTGACTACTGATCCTCGGAGGAGTTCACGGTGCTGCTAGATAAGGAGGTCATGGAGAAGTGTGACGACCTCATGTATCGATTCAAACGGTACAACGTAGACAAGAAGCTGAACCTAAACTTCCTCTGGGACCCGCCTCCACTGCCTGAAGGTGTAACCGAGGAAATGGTGGAGGCCTATAAGGGAGAAGATTCCGATGTTGATTCTGTCGATGAGACCGACTCCAGCAGTGAGGAGGAGGAGGGCCATCTAGTACCGGCCTCTGCCAGTGTGCCTGCTGCCGATGACCAGTGTCGCGCCTGCTGATGCTGATGATGTGACGACCGGTGCCGACCCCCCATCGGCTTAAGAGCTGATTTATTTGAATTTCTGTGGTTTCTTGTTTTTTGTTTGTGTAACCAATTTGGATTATGCCGATTGGCAGTTTTGCTAAGACAGATAGCCCTGTTGTGGCTTTTATCCAAGTTTATATTGATTCGGTTTCATTTTTAACTTTTGTATTCTAGTATCTGTGTGCGTGCCATATGTAGTATAATTCTGATACCGTGTTGCTGTTTATGGCACTGCTGTATGTATAGAATAAGAATTTTAAAAATTAATGCCGATTACAAAGGTGATGACCAAAGGTACAGTCACTTGTAGTAATATTTCAAGTGTTCGACGTTCTAGGGGTGATCGAGTGTTCGTCCATTGGAACCACGCAATCGGTATGTCATGGGGAGACAGGTTTTGGTGACCTCGTAAGGACCTTCCCAAGAAGGCCCAAGAGTTCCTTCGGAAGGATTCTTGGTTGCGAGGGAAACTTTGCGCAACACCCAGTCCCCCACCTGGAACGATCGGCGTTCAACGCGCAAGTCGTAGTACCGGGAGGTTCGTTGTTTGTATGCGGCATTCCGAAGCTGAGCCTGCAAACGGTGTTCCTCGATGAGATCAAGGTTTAGGGCAAGTAGCGTCTCATTTTGCTCCGGCGTATAGGATGTCGTTCGGCACGTAGGTGCGTTGATTTCGACCGGGACAATAACTTCGGTACGAAAGGCGAGGGAAAATGGAGTTTCGCCGGTCGACCGTCGGTAGGAAGTGTTGATGGCCCATAATGCCTCTAGGAGGAGATCGGGCCACGCGCCTTTAGCTGCGCCGAGCTTCTTTTCTAGCATCTTCTTTATGATCTTGTTGATGGCTTCGACCTGGCCGTTTGATTGTGGGTATGCTGGGGAAGCGAAGAACAAGTTGATGTTGAATCGGTGGCAAAGGTGCCGGAACTGAGAGGAGTCCAATTGTTTACCATTGTCGGTGATGATCGCGTTCGGTAGGCCGAACCGGCAGATAATGTTCTTCCACACAAAATGCTCGACCTTGGCGGCAGTGATGGTTGCCAGTGCTTTGGCTTCGGTCCATTTTGTAAAGTAGTCGACAGCGACGATGGCGAATTTAAGTTGTCCCTTGCCTTAGGACATGGGGCCGATGAGATCCAAACACCATTGAGCGAAGGGCCATGGGCTGACAATTGGAGTGACCGGTTCGGCAGGCAATTTTGGGACGGAGCCAAAACACTGGCAGTGGTCACACTTCTGGACGAGTTTAGTGGCGTCGGTATGCAGAGTTGGCCAATAATACCCCTGCCGAACGGTCTTGAAGGGCAAAGACCGGGCGCCATAATGGTCCCCACAGGCTCCCTCGTGAATCTCTCATAAGATGTAGTCGCCTTGTTGTGGGGTCATGCATTGAAGCAACGGTAAGGAATGACCACGCCGATAGAGAATCTGATTCAAAAGGAGGTATCGTGCCGATCGGCGGCGTAGAGTTTTGGCCTCGGCCATGTCATCCGGTAACGTGCCGCTAGCGAGGTATGCGTGGATTGGATCCATCCAACTTGGATCCTACCGAACGGCATGTACTTCGGTTTCAATAGTGCTGCGCCGAGCGAGGACTTCGATCGACATGTGGCAACCTACTTTGTCATCGATTGCAGATGCAAGGCGTGACAGGGCATCGACGTGGCTGTTCTCGGATCTGGGGATCTGCTGAAGTGGTGGAACAATCGGCGGGCGAGTGTCAAGTAGGCAGCCATCGAAGTGTCTTTAGCTTCGAATTCGGTAAGCACTTGATTAACGACAAGTTGAGAGTCGCTGCAGATTTTGAGTTGTTTGGCTCCCATATCTTTAGCGAGCCGAAGGCCTGCCAAGAGGGCTTCGTACTCGGCTTCGTTGTTGGAGGCCTGAAATTGGAAATGGATGGCATATTCGATTGTCGTTTGGTCAGGGGCTTTTATTACTAAGCCGGCCCCACTACCTTGTCGGTTGGACGAACCGTCCACATAGAGAGTCCATAGGGGAATTGCTGGACTAAATGTTCCTTCGGTCGGATGGGCGACCAGGGCTGTCGAAGTCGGTTCGAGGACGAGATCGTCCGGATCTGCTTCTTGTGACGTAGTCATCTCAGAGATGAATTCAGCTACGGCTTGCCCCTTCTCGGCATGCCGAGGGTGATAGTGGATGTCGAATTCGCTGAGCTCGATGGCCCATTTCACTAGCCTACCTGTCGTCTCCGGCCTCTGCAGTATTTGGCATAGAGGCTGATTGGTGAGAACGGCAACGGTATGCGCCTGAAAATATGGCCGAAGTCGACGCGCGGGGAGCACGAGAGCGTAAGCAAGTTTTTCCAGCTGGGGATACCGAATCTCGGTGTCCTGCAGGGCATGGCTGGTGTAGAAGATTGGGAGTTCTATGCCGTTCGGCTTGCGGATGAGTACGGAACTGAGTGCCATTGCAGAAACTGAAAGGTAGAGGATAAGTCGTTCTCCCGGAAGAGGTTTAGACAATAGGGGTGCTCTGCTCATGTAGGCCTTCAGGTCCTGGAAAGCCCGATCGCACTTGGTAGCTTTTGAGGGCTTTAAAGAAGGGGGCGCAGCGATCGGTAGCTTTTGATATGAATTGGGCGAGAGCGGCGACGTGCCCTGTGAGGCTCTGAATGTCTTTCTATGTCCTTGGCGCCTGCATGTCAAGTAATGCCTTGATTTTTCCGGGGTTGGCTTCAATTCCTCTTTGGCTGATCATGAAGCCAAGAAATTTGCCAGAGGAGACGCCAAAGGCGCATTTTTTTGAGTTGAGGCGCATGTTATACTTCTTCAAGACGCCGAACATGAGGGAAAGGTTATGGAGATGACAATCGGCCGTTTTTCTTTTGACGAGCATGTCATCCACATAAACTTCCATTGAAGTGCCAATGAGTTCGGAGAAAATTTTGTTGACCAGTCGTTGGTATGTACCTCCGGCATTCTTTAAGCCGAACGGCATGACATTGTAGCAGTAGAGTCCCTTGTCAGTGATGAAGGCCGTATGTTCACGGTCAGCAGGGCTGAGAATGCATCCATAAAGCTGAGAAGTTCGTGGCCTGCCATGGCGTCTACCAGCTGATCGATCCTCGGCAAAGGGAAACTGTCTTTGGGGCAAGCCTGTTGGAAAAAATGGCTCACCTAAAGGATACAAAGGTTTTGGCGCTCAAAGAGAGAATTTGAAACTGCCTAAAAGCGACCGGTCGCTGGGAAGTTGCGACCGGTCGTTTCTGGCAGATTCGAGGTCTGGAGCAAAACTGAAGAGCGATCGGTCGCTAGTTTTTTGCGACCGGTCGCAGGAAGCACAAGCGACCGGTCGCATGACATTTGCGACCAGTCGTCCAGAGCAGATTCAAAGTCTGGAGGGAAAATAATTCTGGCGAGGTCGTCCGAGTCGTGCTGTGACGTTTTCTTACGTGTTTTCAACTGTGTTTTCGAGGGCTATCGCTTTCCACAAGATTTCAGAGGCTTAGTGGGTCACTTCTGAGGTAAAAGAGGGTTGACTACTTGCTGGATAGGTGGGAGAGCACTCATGGCTAATTGGTTATCTTATTTTGAATAATCTCCTCTCCATTTTCTGGTTTAATGGAGGTGGCTGAGTGGGATTACATTACCCACCTGATCTGACCCTTAGTCTAAGTGGTGACTAAAAGGAAAGAACGTGGAGGACAATCAGATATCCTATCTCTTGTCCATTGGCTTGTGTAGGTAATGGGATGAAGTAAGATAACACAAGGGAGAAAGCATGTTGAACATATGTAGTGGCAAAAGCTGGAAACAAGATGAGCTTCTTGTGAGAGTTTTCAGAAAAACCAAGGGGAGAGCAAGTGAGTTCTCTAAGTGTATCAAGGTGTTGATCAAGGGTGTGAGAGAAACAGATTGTGAGGGTAGTGTTCTAAGGGGTTTTCCTTTGTAAACCAAAGTTGTAACCTATCTTCATTAGTGAAATTTCTCAAGGTGATCACCAAAGAGGATGTAGGCAATTTGCTGAACCTCTATAAACACTTGTGTCATTTGTGCTTGGTTAATTTCTGTGTGTGTGTGTAAGACTCATCCATCATTGAGTTCTTTATCTAAAGTCCATCAACAACAAGATCTTTAAGGGCAGTGAGTTAGTCATTAATTCACAACAAAGCCTTGTTTAGATCGGTGTAATCCTGACACATTCTCTAGGCACTGTTCGATTTCTTTACCAAGACCGAATTTGCCAACCAAATTGGGTAGGTTACTTCCTAGATGAAGCCGATTGTCCACAATTTATCCACTTCGAGCCTCATTGCTTTGTATCATTCGGCATCGTAGGCTCGCCGTTTCTGTCGGATGGGTTTGAAGGTGGGGCAAATGCGGAGCTTGTGACTGATGACATTGGGGGCGATGCCGGGCATGTCATTGTAAGACCAGGCAAAAACTTCTGCATTGGCGCGCAAAAAGGTTATGAAATCGGCTCATAATGCCGAACTTAAGGTGGTGCCGATTCGGACCTGTCGGCCAGGCTACGTCTCGGAGAGGGTTACCGAATCTAGATCTTCAACGGGCTGCGCTTGGGGTGTGACGGCCTCATCCCTGGGATCATCTGATTTATCTGTCCCCCTGGCGTTTGGTATAGTCACATTGGTGGAAACGGAGTATGCCTCACAAAGTGCTGCCCTTGCCGATTCTTTTGTTGCCGAAACGTAACATGTCCGTGCACTCAACTGATCCCCTCGCACTTGGCCAATGCCAGCGTGTGTGGGGAACTTGAGGAGGAGCATGTGTGGTGACAGTATGGCCTTCATTTTGGTGAGCGCTATCCTCCCGATGAGCATGTATGCCGTTGGGCAATCGACTACTAGGAAGTGAGTGTAGATGACCGTTCGTCTAGGGATAGTGCCAATGACGAACGGGAGCTGGATACTGCTGATTGGTTCAACCATGTCGCCCGAGAAGCTCAGGAGGGGGGTGATGTCTTTGTTTAGGTGCTGGGGATCGATGCCGAGGGAATTGAAAGCATCGGCAAATAGCACGTTGACCGAACTGCCGGTGTCTATGAGGATTCGGCCCACATCGAAGTCGGAAATATCGGCTCGTATGATCATGGGATCAGAGTGGGGGAAGATGATGCCTCTTAGCTCCTCTTCGGAAAAAGTGATAGGGTCCCAGCTGATTCTGTGAAACCATATATATATATTTTTAATATATATATATATATTATATTTTGGGAAATTAAATATTTTGTTACATATTTAGTTCATAACATAGATAGTTAAATCTATACTGTTTTATGTATTGTTTTAATAAATATTTATTTCTTGTAAAGTTGTAAGATTTTGGGATATATTTTTATAAGAAAATTTTATTTTATGTTTCGGCTTCTTTTTTTATATTATATTTTCTCACGCACCGGGCGCGGGGTTTCCACCTACCTCCGGGTCCGGGGCGTGACAGAATGGTATCAGAGCATAGGGATTAGACACCCTTGGGAACTGTGGTAGAAGATTAGTGTGAGCATATAGGTTTGAATTTAAAGAAGTTAATGACAAAGATCTTTCGGAGTAGATTTTCTTAATTAAGTGCTAGTAAATTTCGAGGACGAAATTTCTTTTAAGGAGGATAGATTGTGAAACCCTATATATATATTTTTAATATATATATATATATATATATATATATATATATTATATTTTGGGAAATTAAATATTTTGTTACATATTTAGTTCATAACATAGATAGTTAAATCTATACTGTTTTATGTATTGTTTTAATAAATATTTATTTCTTGTAAAGTTGTAAGATTTTGGGATATATTTTTATAAGAAAAATTTATTTTATGTTTCGGCTTCTTTTTTTATATTATATTTTCTCATGCACCGGGCGCGGGGTTTCCACCTACCTCCGGGTCCGGGGCGTGACAGATTCGCTGGTGTTTGTGCCTAATAAATCACGGCCATGAGCTGGCCAAAGGAGCCCCCTTTCTCGGCCCTGGCACTTGCTCGTAAAACTGAAACGCAGCGTTTCAACAAGGTGCTTTGCCTTCCTGAAGACAAAAGAAAAAAAATGCCAAGGCATGATCATCTCGGCCTCGAGTGCAGGCCGAGGACGAGGCCAAGCAAAATCGTGGCCAGAAATCTTAAAGTCAGATCATCACGTGATAGCAGGGACCCATGCTTCATTTAATGAAGAAGCGCCTGTTTAATGCAGCAAACCCACTGGCCACAAATAAGCATTTAATGCATGAGGGAAGGTGGGAAGTGACTGAAGTCAGGTTGTGGCGACAGAAGACAGAGTGATTAGACGTAGACATTCTCACAAGAATTCTTGCAGCTTGAGAGATTAGGTCACCAGCTATCAGAGCAATAAATGCGTCTCCACGGCCAGCTGCGCACAAACCACGATTAGGGCGGCAGCCGAGATTCACCAGGATTTATGGGGTCACACCACCATGCTTCACGATCCCAAATGTCGATTGGACACCCACTTGCGCTAATCAGACTCCACTGTGCGTAAATTCAGCCTCGATTACTCATCCAGGAACTCTTCCTACAAATACAAGGCTCGAGCTACATTCAACGGGTTCAAACACCAAACCAAAGCCTCCCACGGAGCAACTTATTTTTTCCTGTAATGCACTTTCAATATCTTTACTTGCTTTCCTAGGAGTAGTGTTAGACTGTAAGGAAAATTCATTCATCAATATATCATACGACCCTTGATTTTCAAGGCGCCGGAGCACCATCTCTGTTGTTCGTTCCCTCACCCCATATATCATACGACCGTCGCTCCCTGAGCGACGTGCCGGAGCACCGCCCAAAACCCACCACCAACACCATCACTCAACGGCCTTGTAGTTCAGGCCATGAACCTAACAGCTGAGACTAGTTCCTCTCTCGGCTACAATCGTTTGATTAGAAGACGAGTTCAAACAGGCGTACCACTTATCCATCCTACACTCATCAACATCTCGACGCACGGTAGACCGTGCTGGCACGCCCGCGCACAACCGTACCGCACCCAAAAGCAGGAAACCGCGTGTCAACGGACATCCCCTCGGCACGGAACTCCAGGCCGTGAGATTTGCGCGGCAGACAGCTGGATCTAGGGGTGCCGAACTATACGTATGTAGTTTTTTACGGAATCATTGCTGGCTTCGGCGATGGGCGCCCCTCCGCTCTGGCGTGGATAGCTGCTTGTTCCATTTGTTCGGCATAGGTGGTCCAGTTGCTGCAGTGGACCAGATAACGAAATTGGGATGACCGAAGACCATTCTTGAAAGCACCGTAGGCCGCCCTATCGGCGATTTCAGGACATCGAGAATATTCGTGGCTGAATCTAGCCGCATATTCCCTCAAGGGCTCATCATCTTGTTGCCGAACGGTATAAAGGTCATCAACCGAATACAGGCGATCGGTCTGAATCATAAAATGGTTGAGGAAGGTTTGTTTCAACTGATCAAAAGAGTCAACCATACCTGGCTCCAATCGGTAGAACCGATTCAAGGCGGCTCCGGCCAGGGTGGAGGGGAACAGTAAGCATTGGCCTTCGTCGGTGAGCCCCTTGCAACCCAAAGCCGATTGGAAGGTATGAATGTGAGTCACGGGATCTTCCACCCCTGTGTAGAACGATATTCGAAGTGCTTGGACCTCTTTTTTGTGTCAGAATGTTCGAATGCGATTGGTGAATGGTCCTGGTTGTACTTTTCCCCATGTTGGTGTCCGAGCTTGATTCTGCTCCTCCTCGATCCGGTTCATTTTTTGAAGGAGAAGACGGATGGTTGGATCGGGAGGGAGAAGGTCGTCACAGAAGGTTTCTGCCGCTTGGTTATCTATCCGTTGGCCGGTGTTGTGTCCCTGTATTTCTCGATCTGCTATTCGGCTGGAGTTCCTCCCATAGTCTTCCTTATGCCAATCGTTCTCCTCGTTTGATCGATGGCTACGATGCTCTTTCGAAGGTCCTCCCATAGTCTTTCCTTAAGCCGATCATTGATCTTGTCGCAGCGGCAGTCGGAGTAGACTTCGGGAGGCAGATGGCTTTCCGGTGGCTTGCTGCTTCCCCTTATCCTGAGCGCTGGGCTTCCGCACGCTTTTAAATGACTTCTCCTGCCGAAGCTGCATGGTCCGTTCCAGACTGTCCTACAGCTGGGTTGAGTGCGTTTGCTGATACTAAAGCTGTCTCTGGGTGTCATCAAGTTTAGAGGAGAGGATATTGTTGTGCTCCTGCATTCTTGCCATTTCCCGTTGTAGAGTCTCCATGCGGGCTTCCAGAGTATTTGGCCGAACAGGCGTCTCTGTCCGTGGCGTGTTGGGCAGGGGGGCTGGGCTTGCTCCGCTACCGACGCCGATGATAGGACCATCGGTAGGGAGTACCGAAGATGGATTCATTTTTTGGAAGTGAAGTTGGAGATATGGGTTGATTGACTATCAATTCCCACAGACGGCGCCAATCTGTTGGCACTAAAACTGAACAGATAGAGATGAGTGCAACTTACAAGTGATGTGGACGATCCGGAGATCGATTGAGTGCTTGATGCAGATTCTTCCTGTCTTGGGATGCAGATCTTGAACCAAGGAAATTTGAGGCCCATGAGGTCTATGGAACCGGTGTGGAACCAGCCTAAGATCCTCCGATGCCGAAGTAAGTTTATTTCTAAGAGCTTTTGCTACTGACAATGTATTTATCATAAAAGTCAAGTTGAAAAGTCTTACCCCTTGTATTGTAGTGAAGGGGCCTATTTAAAGAGGGCATTTGGTATGCTCTTAGTACTTAATTTCGATGTGGGACTCATGGGAGGGTCCTACGAGGTTGACACGAGTCTTTGGATGTTTTGGGCGGGGCCTTCGAGGTTTGTTCCGCAGAATCGGTAAGCTATACCGATTGTAGAATCCGCTAGGTGTCATCAGTAGTCGATACCGATTGTTCGCTGCCTTAGACAATTGGGGAGTTTTACCAATCCACGTGTCACTGTATGAGTGGAGGGTCAGATATGGTACAAACAAGATGAAAGAATCTGAGTGACCATTATGTATTTGTCCTTGCTATAATTTAGTTACTTTTTCATTAATATATAAGAATAATTTAGTATATGGAGTGTGGTTTAATGGTAATTTACGTCTTGCTGCAGGTTTATAATTTAAATTTTTTTATACTTCTCTTAGTTGGATTTTTTTATATAATTATTTTATTTCAGTGGTTTATGGCGCCTAAGAGAACAAGAGGTATGTTAATGGAGGAATTGCTTCCCCATCTCCTTTGAGACGTAAAAAGGGCAAGCACCGAGCACGAACATCTCAACAGCCTATACTTCCTCAGTTCAAAGTGAACAAGCATCTGCTGTGAGACGTCAACGAGCTCAGCTAGAGACACAACTATCTCAACAAAATGTCGTTGCTTCTGAGGATGACCCTTTGACAACCCAACCAGAGAGGTTCTGATGTGCTTAAACTCATTATCTTCATTTTATTTAATGATATTTCTCATTAGTAAAAAAAAATTCAAATACATAATTACTAGGGCAATTGGAATCTGAAGATATTAGTAAAGGACGTGGTGCTACTCGAAGTATTCCTTGATGGGGGACTGGAAACATATTGCATGTTTCGTTTGATCTTGAGTGGAAGCCTGTTAAAGGAATGCATCATTGTTTAGTTCACAGCTTGGAATCATACCACAAAATGGAAAAAAAGTTCCTCTAACATATTTTTACATGGAATGACATGCCTGATGGTATATTAGACGACATTTGGAAAGATATCACGGTAAGCTATACTTACAAAATAATGTATGTGTATTGAGTTTGATTGATAATTAAAATGTTATATTCGTAGGATAATACAGATTCCCCTAAGGCATATAGATTCCATTGCCTAAAGCTAAAGGTAATTGGTAATAGAGATTGGAAGTGCCGACTGAAGCAGAAATGGTATGATAAATATGACACTGATGAACAACGCTTAGCCATCAATCCTTGAGTGGTCACAGAGCAGTGGGGGGTATAATATTGGGGTCTTCTAGAAGTAAAAGTAAATATTTAATAAGTTTATAGTTTATGTTTGTAGTATAGATGAATTATCATTGATAAAACCATCTTGTAGGAATGTTCCGAGATGAATAAGGTCAATCGTGCACAAGGAGGTGCTACATAGGACTGGTCGCACATCATTTGCTCAGTTGACAAATGTAGTAAGAACACTAGGAGGTGGTTGGCCTTCTAATGATTTATGTTGTTGCAATTTTTTTATTTTTTTTATTTTTGGTTATGTGCTAATGATTCTTTCCATAGAATCTGTACTCTGGCTGTATGTAACAGATTGGTCATTGGTTTTCATTTTAGGTGAAAGAGAAAGGAGAGAAGACTGATTGTCTGAGCATGGTTATCAACACACGAACAAAGAAGAAACAGAAAGATTAATGAAAAAGATGAAGTTTTTGATGAGAATAGTGCTGATATTATTGTAAGTTTAAATATAAAGTAGTTGTTGTTTAGAATTCCTATCAGGAGTTGTCAACTAGGAATTCAGAGACTCGGAGAGATTCGATTCAAGTCTTGGCCTTGGTCAGCTGTGAGACAATTTGCAAGTGTTTGAATCTGGGTTACTTCGAGGCTATCGAGAGTAAACGTATTTTGAAGGTTGTTCAAAATAGGTTTGATTGATTCGATGTTTGATGTTGGATGCCCTTGTTACTGAGCTTTCTTCCTCTATTGATAGGCTTCAGAGTCTTCAGCAATAGGAATGGCTGGTTGATCATGACTTCCAAGTGGATAAGTGGGGAGCAATGTGGTTGTGAAGGCGCCTTTCATCTGGTTTGAATATTATAATTGATGTGCAAATGCGCTCTAATTGGTCAACAGGCACGGACCTGAGTACAACCTAACCTGGGCTACAGCCTGGGGGCTTTTATTTATTCTCAGCTTAAATTAACATTTAGCCCGGCTGCAAGAAGAAAGAACAGAGAGATGGAGCAGACGGAGTGAGAAGAAACAAAAAAAGAAGAGAGGAAGAATGAAAAAGAATAAAGAAAGAGGGAGAGGGAGAGGGAGAGAGAGAAAGAGAGAGAGAGGAAAGAAGAATAAAAAAAGAGAGAGACGAGAAAATGTAATAAAAATGAGAGAGGGATATGTGTTGGGATGAGATGTGTTTTTATTTTGTCAGGTGCACTGCCCAACAAAATGTGATGTTTTTATTTTATTTTTACTTTCTTTTTTAACTTCAATTCCTTGTAAATATCTTTCCTTTTTTTTCTTTCTTTGTCTACCTTCAATCCCTTCCAAATATTTCAACAATATTATCAATAATTACAACATTTTCTCTGTTTCAAATGTTGTATAATAACAAAAAGTTTTAAATATGATGAAGAAAATATACTGAAAAAAGAGTGTTGATATAAAATAAAAAGGCTTTTTTATCACAAATGGTCCTTGACGTTTACGAAATTATCACGAATAGTCCTTGAGGTTTTTTTGTGACACTAATAGTCCTTAACGTTTGGACTTTTTATCACAAATGGTCCTTGCCGTCAAAAATTCTGTTAAGTGTATGATGTGAAAGATAAGTGGAGCCCACATGTACAATCACATCGTGACATGTGGATTAAATAAATAAATAAATATTTTTATTTATGAAAATCCATTAAAAAACCATTTAGCCTCTCTCTCTCTATCTCTCTCTCTCTACTCTCTAAATGGTTTTTTAATGGATTTTCATAAAATAAAATTAAAAATTATTTATTTATTTAATCCACATGTCACGATGTGATTGTACATGTGGGCTCCACTTATCTTCCACATCATACACTTAACAGAATTTTTGACGGTAAGGACCATTTGTGATAAAAAGTCCAAACGTTAAGGACTATTAGTGTCACAAAAAAACCTCAAGGACCATTCGTGATAATTTCGTAAACGTCAAGGACCATTTGTGATAAAAAGCCAAATAAAAATATAACAAACAAGGGCTTATAATTTACCCCAAAAAAATTTAGCCACCCTGTGTGTTACCTCTAGTTTTTAGTTCCTACAATATGTTGTCCAAGCCTAAAAATCTCCAAAAACCAACCAAAATCCACAAAAACTCACCAAATTTTCTTAATACATTTGTACTTAAGGTAAATTTAGCCCGCCCGATTTGCAATTCTTGGGTCCGTCCCTGTTGGTCAGCTTTGATATTTTACAGTTCTTTATCTATCACAGCCTGAATATTCTCTACTTATTCAGTTTCTTTATTGTTTCTTGGAGCAAATTAATGTGTGACACCAGTAGAAGCATTGCGGGTTTAAATTGTTTTCGACCCAAATCTCAACCCACACCTTTATCAATTAGTTAGCACTGACTGCTAACTAACTAATTCATTTAGAATTCTGGGTAAAAACCATTTGGATTGGTCATAGACACACTAATTGGTTTCTACTGTAGCTTTGGACAGTTTCTGTCCAATGGGAAATAATAGTTTCTGACACAATTCTGTCCAAAGTGAAATACTGTAGTATCGGACACAATTTGTCCGACGTAGATGTTGACCACCCGCTGGTTAATGTTCACGATTGGCTTCTATCCAAGGAGTTTGGGTTGCGGAAGCGCTAATTGAGCCTTTTTAGACATTGGAAAAGCTTTTGGCGGTCGGGCCTTAGTTACATAATTACAATGTTGGCCCGTTAACTGTAGAAATTAAACCATGTTAATTTTGGTCTGAACACATGCCATAAGGTGGGAAGGGCTTTAGCTGCAACAGGATGAGTATCATTGGCCCCCAAGATAGGACTGCAAAATAACTGAAAGTTTGAATTCCATCAGAGCATAAATACTGATGTTAAGGGTTTATGTTAGATTTCTATAATATGCGTGTTCAAGATCTTTCACACGATCTGAAATACGTAAAGACATAAAGACATACCTGAAGCCATCTTCCTTGAGTACACGGCCTCTGAACTCATCCAATCCGTAGCAGCAACAATCCTAACAAGAACAGGAACGGCTCAAGACTTCTGCTCTCTCTTTATGATGAGAATAGGGTTAGAGAACGTGTCTTATGAGAGCAGAGCCTTAAGCTTATATAGGGGTAGGTCAAGTTGTCTCTACTCATCACAGAGGGCCGACTTGACTAATCTTCCAAGCCCACCAAAACAGTTCACGCAAAAAAAAATAAAAATAAAAAGGACCCCTTAATAGGCTTCAAAACCTTTCCTTATTTCACAATGTTTTGGGCCTTAAGGTATAACCTAATTTAAACTCTTATCAAAACCTGATATAACTTAGTATCTAGTGCACCGATCTAAATAGGAAAACATGACAATTTACGGTCCGAAGCTACAATAAGTATCATTGGCCCCCAAGATAGGATAGGCGTCTAGAAAAGTATCACTGCCATTAGAGAAGTGGTATTAATTAATAAAACAAATCAATATTGTTAACTAAAAGACACACCTAGCCACATGCAAACAAAAAAAAACTATGTGTATATGTCCTTCATCAAACTATGTCTTCTACTGAATCCTGCCGAAAGAGATTTATAATGCTAATATTAAACACTTGATTATAATAAGAAGTCAAAAAACTTGAAATGGCATGCTTGAAGCTTTGTGACAAACTGACAATTCAAGTGGAGCAAGGCAAAGAGAGTTGTATGCTACTTCCGTTCTTGACCACTGAGTAAGAGCTTCTTTGCAGCAACAAGTTGTACCAAATCAGAAAAACAAAAATAAAATTTTAACTAAATCTACTACGGTCTACAATCTAATAATACTGCACTTCTTTATTTTTCTGTTTTTTTTTGTTTTTGTTGGAATTAAGTATGAGTCACTATGTTTTGAAAAAGAAAATAGGAAGTTTTCATAAAATAATAAAAAAGAACAAAAAGAAAATATGAAGTCAAAGTAGCAAATCAGTAGAGACTCAGGCAAAGAAGGCTCAGCAAAGTGTGCAATGAGACGAGGTCTTGAGTTCATCTCTGAATCAACGTACAAGGAAGAGGACCCTCTCCCTTTTCTCCTTATCCTACTTGACCCTGTACATAGACATAATAAGAAAAACAAAAATAATATGACTTCACAACATGTTTCAATCCATGCCTTTCAATTCCCAAACAAAAAACAACTGGAATACTAACTCTTCCTATATTACAATTGCTCCACTCAATTGACACTAAACCGTTTCATAATATTATATATACAATGTGTTAAGACTCTCCAACCCACTCATACTTTTTTTCTTCGTCACCATATGCCCACTTTTACTTTAGAATCAGCTAGCTACCGAGCACTTGAGGGAATGGGTAGCCACTTAAACTCTTAATTCAAATGGACAACGTGTTAAACTCTTAATTCTACATAGAGTAGAAGACTTTGGTTGAGCTTTCATCAATGGAAGGTATGTACTAATATAATTAATATTTTTATTTCATTCAAGATCTTCTCCTTGATGTGATTCTATGTGCGTATGCCTAAGGAATATATGTAATTAGTTTGAAATAGTAAGTTGTCCATTTATGAAATTTATGCCTAAGGTTCTCGAACTGAAGTTGAAGAACTGAACCAGCAACAACCCCCGAGAGCAGTAACCGCTTTCCTGGTCTCCCTAGAATGCATATTTGGATATTTATAGACCGTGATTATTTTAAATTGTTATATGCTATCTTTGAGAGCTACTATTTATACTTAAATATGGGTTGGGTACATGGGATTGTTGGAAAGAGATTATGGAATGAGTTTTGGGTTATGGTTTATTTATTAGTCTGGAATGCTATAGGTACTACCCTATGTACCTCCCCCGGATTTGGAATACTTGAATTGGATACTTGGAATGTTGGGATACTTAGATATGTCGGAACTCGGGCACCCTTGATGGGGTGTTTCGTAGACCCTTAATAGGGTTAGTTTATGCGCATAGGACTTGTCACAGACGTACGAATATTGAGGATTTTGCTGTATGTGCTAGTGAGCCAGTCCCCCGGTTGGCCGGCTCGTTCCCTAGCCACATGGTCAATTGAGGATTCTTCCATGTGGTCTAGTCAAACAATCCCATATATATATACACACGTGTTTCGAGAAAGTAGTTTGGGGAAAATGGGAAAGGTTTTGGAAGGGATGGGTGTTAGTATACCATTACAAGAATATGGATTTCTGTAAGACCCGTGTCTTGGGGAAACAAGAACGGTGAGCAATCCCACATCGCTCGGGGAGGGAAAGGTGAAGTGCTTTAAATGCGTGGGCACTTCTCTTCCTAGCACGAGGCCTTTTGGGAGCTCACTGACTTCGGAGTCATGGGAACTCCGAAGTTAAGCGAGTTAGGGGCTAGAGCAATCCCAGGATGAGTGACCCACTGGGAAGTTGCTCGTGAGCTCCCAGAAACAAAACCGTGAGGGCAGAGAGGGGGGCCCAAAGCGGACAATATCGTGCTAGGGGAGTCGGGTCGTGACAATTTCACTATGGTTTGACTTAACTATATATATATATATGGGGGCGGATCCGTGGCACTACGTTTTTGACACAAGTTTTGACACAAATTTTCAACCATTAGATTAGAAAGGATCGAATGGTTGAGATTATGTTTCATTAATTACTTAAATTAAATTAAATCCCTAATGCCAAGTAAATTTTATTTATATTTATTAGTTATGATAATCCCGAAAATCACTCATTACTTTCCCCCTTTTTTTTTCTTATCATTTTCTCTCTTCTCAATTAATATCCATTAATATCCTCCGAAACCTCACTGTTATCTTCCCGTTGTCATTTTCTTCTACACCAACCGAGCATTCTCCCACGACATAGAAAATATGTCTCAAGCTACCAATATTGAAGAGAAAATAGGATTTTAATATTTAAAAGAAAAGCCCAAATTTGTTGCAATATTTCTTCTCTCTGTGTTTTTTTTTTTTCTAACATCTTAATGGCTTACGAGATTTAGCTTTTATTCATTATGATTAATAATAACATTAAAAAATATATGGCAAAAGACAGTTTGCTTATTGTGTGTGTGGGTTGAGAGTTATAATCCATGTATAACTGTAACAACCCAAAAAATAAACAGTTAAAAATAGAGAAAAAACAAAGTTAGGGATGGAGAAGAAAAAGAATCAGAAACCTGTAAAGCTTTAGAAGAAAGAGGAGGAGGATGGGAAAGTCATTAACTAAAGAATTAGAGGAGGAGGATGGGGAAGTCATTAACTGAAGAATTCTAAAGGATAGAGAACGACGAAATAGGAAGATTTCATAAAGCATTGATTGAGGATAGAGAAATAAGAAAGAGAAAGTCAATTAAAAATTATTTTGAATATATATTTTTCTTAAAAAAATATACAATTAGTGTTGGGCGGTCGCAAATCTCATGGCCTGGTGCTCCGCGCCGAGGGGATATGCGTCAACACGTGACGTCCTTCTTTTGGATGCAGTGCGGTTGTGCGCGGGCGTGCCAGCACGGTCTACCGTGCGTTGAGAGAGTGATGTGTTTGGGTAAATGGTTAAGTGGTGCGCCTGTTTGGGTTCGACTTCTAATCAAACGATGTGGCCGAGAGAGGAACTGATCTCGGCCGTCAGGTTCACGGCCTGAGCTACAAGGCCGTTTAGTGGTGGTGTTGATGGTGGATTTTAGGTGGTGCTCCGGCGCGTTGCTCAGAGAGCGACGGTCGTATGATATATGGGGTGGATGAGAGAGTAGCAGAGATGGTGCTCCAGCGCCTTAAAGATCAAGGGTCGTATGATATATTGATGAATGGATTTTGCTTACAATCTATCACTACTCCTAGGAAAGCAAGTAAAGGTATTGAAAGTGCATTACAAGAAATGAAAGACAGGAAAATATAATTTGCTCCGTGGGAGGCTTTTGGTTTGGTGTTTGAACCCTTTGAATGTAGCTTGAACTTGGTTTTTATAGGAGAGGTCCTGGAGGGATAATCGAGGCTGAAAGATCTGCGTGGTGGAGCCTGATCAGAGCAAGTGGGTAGTCAAATCGGCATTTGGGATCGTGAAGCATGGTGGTGTGACCCCCATAAATCCCAGTAAACCTCGGCCACCGCCCTGATCGTGGGTTCTGCGCCTTTGGCCGTAGGAACGCATTTAATGCCCTGGTCTGGTGGTTGGCGACCTGACCTCTCAAGTTGTAAGAATATTTGTGAGAATGTTTGCGCCTAACCACTCTGATTTCCATCACCAAACCCTGACTTTAGTCACTTCCCATCTTCCCTCGTGCATTAAATGCTTTCTTGCGGCTAGTGGGTTTGCTGCAATAGTCAGAGGCGTTACTTCATTAAATGAAGTGTGGGACCCTGTTGCCACGTGGCGATTTAACCTTAATATCTTCGGCCGTGTCTCTTACGCCCTTCGGCCTCGGCCTATAATACCGCGGCCGCGAGGCCGAGAGGATTCCGCCTTGGCAACTTTTCTTTCGTTTTTAGGAAGGCAAATACCTAACGAACTGCCACATTTCAGTTTATGGGCTGGTGCGAGGGCCGAGAGGAAGTCCCTTCGGTCAGTTTACGACCAAGATTTATTAGGCACAAACAATTAGTTTTGTTAATCTTAGCCATTCAATACATTTCAATTTAATGGTTGAAAACTTGTGTCAAAAATATAGTGCCACGGATGCGCCCCTTTTATATATATATATATATATACATCGGTTTTGAATGCATGTCCTTTTTAGCATCGTCTTCTAAATGGTGGGGTTATCATATGTTGTTTTCAAATATAACAAAACTTTGTTTTGTCGACTCACAAGTTTTCTGTTTTGCGCTCCCTAGGCAGTAGATAGACTTGAACCGAGTAGTCGAGCCAAGCCATTTGTTAATTTTCAAGCCCAAAAAATAATAATAATAATAATTGAAATTTGTATAAATTTAAAAAAAAATTGAAAACAATAATAATAATCCAATCCAAAATTGGACCAAACCGAAAATCAGACCAATCGATTTCCTAATTTATTTTTTTTACTAAAGTTGGACCGAATAAGCAATATCAATTTTAATTATGATTTTATATGAGAACCGGGCCGAACCAGACCTTGCCCAGCCCTAGTATCTTCCTACATACCTTGAAAAGCCTTGGCCAACCACCATGAGGGATGCCGGGTGAGGATCTAGTGAGAACGCCTATGTGAGAACATAACATGAGAACTCCGTTGGATCTAATCTAACGGCTGTATGAAAAGCAATTGTAAGTGTAAGTGTTGTATTAGAACGAGGCCTTCTTTTCTCTCCTCCCTCCAAAATGTCCCCTCCAAAACAGACGTCCCCTCCAAAACAGAAGTCCCCTCCAAACCAGCTGTTCACTCAGTTCAATGAGGAGGCCATTTTTTTATCTGTTTTGATTGAGGAAGAACTGTAACACTGAAGAGAGAGCGCCCCTGTTAATCGTTTTTCGGTTTGAGGAAGAAGACATAAACGGTACCCTCATTTTTTTAGGTTTCCCATTCAGGCGAAACAAAGGAATCTTGGATTTTATAATTTCATCTTTGTGGTTGGGTTTTTGGGGTCGGAACATACGTCAATCCTTGAGCAACGTCAAAACTGGCGTTGAGTTGGAAAGTGCCGACCGTACCGTTGTGGTTCTGCTGTGTTGGTTTTGAAATCCTTGAGCGTGGGCAAAACAGGGGTTGAGGAAGATGAAAAGTTTTTGGGGTTGACGTCCAGATCTAAAAGGGCTACATTACGTTGTCATATTTGTTGAAATTTTGAAGTTGGAAATCAGTTACGAGGTAAGCCATATACTGTATTTGTCAATTTAATGTTTAAGCAGAGAGTCATTTGCATGTCATATGTTAGTTAATATATATTTTAAAGCTGTTTGAAAGCATGTGCCAAATAGTGGGCATCAGCATGAGTCAGATTAGGTTGTATGTATGTCTTTAATGTTTCACTAGAGAGTCATTTTGATGTCATATGTTAGTTCAAATATATTTTAAAGCTGTTTGAAAGCATGTGTCAAATATTGGGCATCAGCACGAGTTACGTTAGTGTGTATATAGGTCTTTACTGTTTCATAGAGAGTGATTTTCATGTCATATATGATGGTGGTGATGTGATATTCAGGGTTAAATTGTAAGAACAGTGAAATAGAGTGCGAAGGACAGGTGACACCGGAAGTTAGTTCGGACTTGAAACCAAAATTGGGACTTGAATTTGATTGCTGTGAGGATGTGTTCAATTTATACAATATGTATGCCGCGAAAGCCGGCTTCGGCATTCGGTGTTCTACAACGAGAACGTGCACATGCACAGGAGAGGTAACAAGGAAAGAATATTTATGCTGTAAACAAGGGTATTCGTTGACAAGCACTGTTAGTCGTAAGAGAAGACAACGAGGTTGTACTCGAACTGAGTGCAAGGCTAAACTTGTGATTTTGAAGGTAAAAGAGAAGAATAAGTACACTGTTGTAGGATTCAATGAGGTATACAACCATGACATGACCACAGTTGATAAAGTCCATCTATTGAGATCTCACCGTAACTTAACAGAGTCTACAAAGGCCTATAGTGCACATATGAGCAAAGTTAATATCCCTGTACATAAACAGGTAAGCCTTCTTGAGGTGCAAGTAGAGGGATTGGAAAATGTTGGGTTTGTTAGGAGAGATGTCTATAATTATGCAAGGGACATGCGTGGGGAGGTGATTGGGCATGATGCAGAGCTGCTGAAGGAGCATTTTTTGGCTGAGCAAGGAAAAAATGAATCCTTTTATTAATATGGAGGTAGATTCGGAAGGAAGGATGGGAAATATTTTCTGGGCAGATATAAGGTCAAGACGAGCTTATGGGTTTTTTGGGGATGTGATGGTATTTGATACGACGTTTAACACGAACCGCTATGGGATGGTCTTTGCGCCTTTGTTAGGCGTTAATAACCATAGGCAGACAGTGTTGTTTGGTTGTGCATTCCTAACTAGTGAAACCACGGATTCATTTGTATGGTTGTTCGAAGAATTCAAGAAAGCCATGCCAAGTGAGCCACCCAAAATGATCATCACTGATCAATATGCAACCATGTCAAAGGCAATTGCTTTAACTCTCCCAACAACATTCCATAGATATTGCATATGGCATATCTTGAATAAGTTTATGGAGAAACCCGGCATTGGGGAATGTTTTTCGGAAATGTGCAAATGCATATGGGTTATGGACACGAAAGAAGAATTTGATGCGAAATGGGATGAAATCATCACAAGTAATGGGCTGAAAAACCATCCGTGGCTGAGCTCGATTCATGCTTTGCTTGACAATTGGATTCCATCATATGTAAAACATGTGTTTTCGACTGGGATGTCAAGTAGTCAACGGGTTGAAAGCTATCATGCATTTTTCAAACAATATATTAACCAGAAAAACACATTGATGGAATTCATTATACGTTTTGAAAGAGCTCTTGGTTCACAGAGGCACAAGGAGTTAATGGCTGATCATGTTGATACCAATGAAAAACCTCCACTGCCATTTCGAACACCAATGCAACATCAAATGGCACTCATTTACACTCAGGAAATTCTTGAAATATTTGATAGGGAAGACTTTAGAAGCCTTTTATGCTTGTTCGAACTTGTAGAGCAAGATGAGACCCAGTGCAGGTACAAAGTAAGTGAGCGGGTAAATTCGGGGGTGACACGGATGAAGGAGCTTGTGCATGATAAAGATGTCGATAAAGCTTATTGTAGAACAAAGGATTTGAATTTGGGGGTATTCCGTGCCGACACATCCTAGCATTTTTAAGAATGAAGCAGGTGGAGCACATGCCGACACATCCTAGCATTTCAAAGTGCAAAGTGCGGTGTAGTATATGATTAGAATGACAAAGAAGTTAAAGATTGCATGGACGGTTTGGTTTTGGTTAAGAGATCAAAACTTTGCAAAGTTGCAGGTGATTTGATAGATTCTGCTTTGTTGTGTCATGAAGGTTTTGAGTTGCTGGAAAATTCATTTGACGGCATTCGTGGGAAGCTTACAAGGTTGTTGTCATCAAGAGCTCATGTCGAAGAAGAACCCAATGGAGAGGTCGGAACTAGTTCTCCCCAAGTCAGAATGAAAGATCCTCATCGAGTAAAAGCAAAAGGGCGTGCGAGAAGAGTGAAAGGACAAAAAGAGAAGGTAGTGGAACGACATAAACAGCGGTGCAGTGAATGTAGGAAGACTGATCATGATAGACGGAGTTGTCCAAAACTTAGGAGCCCGTAAGTGAATAGGTAATTGTCTGGGTTTGAATTTTATACAAGAAATGTTGTTGACTTGTTTATTTGTTTCGATGTTGCAGCTCTTCATCTTCCGACCCAGAAGTTGGTGCTGCAGTTGATGAGAATTTGCAGCCCAATCAGAGCACGCAGGACAGGGAACCTACTATGATAGAGTCATTTATGCAAGAGTTTGATTTCATTTACGGTCCCGGAGTTTGAATATTTGTTGATACCAATTTGCATCGTTTCGGAAACCATTTGGAACCGTTAGTGAATCTTATGTAAGTGCCTCATGTTGATACTGAACTAAGGTTTGTGAACAGCAACAGTGAAACCGCCCAAAAACAAAGTAACTTTTGTATTCGATAATTATTAAGTGTCATACACGTATCGCATGACTTACATTCAGACATAGAAAAATAAAATTAAAGAAACTACATTAAAGTCAACAATAAGTTATTTGTAGAGCCACTTAGTTATCAGCATCAGAGTCATCACTTGACTCAAAGCGGCCACATTCCTCCCAATCTAGAATGCGTTTGTCATTGTAGCAATCCTAGCACCACTCTAAATTTGGGGGTTTACACATGCAAACAACGGGAGATGGGGGCTTTGGGGGAGAAGGGGTTGGGGACCGATAGTATTGAACATTGTCTGGACCTACCACGAATAGATCCCTGCACGTCCCACAAGGACGGTCGTGAACGGCACCATGCTTGCAATAATTATGCGTAACTTGAACTTTCGGATCCATCTTTGGTTGAAGGTGGATGTCCATCCTGGGGCTTTGGTGTTTTTAGAACGTGAAGCCTTGTTTGAAAGGATTCGTTTGGGATTCATGCAATGTGGGTTTTATACACCTTTGCAACAGTTGCAAGGAAAATGAAATATCTATGTAAGGGAATCTTGAAACCATCACTGTGTGTCAGTAAGGGAATCTTGAACCCATCACTATGTTTCAATAATGTGTCAAAGAACCGAATATTTGTGTCAGAGAATCTTGAAAAAATTTATCGACCCACTGACAATGAATGAAACCAAAAATTTGAGCAGTATTAGTAACTGAACTCTACTAATCCAGTAGTTAGTGATCGAAGAAATAAGATTGAACTCTAGTAAGAACATAGAACCCAAGGCTGTGATAGCATATCTAAACCCGAATAAGTTTCACGTAAGTTAGATCGGGCATAAACATGTAAACACAAACCCAGATCGGGCATTAACAAAAAAAAAAACAAGTGAATAACGATTGCCTAGTGATTTATATGGCTACCAGCAGTCATTATCGTTGGCTTTTGCTGGTTGCTGGCCTAGCTCTAGTGGGTGTACACCGCCGGAGATGATTTGCTGTGCAGCAGACGGAGTTATGGCGTCCCAGTTAATATCTTTATGGACATCTACAGCGAACCGTCGGAATTGCTCAAAACCTTCGTTGAAAGCCACAGACATTGCCTGGCCATGCTTGTCGCCTCCTTTGTGGATGCTCAAAGATTCGTACGTAGCATCCTCCTCGGTCATATGCAAATCCTCTGCTTTGTGCTTTCGTCTTTGGCCGCGAATTCTATGCTTCTCTTTTCTGTAACGCGCTTTTTTCACTTGGCGGGTCAAATAAGCCAACTTCTGCTCAACTCCGACACACTTTTGAGTCCAATAATGGACCAAGGAGGAGTCGTGTTCCAGTTTGTTCTTCATATCATTTATTTCCACAGCAGGATCATCGGAGTCGCCCTCGCTTGCCGAGGAGGTTGGAAGTGGCAGCGGTGGTAGAGGGGACCTTGGATCCATCGGAGTCCCCCTGATTAGCATTGCCGCGTGAACTGGTTGACATGTTGACAAATCTTCAGTTTCTTCATATTGGGGGATTCGTTGTATGCATAAAACACAACTCCAAAGAAGAGTCGGGAAGAAAACAAGATGTGGATGTACGGCAATGAGTATCTCATAGCCATACGACAACGTTTATATATGATGTCCTGGAGTATTCCGCAGTTTGTTTTATCTGTTTTTCCCATCTGTCACATCAGGTTTTTTTCAGTAATGAAAGCATACACATGAATTTTGATTTTTCAACTTTCAATGAGGTGGTAGCATTTGTTGAAATATTATCCCGATTTTTGTAAAGGAAGGGTGAGGCAATGGTCACTGACGTGCACGTGTGCCCCTACCCAAGCTTGATGCGGTCAGGTCCCGCCATGCGTTGTATTTTGTTATTTTCATAATTTTTTATTGCAAAATTATTGAAGACATGGTAATAACAAGGAGAAAAATCGGAAAAATTGCCCCAAAATTGATTCCAGCTCCTCGTGCCATTACACAACTGGGGGAAGCTATAAATCATTGAAAGTGCTTTTCAAACTCACTTTCGTACTCAATTTCATCAGATGTGACAATACACAGTGTACACTTCATATTCAGAATATGGTTTGAACTCGCTTTCCTTTCAACTGTAACATTATGTTTTGCAAACCTTTTCCGTCTATTTCCTTCATGTTCATTATCTAATTTAAAATAACACAACTATCGGTTACATTTGCTTCGTATCCAATGATTGGGAAAAATAAGTCTTATTTTCTCCTTTCAAATGACACACATAATACTATTCTTGTTATTTCATTGGTCAAATTATATATTTCACACGAATAAGCAAACCTCATACTACCATTTTACGAACAACAACTCCATATAAGAGATCCAATCAATGCTAAAAACTATCCCATTCCTTTTAGGCATTTTGTAAAGACAAATTAAATATGTTGACAGAAAATAATGTAAACAAACTTCAATTAAAGCATACCCATCTAGCTTTACAAAAGTACGCATAATAAACCAAAAGCAATTTCCCATATTTTTCACTCGCTCTTTCTTCACATCTCCCAACTTGGATACATATAAGATACCATCTGAAGTGTCCAAAGCAAAATGGTTACACCTTGAGGAGCGCACACAAACTTGGAACAAACACAGTCAAACTGAACCACCTATTTTTTCCAAACAAACTTACTGAAAATAACCAAAATGAACGTTGTCCATCGACGGTTTACTCCATGGTGATTACATCCCAGTTGTAGCTTGGGACAACACATTTTGCATACTCTCGAAACAGGTCAAACCCTTTACGTGCTTCTGCTTCCCTCATCTGCACTGCCTCATTCGACCCCCTGAACCTTCGAAAAGCTTTTCCTTTCGCAAGCCTAACCCTCAGTTTCATTATTTTGACTAATCGAAGGTGTAATTTCGCTTGACTTTTCTCCTTCCCCAATGTTTCTTCATACCATCTTAGACGTATCCTCTGACGTTTTATTTCAATCTTCAACGCATAGTACCGCATCTGGCCGATACGACTTGCATCATCGTGGTCCTCAGATGAAAAGTTTATGGATTTCGCAGGTCCTACAGGAACATCTTCAGCGTTCTTATTCTTGTGTGAGATAGGCTCTGCATTTTTTGGTGGAGTTGTTATAAGTATGGGGGGATTTTTGTCGGTGAACCCATGGTGAGTTGAGGGTTGTTTGGACCAACTGGAGGTGCAATGTGAGGTAAAATATATCACTTTGTTATTTATACAGCAGTCCCCTTACTAATTTTACCCGCCAAAATTAATTTGTTCACTTGGACTGGGGAGCGGCCACTTTAGATACCTAATTTCCGTGGTGATGTCATATTTGCAATATTAGTATCAGACACAGTAGTTTCATTTTCTTTACAGGTGATATTCAGACAAAGTAAGTATCATATTTGCGGAGATTTAACTGTTAACGCGGCGCGGTTGAAATGTAAGTTACCTTCAGAACGTGTGATGTCATATTTGCATTATCAGTATCATAAACACAGTTTTCTTTTTTTGTACTGGTGATATGCGTTCATATTTAGTTCCATATTTGGCAAGATGCAACTACTTACTTGGTCATGTTAAAATGCAAGTTACCTTCAGACGTGGTGATGTCATTTTTGCATTATTAGTATCATATACAGTGTGATCATTTACTTTACTGTTAATGGTGCGTTGATATTTAGTTTCATAGTTGGCAAAATGAAACTGATTACTTGGTCATGTTCAAATGTGACTAAGTCATTTGCTTCATAAGTGCTGATGTGATGTAAGCATAATAATTATCACGAAAAGCATTTATAATTTTTTGACTGCTGACGGTGATAAGTAGTTTCATAAATGTTGTAAATACGTTCGCGCACGAACACCAATTCCGCGCCTCCACCTTCATCGATGACTGTGAAGTGTCCTTTCAATCACACCGCTTGGGAAACGAAGACAATAATAACTGATCTAAACCCAAAGTTGTCTTCATCTATTGAAAAGTGGGGGATGACGGTTGGGTACATATACTCCGGCACTTTCTTCTTGGTCCACAAACGACACCATGAATATTAAATCCTCCAGAGACCCTTTTCGGTCCCTCTTCTCCAACAACAGAGATGGAGATTCCACAATTGGCATGGTTTAAGGTGCTGCTCGCGGTTGCAAAGCAGTCCTCTGAAGATCTATACAGCATGGCAGGAACATGCAAGTTATTTCAAGGAATGCTGAATGATCCTGAGGTTTGGAGAATCATGTCAATAGATAAGTACTAGTGGCATGAGGGCTGGTACGGGTTTGATGAAGGCAAAATTGTTGAGTTCTTGCAAATGTGCAAAGAACAAAACAATCCAGAAATCATTTACAGAGAAGCTAGTCATGACTTCTTCCTATTGAAAGATGATGAGGCGCTGAAGAACCTACGGGTGGCGGCTATGGCAGGGCATATGGAAGCCTCCAACGTTGTTGGCTTGCTAGGGCTGTTGAACCCTAGCGAGGGCAAGGAGGATGCGATGGAGTTTTTGTGCCATCTCAGCAAAACCAAGAAAATGAACAGGCAAGCTTGCTGGGATTCAATAATCTATCGACTACTGAGGTATACAATGTGTGGCATCGTGACTCCTCCAATGCTTACAAAGTTTACAGCAGACGAACGTTTTTTTCAAGACTGCATTAACTGTGAGGGTAATCAGGAGTGGTATCAATTATGGCACCGCATGGGCGAATACTGTCACAACGTAGATGCTTGGAACTGCTGTGAACCCTACAAATGGAAGAGGGAGATGTTCTGCTTCCAGCGCGAACTCCATTTGATGACCTCGTGGATTTAAGGTCTATATACATGCTATCATATGTGTTTTATTAAGAAACTGTGTTTTTGGTTTTTACTGTTTTTATGTAAAGGTGAAACTGTGTGAACATAATGGTTCTATTGTTTTTATTTGAAGTATGTTTATGGTCTTGGGTCCTATATAGTTTCAGTAAGTGGTCTCACATGGGGAATTGTTGGTTCATATCCCCCAAACAGTCATTAGTTCAAGATGACAGACAGACATATGGCAAGGAGGTTGCGTGTTGTCAACCCAAAAAGGGATTATCCTTTCAGTCACTTTGTTGATAGTTGAAGTCTGAGCCATCCTTGATCTTCTAAGATACTCTGATGATCCCATAAATACCCCCAAAAATTTCCCCCTAATCTCCTGATTTGTCCTGCATTTGAAACTATATTTGCAACAAAACAGAAGTGAAATTAAGTCATTCGGGAATCCCTTTTCACTAACATAATGATTTAAATATCGAAATTAACCAACGACATAAGTGAAGGGTTTTTCCCATTTTTATTATAACCATCTACAACATTTCCCCATTATTTTCGGATTTGTCCAGCAATTTTTTGGATTTCTGCACCAAACAAAAAAAAATTCATTCCCATATTACGGAAATCCCTTTTCACTAACATAATGAATTACATATCAATTTCCACATAAAACATTTTGCCAAGTAGTAACCCAAAACTCCTGACGAAGTATTCATCCCCACACAGAGTTAGGAAATTTCCCAATTTTTTCAGTAATTTTCATGCATTTTTAACGATTTGTGGAAAAAAAAAGAAGAATAAAATATACAACAAATGCCAAGTGGAGGCGCTGGAGTGGGGAGCTGCAAGCCTGACCGCCACGCGACGCATTCCCATGCTGTCACACGCCAGGTTTTGTATTTTTTTTAATCGTTTCCACTTAAATATTCAATTAAAAATCGAATTTGAGGGTGAAAAAATGCCGAAAAATTCCTCAGCGATCGGGACGAGATTTTCTTCAACGACATATCCGGAAAAAGGGCAGGGCAAACAAATTTAGATACGGGATTAATGTGATCGAACATATGAGAGTGTAGGGTTTAGAAAGTGTATTAGTGTTTTCATTTGCATCATCCGAATGTAGGGTTCGTTCCCTAATTTTATTTTTCACTCGCTCCTAAACCAGGTTTTGTACTTTTCGTATGAAGTATTCATCCCCACACAGAGTTAGGAAATTTCCCAATTTTTTCCATAATTTTCATGCATTTTTAATGATTTGTGGAAAAAAAAAACTGAATAAAATATACAACAAATGCCAAGTGGAGGCGCAAGAGTGGGGAGCTGCAAGCCTGACCACCACGCGGCACATTCCCATGCCCCCACACGCTAGGTTTTGTATTTTTTAATCATTTCCACTTAAATAATCAATTAAAAATCGAAGTTGAGGGTAAAAAATTGCCGAAAAATTCCTCAGCGACTGGGACGACATTTTTTTTGATATATATCCGGAAAAAGGGCAGGGCAAACAAATTTGGATACGGTATTAATGTGATCGAACATATGAGAGTGTAGGGTTTAGAAAGTGTATTAGTGTTTTCATTTGCATCATCCGAATGTAGGGTTCGTTCCCTAATATTATTTTTCACTCGCTCCTAAACCCGGTTTTGTACTTTTCGTATGAAGTATTCATCCCCACACAGAGTTAGGAAATTTCCCAATTTTTTCCATAATTTTCATGCATTTTTAATGATTTGTGGAAAAAAAAAAACTAAATAAAATATACAACAAATGCCAAGTGGAGGCGCTAGAGTGGGGAGCTGCAAGCCTGACCGCCACGCGGCACATTCCCATGCCCCCACACGCTAGGTTTTGTATTTTTTAATCATTTCCACTTAAATAATCAATTAAAAATCGAAGTTGAGGGTGAAAAATTGCCGAAAAATTCCTCAGCGACTAGGACGAGATTTTCTTCGATATATATCCGGAAAAAGGGCTGGACAAACAAATTTGGATACGGTATTAATGTGATCGAACATATGAGAGTGTAGGGTTTAGAAAGTGTATTAGTGTTTTCATTTGCATCATCCGAATGTAGGGTTCGTTCCCTAATATTATTTTTCACTCGCTCCTAAACCAGGTTTTGTACTTTTCGTATGAAGTATTCATCCCCACACAGAGTTAGGAAATTTCCTAATTTTTTCCGTAATTTTCAAGCATTTTTAACGATTTGTGGAAAAAAAAAATGAATAAAATATACAACAAATGCCAAGTGGAGGCGCTAGAGTGGGGAGCTGCAAGCCTGACCGCCACGCGACACATTCTCATGCCCCCACACGCCAGGTTTTGTATTTTTTAATCGTTTCCACTTAAATATTCAATTAAAAATTGAATTTGATGGTGAAAAATTGCCGAAAAATTCCTCAGCGATCGGGACAAGATTTTCTTCGATAACATATCCGAAAAAAGGGCAGGGCAAAAAAATTTGGATACGGGATTAATGTGATCGAACATATGAGAGTGTAGAGTTTAGAAAGTGTATTAGTGTTTTCATTTGCATCATCCGAATGTAGGGTTCGTTCCCAAATTTTATTTTTCACTCGCTCCTAAACCAGGTTTTGTACTTTTTGTATGAAGTATTCATCCCCACACAGAGTTAGGAAATTTCCTAATTTTTCCCGTAATTTTCATGCATTTTTAACGATTTGTGGAAAAAAAAAAACTGAATAAAATATACAACAAATGCCAAGTAGAGACGCTAGAGTGGGGAGGTACAAGCCTGACCGCCACGCGGCGCGTTCCCATGCCGCCACACGCCAGGTTTTGTATTTTTTAATGGTTTCCACTTAAATATTCAATTAAAAATTGAATTTGAGGGTGAAAAATTGCCGAAAAATTCCTCAGCAATCGGGACGAGATTTTCTTCGATACATATCCGGAAAAAGGGCAGGGCAAAAAAATTTGGATACGGGATTAATGTGATCGAACGTATGAGAGTGTAGGGTTTAGAAAGTGTATTATTGTTTTCATTTGCAGCATCCGAATGTAGGGTTCGTTCCCTAATTTTATTTTTCACTCGCTCCTAAACCAAGTTTTGTACTTTTCGTATGAAGTATTCATCCCCACACAGAGTTAGGAAATTTCCCAATTTTTTCCGTAATTTTCATGCATTTTTAATGATTTGTGAAAAAAAAAACTGAATGAAATATACAACAAATTCCAAGTGGAGGCGCTAGAGTGGGGAGCTGCAAGCCTGACCGCCACGCGGCACATTCCTATGCCCCCACAAGCCTGGTTTTGTATTTTTTAATCGTTTCCACTTAAATATTCAATTAAAAATCGAATTTGAGGGTGAAAAATTATCGAAAAATTCCTCAACGATCGGGACGAGATTTTCTTCGATACATATCCAGAAAAAGGGCAGGGCAAACAAATTTGGATACGGCATTAATGTGATCGAACATATGAGAGTGTAGGGTTTAGAAAGTGTATTAGTGTTTTCATTTGCATCATCCGAATGTAGGGTTCGTTCCCTAATTTTATTTTTCACTCCCTCCTAAACCAGGTTTTGTACTTTCTGTATGAAGTATTTATTCCCACACAGAGTTAGGAAATTTCCCAATTTTTTCCGTTATTTTCATGCATTTTTATCAATTGTTGGAAAAAAAAAATTGAATAAAATATACAACAAATGCCAAGTGGAGGCGCTAGAGTGGGGTGCTGCAAGCCTGACCGCCACTCAGCGCATTCCCAGACCGCCACACGGCGCATTCCCATGCCGCCACACGCCAGTTTTTTCAATTTTTATTCGTTTCCACTGAAAGTTTGAATTAAAAAACGACTTCTAGGGTGTAGGGGTTTGCCGCCGACGGTTTAGGGTTTACTGTGTAGTGCTTAGGGTTAATAAATATTTAAAATTCCCCAAACCAATGTTTTTCTTTCCCGCTAATGGGTTGGGGTAAAAAATAAAAAACATTCCTGCAAATTTCGAATTTCCCGCTCACAGTCACGGATTTTTATGACCAAAACAGGACAAGTCAAACTTGAAACTCCATATTAGTTCTCCCCAAAAAATAAAATACAATTCCTTTTCAGAATTGAAGGAAAAGAATTTGGGGGTTTTGAGAAAATTTTTGGAAGGGTTGTCTTCTTCTATTTTCTTCATTTTCCCTTGTGGGCAAAGCCATGTCGAATTCTTCAACAAACACTCAAGCAAAGAGGTGTCGGCACTGCAATGCTGAGATGGTGATGCTAATTTCCAAATCAGAAAGGAATATGGGAAGACCGTATTGGAAGTGCTTTACAACATATGTAAGTATTATCTTCCCTAAGCCAATAACACTAACTCAGATCGGCCATTGCCTAAGCCAACGAAAACTGCTACAGAGTAGAAGAATTGGGTCTAACATTGTAATCCGAAACTGCAAAATGTAACTTTGTTATGTTTTTTTAGGAAGCTACAAGGTGTAGTGGCTATGAATGGGTGACTGGAGGCAACATGCCAACTGAATCTCACATTCAAAACCAACTTGATGTGAAGGAACTTAATGCATATGCTGAAGTCATCCATATAGTGAAGGGCATTAAAAATATCCTCCTACTGTTGTTAGTTCTATCATTTCTGAATTTGGCTGTTAAAATGATGAATAAGTAAGAAACTTTTTGCGTCTGGAAATCTTCAAGCAATTTCAAGTATATATTTTTAAATTTTGTTCTCTATTGGCTTTTCAAGTATATATTTTGTAATTTTCTAATCTGTACAGCTATGAAATATGAAGAAGTGTTTCGAAATCTACTATTATGAATTAATCATTGAGCATAATTATTACATTAATTTTTGAACATTTGATATGCCTGCATCTAAACTTCACAATCTTGTTTGCCGTAAACAAGAAACATTCCTATTTATTCCACATTTGAAAACAATCATGCACCATTTACGGTATATGGTTCAGCATAGTATCAACAACATGTGTTCATGGTTTCCTACAGGTTGTATTTGAACCCAATAAAAATAACATATTCTTTAATTTGAAGTCAAAAGGGGGAGTTGGATCATAAACAAGAGTTTGTTCCTTAACAAGTAAGACTCAAAACTACCTTTTCAAAACCTTCATACAAACGGGAAAGATGCGCTGAAGCATGCGAAGAAAGCTCTTCGAGCTTCCCTTATATTATAGAAAGGTTAGTTCTCTATCTCACAAATTGAGCCAATACCAAGCTATATGAATTTCTTCAGTTCAACAACTGTTACCTACAGAATTACAAACCGCCCACCCAGTGAAATGAAGTTTGCAAGTTTATATACTTCACCCACCTAGTTATGTCATTTTGCCTCTCCTAATTAATCACAGGTTCCAATATCCCTGCAACAACTGCACAGCGAGCTTCAATCGATACAAGGGCATGGCGTGATGGGAAATATTGGCTAGGTCTACATTGGAGGTCAGAAACTCGCAGTATTTGAGAATGTACATCCCACAGTCGCCCCTAAAACATAGCGAAGAAGCTGTCATTCATTGTACAACAAAAGCGCACTTTCATAACGCAATGTGTTTAGGTCAAATATGACTCACCCGCCTACTTGTTGGGGTGCATCCAAAACGCGAATAACTGGCCACTCACTTTTGCGAAGTAGACCGTCGCCAATATATCCAGCTTCGTGTAACAACCGAGGCAGTATTTTCGCCACCGGCTGCAAAGCCCGTTGGATGGCTTGAGTTCTGCACAGATCTACTTTTGAATCATATGCCCTTATCTCACACTCTTTTAAATCGATAACAAGTAAGATCCAGTGCTTCTGCTTTTGTAGGTTGAAGGGCAAAAACACTTGATTCACAGACGACCATGATTTAGCCAACTTATGCCCTTCACCCTTCACCATTCCCAGTAGACTGTTGGTGTGCTGCCTCTCGTCCTTTCCCATATACGACTTCATTTGTGTGTAATCTAAGGCAGCACATTTCTGCATAGGGGCACACAAGTTATGCATCATAACGGATACGGAATTTCAAAACAAACAATGCTTATGAAATAATACAGACCTGAAAAGTGGTGTCCAGTATCGTCCAGTCAGAACCCGCCCACTTGCCAGACCTGTTGTGCCGCTCCCATAGCAAATGCAAGGCCATGTCAATGTTCTACATAAAATGGTTGTTTCCATTATTAAATCAATAAATTACTACATAGCAAGGGCTTATCGACAAAATCCCAAATCAATCAATGCTTACCGAGTCATCCAACCAACCATCCTTGGTCAGCAACCGAACAAAGAAGTTATGCGAACCTTCCATAGCTTCGTCTCCACATAACCGCACATGTGAACTGTATTTGTCAATCATTGTTATTATCAATTCCGTTTCACCAGTGACTCAATAGGTAATCATAACAAACCATTTACATTTTACTAAGGACGGGTAAAGGGAACTTACTTTACTTCTTGTCCCCATTCCCAGCAGAATTTTGCCACCTTCAGAAGGGAATCACGAGGAACAGGCCTTAGGGGGTCAGCAATTGTGTCCTTCGAAATATTGGGAATCTCCCGACCTTGCCATGGAGTTTCCCTTACCACTGCCCTTGGCCTCTTCGTCACAGGACCAAGAGTCTCACTCCTTCCCCGACCCCTCCTTCGCCCCACCCAAACTATAACATCTTCGCCACATTCACCCTCCGCAGTGGACATGTCAATCTTTCGAGGAGGATTCGTAAGGAATTTAACAAGGGTGACAGCCACCACATCTAGATCATCCCAATTTATATCTGGGGTTGTATATTGCACCTCTTCTTTCGCATTTTGTACACACTCCTCTCTCAATTCGGCTACTCCACCTTCCTCAGTTTTATCACTCTCCTCTCCAGCATCCTCAGTCTCATGTCTCTCCTCTCCAGCATCCTCATTCTTATGTCTCTCCTCTCCAGCATCCTCAATTTTATGTCTCTCCTCTCCATCATCCTCACTCTTCCTGGCGTCTGCATGACTGGTACACTTTTCCAAGCGTAAAACTCTCTCCTCCAGCTCACCCTTCTCACGGTGCAATACTGCAACCTCATTCCTCAACTGCTGCACAACAGAGTTTAATTCATCAAGGTCCTTCATACCCTCGGGGCTACACTAGGTGCATCACATTCAGGAACATCTTATCCCCAACTCCAATATGGTTGCCTCATCTCCAATTCACTTGGTCATAAGAGCCGTAATATAACAAGCTATCAAACATATATAGTTAACAGGTTATATATAATAGTAAACAACTTTCCTCATAAAACCAACATACTATTGAAATCAATTATTAACTACACACCTGTTTGCATTGAAATATATAAGCGTTCAGCTTTCTAAACTCAAGCACTTTATATGTGGATTCCCACCGGCAAATTCGGGGGACTAATGCAGTTTCCTCAATCTGCCTATAATATCTAAGGGGGGGAATTCCCAATTCAGCAATTAATTCATACGCCCAAATCTACAACAAATAGATTATCAAAGTCAGTACTTTGTTACGAAATTAAATTTTACAAACACTAATTTTGAACTAAATCATACCTGGAAAGCATAGCTCAATCCCTTTATATTCCAAGCAGGTCTGTTAATTCTTTTAGGCTTCTCATCCTCCACGTTTTTCTTCCCTGTTCTCACTGAACTCTACACCGCCTTTTTTCGCTTTTTCTCTCCTTTTCCCTTCCCATCCTTGTCTTCATCTCTCTCTTTCTTCCCGGGAACAAACAACGGAGAATCTTGCAAACAGTCAAATGATATAGATCCCCAAGGATATTTGTTGAATTCATCCATTTTATGAACCAAATGTAAGTAGTCCTCGTTTATCTTTACATTTTGGGGTTTACCCATTGTCACACACTCCACAAAATATAGTAGTCCCAATTTGAACGAGTCCTCGCTTCCTCTTTCGGACTTTAGGAATGCATTTTCTACGTCCTGGCAAGTAATGTAACTCCTGTTGGTAAAATGCGCTTTCATAAATCGCTTATGATCTTCCTCGGCAGACGTTATGTCAGGCTCTCTTCCACATTTCAGACCACTTATCAAACAAAAATCCTTTACACTGAATTGAGCAACGTTGGACCCTACTGCATAACTAAGGCCCATCATGTCCTTCACACCAAGTCTTCCGACTCGCCGGAGTGCCAGACCATGCACAATTTGACCACTAAATGCCATTTTATGGAGTCCCAACAGGTGCCCAAACCAGCTCTCTCTAAATCTTTTCATAACCGACTCACTGAAATGTGCCCCAAAATTACACAGGACTGTTTGCGCAACACACAGATTATTCACCCGCGCAGAATAGACCTCTGACTCTGGGAAACAAAGCTCAAACCCAGAATCCATTTTATACCTGCAAAAGACACATTTTGCTTAAGAAACAGAACTGATACGTACTCACAATATTATGACCACATTAACATACAGAAGTGATACCTACTCACAATATTATCTACACATTTTCAAACCTACAAACACTATTTTCAACACATTACATAATTAATATCTACTAACAGAATTTTCAACATATCAAGTTACAAAATTGATACACTATTTTCAACACATTAAGATACGTAATTTCACCTACAAACACTAATTTCAACAAATTCAGATACAGAATTGATACCTACTACAAGATGTATTGATCCTTATGCATCCCAAATCATCTCATATTCAGAGTTAAGATTTAATTTTCTCTTATGCGTTCTACTTCTACTGGTACTTATTATTATTTATTTTCCAAGCCCCATTAAATCCCTAAAATTATGCCCTACACTCACACCACTACATGGCCAAAGCAGGATTACAATGAGGAACAAATGAAGATTCCTCAAATTTCACGAAAACACAACAAACAACCAGAATGCAAACAAAAATACGAAGTACAAAACACAACACAAATTACTCAAGCCAATTTATATTTTTCCAAACACATCCGTACAGAGACAGACTACTCTTACCCAGAAAATCAAAGCCCTAAAATCCTAAAGCAATTTAAATTAAGTGAATGCAATATAACATGCAAACTTTAATATCAAAGAGAGAGAGGGAATTCGACAGAAACGTACCGATTCAGACGTTCAGTTGAGAATTACTAGATGACGAAGGTTCTGCGACAACAGAAGAGCAAGTCAAAGAGAAACAGTACACCAGGAAGTTTCTGTGAGAAGAGATGAGGAATATAGAACTTGATGTCTGGTAGGTATTTGGGTGTTATGACTGGGGTTCATTTATAACTCCATTGACAAGAAAGGCGCCACTGTCAGGAATAAGAAAGGCGCCATTTTTTCGAACCAGGCGCGACTTGACACCTTTGCTACGGGGAAACTGTAGCCTACCCGTATGGACCGTAAGCTTGCTTTTTCTCTTCAACCGTTCAGATGCATTTCAACGGCAGCGATTGATTCTTATATAATGTTCTCACATAAGCATTCTCACTTGATCCGGATGGGAGGGATGCCTCACTGAGAACTTAGGGGCCGCAAATGATTGAAGACGTCCCCGTATGTAATCGCCATTGGGCCACTTCTAGGACAAGACATGCCTTTACGATAGGAGATGTCATTGGGCCTCACACATGACAAGACGGAGGTAATAAGCATCGTTGCCCTAGGAAACTGCATAAAGCACTCATGACTATTAGCGTGTCAACTTCTGATTGAGCCCCTGCTCGGAAGCGATGGATTACCAAAAGCCACGTTTTCAGCCTAGTGGGCTGCGCCTCCCCATACCATGCAGACCACCTTCACCATGCGCCTATAAATAGAAGACCCATATGAAGGAGGATGCGGGCTAATCCCCAGGCCATGCTCTATGCTCTTTGTATATTAATCATTATGAGAAGATCAATCAAAGCATATTATCAACTTCACTTGTGTTCTTCCGTATCCCAATCTTGTTTTCATTTTGATCCATGTAACCTTGCACCCCCCTCTAGGATCAAAGTTTTATGTTGACCACTGGTTTCACTAGTCAACACCAGGGCTGATCTTGGGTGATTTAAGGCCCAGGGCCGAAGTCTAAGAATGTGCCCTTTATAAACAAATAAATAAATATAATTACAATTTTTTATGAAATAATAAATTTTATTAGAATTATAAGAGTTTACAACCAATAATATAGAACACTTTGGGCCTCATTAAAACCTTGTTTGAGGAAACCCCAAACAAATATAGTCAATAATATCCTATATGTTGGGTCATGTATATTGAGCTCTGGTGCTGGTGCTCCCAATTTTGAAGAGAATAATCAATTTCCAACTAAAAATGGCTTTGTTTCTTTCGCACTCAGTTTCTCGGAGAGAACATAAATAAAAATCGATTTCAAGAGCAGGAATCTTTGTCGAGTTCTTGCTTCTTGGAAAAACAATTATGTAGACTTCCTTTGCTTCTAGATCTATTTGCATCCTTATTTTTTATTATTGTTTTAAACTATCAAGTAAGACTCTCAATAAATATCACACATGCCCCTTTACTTTTATTTTTTATTTTATTTTTTTATGAGGACTTTTAATTTTATTTTGTTATGAGGACTTTTATTTTTATTTTTATTTGCATAGGCCTATATATGGACCTTTTTTTTATGAGTGCTTCTATTGAGTGGAAAGTTATAAGGGGTGTTTTTGAGGGGTATGTAAGAGCCGTTGGATTTCATCCAACGGTGAGTTTTTAAAAGAGGGTGCATGTAGAACCGGGTTGAAATCTGACCCGTTGGAAACCCAACTTCAGTTGAAGATATTTCCCTCTCTGTGAAAAATTCAAGAACACAATCCTCTGTTTTTTAATGTAACGCAAACCCGAAATTAGAAAGATCCAAAGCTCCCAAACCCTATAGTCGCTCCATTGTCATCAGCTCCTTGGGAGGCCTGCAATCTATGGCATCCTCGGTATGACGATTAATGGCTCTTACCTAGCTATTGCCCTGTTTTGATTCTGTGGCTCAAGTGAAAACCCCTTCTCTTTTTCGTTCAACACACGAGATTCCAGATGAAAGCAAAGTAGCATATCTCTTTCTGTAGCTAGACGTCGCAGCAGCATTTGTTCCTCGATTGTGGTAGAGATGGAGTCTCCACTACCAAAGAGTCTTCTCTAATGTCCACCACATTCTCTTAAGCTGACTGACTTCAGAGCTCCCGCTTGAGTTTGAGAGGTAAGTTCATTGTTGCAGGATTGATTTTATTGGGTTTGGTTTGTTTTTTGTGAGGGTGGGAAATTCGTCATTTGTGGCATCAATAACGCGTCATTTTTGCCATCAATAATGCGTCATTTCCTTATGAATATTCAATATATTTAGTTGATTATTTTTGGTGGGGGTGGGAAATTATGAAATGTAGGTAAAAGATCCTAAACTTAGGCTTAATGACATTAGGAGTAAGCATTCGGAGAGGATATTGGGAGAAGTTCTGTAATTGCTGGTTTGAATTACATTTGTGTTCTTAGTTGAACATGTTGGTTCTAATGCTATTTTTTCCAGATTATTGCACAAGAGATGACGTAACTATTATTAAATTTTGTGTAATAATGGGTCTTACCAACAAGCTAGGCTATGCGTCTTTTTTGTGTCAATTTGGGCAATGTTTTGTGTAAGTGGAATGCATTGATATGTTGTAATGCAGTAATGATTGATTAATGAATTAATATTTGCTATGCAGTGATATAGAAGTAGTTCAAAAATATATGTGGGTAAAATGTCTGGGGGCTCAGAGAGTGATGACTGTGTAACAGCTAATGGGATGGTTTACATTCCTGAAGTAAGAAATGAGGAAACACCAGCGGTTGGGATGAAGTTCGACTCGCTTGACCTCGTTTCTAATTTCTATAATAGATATGCATTCTTGGCTGGCTTTGATATTCGACTTCATTCCAACTTTTGGGGGAAAAATAAGAAAGAGATTCTGAGGAAAGAATTTGTCTATTGCAAACAAGGTGCATACAGGAAAGATGAAACTCAGGAGAGAAAAAGACAGTGGGGAATAAGTAGATGCAATTGCAAAGCTAAGATTGTGGTTGTGAAGACAAATGGGAGCAAGAAGTATACCATCTCTCTTTTTGCAGAGGGACACAATCATAAGATGACAGCCTAAAAAAGAGTGCATTTATTGAGATCACACCATCGTATTTCAGATTCTACAAAAGTACTCACAAAACAGTTGGGTTCGGTTAATATCCCCATTCATCAGAAGGTAAGTATTTTCGGGGTGCAATTCGGAGGAATGGATAAAATCGGTTTTATCAAAAAGGATATTTACAATCTTGAATGTAGTGTGAATGGGAAGCTGAGAAACCACGATGTTCAACTAGTGACCGAGTATTTTATGGCTGAACAGAAAAAAAATGAGGCTTTTTATTTCAAGATTGAGGGAGATGGCGAAGACAGGTTTAGTCGATGTTTTTGGGCAGATGCAACTTCTAGACGGGCTTACAGGTTTTATGGAGATGTTGTTGTATGCGATACCACATTCAACACTAATCGATACGACTTGACATTTGCACCAATATTGGGAGTTTATAACCATGGTCAGACAATTGTCTTAGCATGCACATTTTTTAGCAAGGAAACGACTGAGTCGTTTATTTGGATGTTTGAGGAGTTTAAGAAAGCCATGCCAGGTGGCGAACCTAAAACGATCATTACAGATCAAGATGCGGCCATGACCAGAGCGATTTCAATAGCCTTCCCGACTACATTTCATCGACTTTGCATATGGCACATCACATCAAAGTTCCCTGTTAAGTTACCACATTCTGCTTATAAGGAGTATTGGCGTGAATTTCAGAAAGCAATATGGGATACTAACAATAAGGATGAGTTTGATGCGAAGTGGAATATTGTGGTTACAAAGGCTGGTTTGACTGACCATCAATGGCTAAGTTCAATGTTTGATTTAACGGAATCTTGGGTTCCAGCCTACGCACGACACTTTTTTGCCGCTGGAATGTCAAGCAACCAAAGAGCGGAAGGTTCTCATGCTTTCTTCAAGCAATACAAATCAAGGAGAAATTCGTTGATGGATTTCATAATACGATTTGAGAGGGCACTTTCGCATCAACGTCAAAAAGAGTTAGCTTGCTGATCACATAGATGCATTTGAAGTGGCTCAATGTATTCTACCAATGCCAATGAACAAACAAATGGCTACCTTGTACACAAGGACTTGTTTCAAAAGTTTGAGAAAGAACTAATACAAAGTACATCATGTTTCCTAGAGCTCAAAACAGAGGATGCTTCTAAAGTTGTCTTTAATGTGAGCGAAAGGAAAAATTGGCAAACAAGAGTGGCAGAAGTTGTATATGTCAAAGATTCTGACCATGCATCGTGTAGCTGCAAAAGATTTGAATTTGTTGGGATTATTTGCAAGCACATCCAAGCGTTGTTCAGAAGGGACCAGATTGAATATATGCCCGATAAATATATTTTGAATAGGTGGAAGAAAACTGCGAAAGCTGGATTGGTGTCAGATGCAAATGGCAACGAAATTAAACACTGTGCAGATCCTGGTCTTTTAATAAAGCGGAGTACAATGTCCCGACTTGCTTCAGATGTGGTTGAGGATGCATTAATGTGTGAAGAAGGATGTGAGCTAGTGTCAGAGACTCTAAAAAGTTTGCGGGTGAAGTTGAAGTTGTTGAAGGATGGACCAAGTAATAACGAAGTTGGAGGGTCCAGCTCTCAAACACAATATATGAAAGACCCTAAGAGAGAAAGGTGCAAAGGAAGGTCGAAACGAGTAACGGGAGCAAAGGAAAAGGCAATGAAGCGAGGGATTCGACACTGTCAGGAGTGTGGAGACATTGGTCATGATATAAGACAATGCCCAAGAAATTTGAACACACCGTAAGATGTTAAAACTATTTATAATAACACCTAAAATTTGAATAGTTAAATTTTTTATGTACTTGTGTTTGGTGTTTATGCAGGACATCACCGTCGAACAATGAGGAATCAACTCCAATAGATCTCAATGACCCATTGTTATGCACAGACCTACCGAATGATTTATGTTTGTATTATACAAAGCCCAGTTGTTATGAAGGCTAATGATCAGGTGAAGTTTTCTATATGCAGTTTTATTTTATTTGTTTGTTCATGTCCACTGATAAGCTCTTACTATGTCCACTGCTAATTGAAATGGAAATTTGGTTGGTTTACTTCTTGCATGAAATTTGGACACATGTTAATTTTACATGTCTTCTCCCTATTTGGAAATTTTCATAGACATTTGATAAAGTATCAAATTTTGAGTTTTGTGAAGAAGCAATGACTTTTACCATGTACAATGGGTAGTTTATGCTGAATTATGAACTAGTGACACAGATTCATTGATTATATCATAGGCTAATGTAGCATTTCCAGCAGGCAGCTGTTGTTTCCATCAGCAGTAATGATTTCCAGCACGAATCATTTCCAGCAACACTAATCATTTACAGCAGCAACTAATTTTTCCTAATGTTATGTTCTAGTGCTTGACTAGTTATTAAGATCTGACCTTTACTATGAAGCAATATTGGTGCACGATTTTGTAAACATTCGTACCTGAAGGATACTTAAAATTTGCACTATGTTGTAACACAATGATTAGAAATCAGCGTGTAAAATACAAACTACAATACAACATCTTCTATGCATGAAAAGTACATTGCAACTAATCACATTTCGAACGCTTGGAGAATAATAAAGTGTACACCAACATTTGAACTACTCGTAATTTCGCACACACAAGAAAATTACATTGCAAAGCATTTTATGTGCTGCATCTTAGTAATATCACGATCACCTCAACCAACTGAACAATGGTAGCCATATTCACTCAGTCGTATGGGTCAGCTTTTTCCGAGCAGCTTGCACGTGCTTATGGTCACTCGTGCCCCCACTCATATAGACGAAATAAATATTCAGCAATATTTGTAATATTTTGTTATATAAATAACCCATAAACCATTCACCAAAGAATGTATAGCACATGGCATGTAAAGTGAATAAGGAGAGTGTTACTTATGACTGACGTGTCAATTTTTTGAGAAAAAGTACGCCATCTGTTTAATGTGAAGGGACATGATAATGCGACTTTACTAATTCCCAACGCGTGGTGATATTGAGGACTTATTAAATAATATTTCAGTTTTTGCAAAATATAATGTTAGACACAAGGAATTGCAATACATAGTCCCAATAATTATATATGAAGCAAATGAAACTAATACTTGTGTTACTATAAATTATATAATGAACATTAAGGAAATATACTTCTAATTTGTGCAAAATATAATGTTACGGTTCAAATGAAACTGAGTTATCACCGTATTCCGAAAAAGAATTGTACACTATGTATTGTCACATCTGATGAAATTTAGTAGGAAAGTCAATTTTGAAAAGCAAGTTGGATGATTTATAGCTTCCCTCAGTTTTGTAACGGCACAAGGATCTCGGAGCAATTTTCGGGCCATTTTTTCAATTTTTTTCCGATTTATTACCATTTTTTAAAAAGAATTTTGCATTACAAAATTAAAAAATAACGACATAAGACAGGTGTACGTCAGTGACCATTGTCATTTTCTTCCTTTTCAACCTAAATTATTATCATTTTGCCATTTTTTTAGAAAATTCATAACTAAATATACAAAAATTGGGAATTTATTTCGAAAATTGCTACGAACTCATTGAAACTTGATCTTCCCTATTCAACTGTATGCTAACATTTGAACTAATCATAATTCCACATACACACGAAAATTACATTGCAAAGCATATTAAATGTTAGGCCAAGGTTTATGGAAAGGCATTTGTGGGTGTGTTTGTGACAAGATTATGGAATGATTTTGTCCCAGTTATATGTTGTTGTTTGTATTGTTTCATGTCCTACTTTTTCTATCTTTCTTTATATTATATGTTTGTGGAATCCCTCAAAGCAACATATACTGTGAAAAATAAAATGTTGAGTGAAGTTATAATCACTCATATAGACTAGGACAAATATTCAGTACTATTTCAAAATTGCTTGACTGGTGTCAGGTATTTCAGAAAAAGTAGGCCATGATTTATGTGATTTGACATGATAGAGATATTTACTACGAACCCAATACGAAGCCATATTGACAACTTATTGAATACAGTTGACGTGTTCAAAGATCTAGATGCATGCACCGATGATGGCTTCAAAGCATTATCCAATTAATATATGTGGATTATTATAACAAAATAGACACTTTTACAACCTTTTATATGAAAGGAAACTAATTCTTGTATTATTAAAACCTAGATAATGAATATTAGGGAAATATACTTGTGATGTTGGTTTTTGCAAAATATATAGCTAGGGTTAAGAGAAAAGTGAGTTATCTAAAGCCATTCAAACTTTTTCATTATGAAACTGATGATTTGTAGCTTCCCCCAGTTGTATAATGTCACAGGGAGGACGGAGTAATTTTCGGGGCATTTTTTCAATTTTCCTACTATTTATTGAAATTTTTTCAAGATTTTTAAACTAAAAAAAGCCAAAAGAATCCCAAGATGACACCTGGCGCGATCTCAGCGCATCACCTTTCACCACTTGCACAAGTGTACGTCAATAAACATGGCCACATCCTTGCTTTTTACCCTAAATTCTTATTTTATTGTTTTTTCTTATGAAATTCATAACTAAATACACAAAAATGATAAAAATGTTCCGAAAATTGCTACAAACTCATTGAAACTTCATCTTCCTTACTGAATTCCCCGTTTAAGGGTTATTCATTTTAAAAAACAATTTCGAGCATTCACGGGAGATGCTTGTTGATGTAGGTTATATAAGTTGAAGTTAACAACATATATAGCTAGGGTTAAGAGGAAAGTGAGTTATCTAAACCCATTCAAAATTTTCATTATGAAACTGATGATTGGTAGCTTCCCCTAGTTTTATAATGTCACAAGGAGGCCGGAGTAATTTTCAGGGCATTTTTTCAATTTTCCTACTATTTATTGGAAATTTTTCAAGCTTTTTGGACTAAAAAAAGCCAAAATAATCCCAAGATGACACCTAGCACGATCTCGGCGCATCACCTTTCACCACTTGCACAAGTGTACATCAATAAACATGGCCACATCCTTGCTATTTACCCTAAATTCTTATTTTATTGTTTTTTCTTAGGAAATTCATAACTAAATACACAAAAATGATAAAAATGTTCCGAAAATTGGTACGAACTGATTCACACTTCATCTTCCTATTGAAATCCCTGTTTCATGGTTACGCAACATTAGTATTTTATTATTATTTACCCTAAATTATTATTATATTACTTTTTAGCCTCTACATTTGTTCATTATATTAAGTCGAAATTATTATTTTGAGTGTGAATAGACCATTTCTGGTGTTAATCAGTTTCTCTCTTCTTCAATTTGTTAATTTTTTTTTCTTTATTAGGGTTAAGGGATGTTTTGAAAAATAAAAAGAAAAAATTACATTCCAACCATTGTATAACATCATAAAAAAGTCAATGAATAACCCATTTGTATAGCTTAATTTGGGTCCCAACCATCTCATTCATTCATACAAAATTGATGGATTACTGACTACTGACAGAAAGTCCCATCAGATACTTTTACATTGCAAAGCATGTTATTTACTCCCTGTTAGCAGTACCACGATCACCCCAACCAACTGAACAGCGGTAGCCGCAATTAGTCAGTCGTATTGGTCGGCTTCTTCCGAGCAGCTTTGACGTGCTTATGCTCACTCATGTCACCACCATCGTCTAGTATCTCTCTCACAGCATTAGGGGATACATAGTCCCAATTATAACTTGTATGAGTAGTTGCCGCAAATGCTCAGAAATTTTCGAATCCTTCGTTGAATGCCATCTCCAGTTCACTGTGGTGCTCTTCGCATCGCATATGGTTCATCAAACAACCTTTAATTTCATCATTCATTACTGTATCCAACTCCTCTACTTTCAGCTTCCTTTTATGACTCAGCTTCAAATACTTGTTCTTTTGGGAGAACGCTTTGTTAACTCTAATGTTAAGATCAGCCAAAATGGCCTCGTCTTCAACACATTTCTCGTGCCATGAATTGATCAGTCTGGAATTATAATCTAGCCTGCTACTGATTGCATGTATTACCTCTAATGGATTATCAGAGTCCCCCTCACTCCCATATGATGTTGAAAATGGAAGGGTTCGGCGAGTACAACGTGGAAATGGAACCTGCGACTCCAATTTTTCATATTCAACTATGTTGTTGGCGCCTGAAGAGGATGACATGCTTGAATAATCCTATTTGTTTTTAGAGGATGAGAATTGCATATGCAATTTCATTTGAGGAAGGGGACATAGCTTTATAGACCAACATACCAAAGCTTGCGTGTAGTCAACATATGTACTCTATTTCAATTTTTAACCAAGTTGTGTCAGGTTTTGCTTTTCAAGCATGTCAACCTCATTACACCACTGTCAGTGGTTGAAAGAAACTCAATGGAAGTGACATCTAGTTAGTGAACCCAACCACAGTAGTTAGGATTAAACTTAGATTGTATCAGACTAAAAATTAATTTATACATTGTCAACCAAATATTTTTTGGCGGGAACCTTTTTATTGGTATTACTATCACCCCCTTCATAGAAACTCTCCCTCCACAAAAAACTGACTCCTCCACCAAATCTCTCTCCATCGAATGAAACTCTCTCCCTCCATAGAATGGATTTACTAACCAAGTTTGATCTCAGCATAATAAACACCCCTCCAAACAAAGACCGCCTTCGAAACGCAAGTGAGTCACCATACAAGCACTGTCACATTCCTAAACAGAATCACCATTTTGTTGGAAGTTTTGAGTCTGAAAGGGTTCTTGGATTCTAGAAGGAGAGGCATCTTCAACTTGGTGATGAAATCCAAAGGGCAAGGGCACGTTTGGAATTTGTTGAAGGCCAAATTGAAGATGACAAAAGGCAGGCCAATCTGGATAGGGGGAAGTTGCAGCGCATGAAGCGTAGACACAAACGACTTCGGAGTGTAGCTGTTCAAAAATACAAGAACTCATCTAATGCAGTGGAGTCAAAGAAGCGTGTGATGCAAGCTGGATTCAACTACTTCCGGTCCTATGCAAAACTCGTCGTACCCGGGTTTGATTGGTCATCTATTACCGTTTCCGACGTTAACAAATATACTCACCAAGGGAAGTAACCATTTTCGTTATCGTGTTTGAGCAGAGGCAAATCAGTGGAATTGGAATTTTCGTTAAACTCTGCTTCAAACCTATTTTGATACTTACTACTATGGAAGATTTCAACCTTAATATTTTGATGTCTGTAATTACGAGAACACGAGATGCAACGTGGCCATCTACTTCAGTCATATGTTGCTGCCATGTCCATTTTTGTGTGATCACATATCATATTTGTACATGGTTGCATCATATGCAATGTTGCCTTTATTTATTATATGCTGGGCAAGGTTTATGGAAAAGCATTTGTGAGTGCGTTTGTGACAAGGTTATGGCATGATCTTGTACCAGTTATATATGGTTTTTTGTACTGGTTCATCTCCTACTATTGTTTTCTTTCTTTATATTATATGTTTGTGGAATCCCTCAAAGTTAACATATACTGTGAAAAAAATGCAGAGTGAATATATAATCACTCATATAGACTAGGACAAATATTCACTAATATTTTAAAATTGCTTGACTGGTGTGAGGTTTTTCAAAAAAAGTATGGCATTATTTTATGTGATTTGACATGATAGAAATTTTGTACTGATTCCCGATGGACTACTTATTGAATACATGTGACGTGTTCATAACTCTAGACGCAATTGCATATGGACGACTTATTGAATACCTCTGACATGTTCAAAGCTCTAAGCGCAGTTGCAATGATGGCTTCAAAGCAGTGTGCAATTATTATATATGTACATTATTATAACAAAACAAAAATAGATAATTTTACATCCTTATATATGAAAGGAAACTAATTCTTGTCTTATTACAAATTATATAACGAATATTAAGGAAATATACTTTTTAAAGTGAACAAACATATATACTTAGGGTTAAGAGGAAAGTGAGTTATCTAAAACAATTTGGATTTTTTCATTGCGAAACGGATGATTTATAGGTTCCCCTAGTTTTATAACGTCACAAGGAGGGCGGAGTAATTTTCGGGGCATTTTTACGATTTTCCGACTATTTATTACAATTTGTTCAAGTTTTTTGCACTAAAAAGCCAAAATAATCGCAAGTTGACACATGGCGCGATCTCAGTGCATACCTTTCACCACTTGCACAAGTGTACGTCAGTAAACATGGCCACATCCTTGCTTTTTACCCTAAATTGTTATTTTATTGTTTTGCCTTACAAAATTCATAACTAAATACACAAAAATGATAAAAAAACTTCCAAAAATTGCTACGAATTCATTGAGGCTTCATCTTTCTTACTGAATTCCCCGTTTCGTGGTGACGCAAAATTATTATTATATTACTTTTTACCTTCTATATTTATTAATTTTATTGACCCTAAATTTTTTTTTTGGTAAAGACCATTTCAGGTGCCAATTAGTTTCTCTCTTCTTCAATTTCTTAAATTCTAATTTTTATTAGGGTTAAGGGATGTTTTGAAAAAGTAAATGAAAAAAATACATGCCAACCATTGTATAACATCAGAAAAAAATTAGTTAGGATATGATAAGTGGGAAAATGTCTTTCCCAAGCACTGGTGAAAAGACAGCTGACTCCATGCACGCCTTTTCGTTTACCAAATATTAAGATTGTAGTTGGGCAAAATATCTGTGTCAGTAAAATGTCATATTACCCGTCTATGATGTCAGTAAGGATTCGAGTATACAAATATATATACATAGATTTATATATAAAACGGTTTATGACAGCACAAACACCAGACAAAATACATTAAAACCCAACATTTGGCCAACGTAGCCAGCGAACCTAGAACTCAAGAGAAGCAAGTCCAGAAAGCATAAAAACCATAAAAACATACTACAACTAATTATAAGGGTATGGATTCCCTGGCACAACATACACACGCATCACCTTGAACCAAAAAACACTCTCACGGTGCCATTTGCATCGAATGCAACAAGTCCAGAAGGAAGGATTTATCTTTGCTTCAGTAGGCCAGCCTTCAATAACAAAACACCATTCGTTGTTGTTACGAGCGCTGCAGTGATTGAACTTAATCTTCCCATAGTAAAACATATCTACGATATGTCTTGCAACAGAGAAAACTCGGCTTAATCTTCGTCTCAAAACATCCCTGGTTCCTTTCATATCAATGTTGTTACGTTGATTTAAAGAACACAAAAATTCTAATGCATCCTCTTTTGACTGACCAATTCCAGACATGCCAAGTAGTCCAACTAGATATGCCTTTTCCATATGGCCTGCCATGGCTGCAATGCGCATCCCATACAACGCTTCCACGTTACCCTGCATGAAAAACACTTCGAACGCTTCTCTAAATATCGACTCAGGGTTCTCGCAAGCCCTGCATTGTTGCAAGAAAAGCTGGACCGCGGGATTAGCATGGTACCAGCTAGGATGGTCTGGGTACTTTGCCATTGAAATGGTGTTCCACACTTGTGGAGTGTTTGCCAATGTCCAGAATAATGGGCACACAAATGCCATACAGAAGAGATCTTCCGATGATTGGGTTGCCACGTATAACATCACTTTAAACCAAGCCAACTCCGGGATGAAGGCTTGGGGCATCTCCAAATGGAGATGCTTCTTTCTCTTTCCTCCGACTGTAGTGAAATGTTTCGAATTCATTGAAATGTTTTTGGAATGAAACGAATTGAGGAGTGGAAGAGGGGGAAAATGAGAATATAAGGGGTTTTAGTTCTGTTTTAGGCTCTGTTCGTTGTACTGTTTTGAAAATGTGTTTCCACTTGAGGTTTTTCTCACTTGACCCTTTTTAAAGAAATTGAACCCAACACTCTAAAACTAAACAGAAGAGAAGGAAAACATCATCGAAATGCAAAGAGAGTTAGACAATCAAAAAGTCAATTAATAACCTATTTGCATAGCCATTTTTAGGATTTTCCCGCCATTTTTATGTCATTGAAACAAATGTGACGGATTACTGACTAGTCACAGAAGGTCCCATCAGATACTTTTTCATTTTTCCACACCAAACTAACCCTAGTAATGTTATTAAAATGTGATGGATGCTTATCCAACTAGTTGCCTTAATGAAATATAATTAAAATAATATATTTAGAGCAGTTTCCCCTCAATTTTCAGATTAATATTTGGTAGTGAAATATTATATTGGTTTTTGGGGTAAACGGTGCCACAATTGTGACGGTACAGGTGTCCAGATCATGACCAACACACCCACACACAGAAAAGAAGGATATAATTCGATTTGGGCAGAGATGAGAGAGAGCTGAGTCCGAAGAGGTTTTAGTGAGAAGATCTGAGTGAGAAGGTATGAGTCCGAAGAGGTTTCAATGAGAAGATCTGAGTGAGAAAAGGTACAAGTGAGAAGATTCAACATGTCTTCGTCTTCATCTCCCGCTCAAACAAAGAGGTGTCCGTACTGTGGAGCTACAATGGTGCTTCGGGTTTCAAAATCAGATAAAAATCGAGGGAAGCCATTTTGGAAGTGCCTAACCTCCTATGTAAGTTTTCATTTCCAGAATATGTATGTGGATGAAAAAAAACCTTGGTCTAACTCTGACACAATTATTTTGCATATATGATGCCTGCGATTAGGGAGCCACCAGTTGCAATGGATTTGAATGGGTTGATGTAACCTCCGCTCAAGCAGAACAATAAGATGACACGTATGATGCTACGGTGCTGCATATGCTGAAGTCCATTAAGGACTTGGTATTAGTTTTTATTACTTTTATCAATTTTCATATTATTTGTTCTTTTAATGACCAATTAAGTACACAATTTCAAGGATTGTAAAAGTTCTCCCGAAAAAGATATGTTGCACGCACCACCAATGAGTTTTCAAACCCATTTTGTAATTTTTGTTCTTGAGATAGGTGGATTGGCATTGAGTTTAAATTATTGTTTGAAACAAAAGCATTTATTTGTCTGAAACGCAGCAAGAACTTTCCAAGACTGACTTTAAAAAAATAAAGTCATACGAAGACAATAAAATCACAATACATGGCCAATACGATGCAATAATAAGACAATATATTTTTTTACAATTGCATAATTATTCTCTGTATATAGATTGTTTATTTACGTATATTGAAAGTTTATTGATTGTTTACTGCATGTATATCGCATATTATTGGTCGGATATTGGATGTTTATTGAAGGTTTATTGAGTGTTTACTGCATGTATATCGCATGTTATTACTCGGATATTGGATGTTTATTGAAGGTTTATTGATTGTTTACTGCATGTATATCGCATGTTATTGCTCCGATATTGGATGTTTATTGAAGGTTTATCGATTGTTTACTGCATGTATTTCGCATGTTCTTGTCCGATATTGAATGTTTATTGACAGTTTATTGATTGTTTACATGTTTATTGAAGGTTTATTGATTGTTTCCTGCATGTATTTTGCATGTTATTGTCCGATATGAATGTTTATTGATTGTTTATTAATAGGAAGAACAACTGTTAAGTAGAATTTCCTATTCAATACGACTTCCTTATGGATGGTGAAATTGGGGACTGATGTATATTGCATGTCTATTGCGTGTACATTGCTTGTCTATTGCCTATGTATTGTTGTTTATTTCCTTCGTAAGCAATAAACAATCAATACACACGCAATAAATGTACGATATGCACGCAATAAACAAGCAATATAGACGCAATAGACATGCCATATAGATGCACCAATATACATTACTTTTATGCTACTGAGCTGCCCAAGACCAATAACATAAAGAAAATCAACGAATTTATTAACCGATTATAAAGGAGAGAGGAATTCAAACCCGAGAGGCGGTACGAAACCAATAGGGAGTTTTTATAGCATTGCAGCTGGGGACATTTATATTGCATGTCTATTGCATATAGATTGCATGTCTATTGCGTGTATATTGCTTGTCTATTGCCTGTGTATTGTTGTTTATTTCCTTCGTAAGTAATAAACAATCAATACACACGCAATAGACAAGCAATATAGACGCAATAGACATGCCATATAGATGCACCAATATACATTACTTTTATGCTACTGAGCTGCCCAAGACCAATAAAATAAAGAAAATCAACGAATTTATTAACCGATTATAAAGGAGAGAGGAATTCAAACCCGAGAGGCGGTACGAAACCAATAGGGAGTTTTTATAGCATTGCAGCTAGAGACATTTATATTGCATGTCTATTGCATATAGATTGCATGTCTATTGCGTGTATATTGCTTGTCTATTGCCTGTGTATTGTTGTTTATTTCCTTCGTAAGCAATAAACAATCAATACACACGCAATAAATGTACGATATGCACGCAATAGACAAGCAATATAGACTCAATAGACATGCCATATAGATGCACCAATATACATTACTTTTATGCTACTGAGCTGCCCAAGACCAATAAAATAAAGAAAATCAACGAATTTATTAACCGATTATAAAGGAGAGAGGGATTCAAACCCGAGGGGCGGTACGGAACCAATAGGAAGTTTTTATAGCATTGCAGCTGGGGACATCTTTTCATGTGTTTCTATAAAGAGGGCATGGTTGAATAAAACATTGGAGACGAGGGCATAGCCGCCTATTCCCCTTACAGAATTACCTTATTAAGATGCAACCCATTGCGATTAAGTGAAGGCATGGTGAACGGCTTAAAGATTGGGATCCGATATTTGGAATGGTGGCTTGGATAAATCATGACATATCACTTTGCAATGATGTAATACACTTTAAAAAGCCATCAGTCCCCATTCACATATGCAGTCTTCAAATCCCAATTCAATGCAGTTTGGTTAAGGTTATGTAAATGTCGTGAAGGAGTTAGGGCAATATTACACAGATGTTTGTTTCATTAAATCCAAAAAAACTTTACACTCCAGATGCACATTCTATGTTGGGAATGGCATGTGCCTAACTTCAAAAACGCATCTGCCTATCCATTTAGATTGCCCACGTGCAATAGATTTACAGATCCATTTACTTTTCTCCTCACAAAGCCTCTGCATCTCCATTTCAGATTCTTCATTTTTCTGTCTATGCATGAGAATAAACGTAGCGTACTATCACACTAATCAAAATGAAAGCATGCATCCGCCATAATATGTGCCACTATTTTGGTTCTAATTGTTATTGTCCAATAACTTAAACATAAAATTATGTACAAAAATACACTAAGATTGAGAAAGACGAAGAAGAATTGAGGAGCAGAGGTAGAATTCAAAAAGGACCCGTTGATCTGTATTGTGTATTTACATGAGTTTCAAATTGGAGATTCCCAAAACCAATTTAATCATCATGTACCTGAACCAATTTCAACCACTATCATGGCATGTAAGCATCTCCCCGTAATATCTCTGCAGCCAACTTCAACCGGAAAAAGGGCATGTTCTGCGAGGTGTAAGTAGCTAACGGAATCTCAGCGCTCAAAAGCTCAATGTACTTCAACATGAACATGCCACAATCTCCTCTGAAGCAAAACAAGAACTCAATCAATTCAAGTAATGACATTCTAATGCAATTGACAATTTCAAGTAATAAAATTAAATAAAAGGTTGTGCTCACTCATTAGATTGTTGTGGAACATCCACACGTTCTATTGGCCAAGGACACCACCAATCTCTGCTGCAGTCGTTTGCGTAAACACCTTCTTCATAAAAGTCGATAGTGTTGAGAAGATTTGGAATCATAATTGAAAGCGGGGCGAGTTCTTCCTTTAAGATCTCATCTGGAATAAGTGAAACCATTGAATCGTACACTTTGATTTCACACTTAACCAAATCAATCATTAGAGCCACCCAATGCTTATACTTCGTCAACATACAAGGGGCATACACCCTATACTCGTTATGTCAATCCATCCCACACGCCGGAACCTTGCCATTTACAACGTTCAGTAAACTGTTTCTAATTTTCCACCCAACCTGCTCTTTTTTTCTTTTATTATTCGCAAAGCAAGTATGGATGTGATTATGTGAAATAGAAAACAATCAAGGGTTAAACACCTCCACAAAGCAAGTATGGCTAATTTGTAATTATTAACTGCACTTGGTCAAGGCCTATGACATACCATGAAAAATACATCGGTTGTTGTCCAGTTCGATATTTCTACAACCTCCAAATCTTGTTGTCGCTTCTGGATGAGATACAACCCCAAATCAATGTGCTGCACATGTTTTTCTGGTCAATCTCATAATCTATGTACATTAAAACAAATGCATAATCAATTAAACTTACATCTCCTATCAGCCAACCGTCAGCTTTTACGAGGGAAGCGAAGAATTCAATCTCAGCTTCCACGTGGCCAAATTGCATCACTAAACTGTGAATATAACAAAGTTTTAGATCACAACAATTAAAAAATATATACACTAATGCCTTCTATCTCAAAAAACAAGGGACTTACTTTGGGTTATGGCGCCATTCCCAACAAAGTTTCAGCAATTTCACCATATCATCATGCGGAATCGCCTTCATTGGGTCTAACATCCGAAGTCGGGATGTTCTGGCACAGTTTTTTTCACCAATTCACTAGCTTCAATGATCTTCCACATAGGAATAATCCTCTTCCTCTTTCGTAATTGGACCCCTTGTTCCACAGCTTTATCTTTATCATTCAACCAAACGTTCAACTCAGATAGCACAGCTGTAGGTTGATCCAAATCAATATCCCCGAGAGTAAACTCAACAGTTGTCCCCGCCGTGCTCTCGCCAATGTCATCACCAAGAAAAACAACTTCATCATCCTCTTCCTCACATTCCTTTCTTTGCACTTCCTTTTCCTCACTTCTTTTTCTTTTCACTTCCTTGCCCTCCCTTCTTTTTCTTTGCGGATCCTCTCCATCACAGCTTTTTCTTTGCAGTTCCCCTCCGTCACTGCTTTTTCTTTGCAGTTCCTCTCCCTCACTATTTTTTCTTTTCACTTCCTCTCCCTCACTGCTCTTTCTTTGCAGTTCCTCTCCCTCATTGCTTTTTCTTTTCACTTCCTCTCCCTCACTGCTCTTTCTTTGCAGTTCCTCTCCCTCATTGCTTTTTCTTTTCACTTCCTCTCCCTTGCTGCTTTTTATTTTCACTTGCTCTCCGTCACTTCTTTTCCTTTGCGCTTCCTCTACCTCACTTGGTTTTCTTTGCACTTCACCCCCTTCAATCCCCTCCTCATCCTTTTCCTCTCCCTCATATCTGTTACTTGGCCCTTCATCCCATTCAATGTCATCCATTTCCTCACATCCCTAAAATAGATGTGAGATGGCACAACGATTCGTCCTCTCTTTCAATAAAGCTAGGTCCCTCCTTACTTCTTGCTCAAACTAAGGACCTAAACAGTGGTCCAAAAGTTTTTCCATCCGTATGACCTTTAACTCAAGGACGTCATTTTCCTGCTTTACTTGAAACAACTCAGACCTCAACAAGCTTACCAGCTTGTTCAACTCATCAAGATCAGCACATGAAGAAGGAATTGACTCTGCCGAGACAATAGCAGGGCGATCCTATGGCCAACTCCAATATGATTGTCTCATTTCCTCTTCACTCGGACGTAGCGCCCGCAACTGAACTGACTGTTTCAGAATACAGACAATATTCATATTCAATCATTCTACTTAATAATTTCATTGAATCTTATAAACAGTTTCAAGGGCTGCAAACCAAACCTCTTTGCTCTGGAAAAAATAATTGTTCAACTTCCTCATCTCGGGCATAGACGTAGTCGTTCTCCATCGCAAAATACGCGGGACAACTGTTGGATCAACAACCTTGCAGTAATTCAGGTCCGCCATTCTAGGAATTAATTCATATACCCAAATCTACACAATTCACAGGACAAAAGTCATTATTTAAGTTTTAAAGTTCACAAAGCATAACTGACATGAACATTATTACCATGTACCTGGAAAGCATACGTGAAACCTTTAAAACTCCACCCATCCCTTTGCACTTCACCATGCTTATCCTTCTTGCCCTTCTCATTTCTCCGGCTTGTTCCCGTCACCTTACTTTTCCCCTTCTCTCTTCCCTCTTCATTTTCAAAGCTTTTCGTATACTTTGTTGGTGCAGAAAATAGACTGTCTTGGGTTTTGTCAAAGGACACCGAACCCCACGGATACCTGTTGAAGGCATCCAAGTCCTCTATAAGGGTCATGTAATTTACATTGATGTTCAAATGCTTGTCCCTTCCCAAAACCACTAACTCAGCAAAGTAAACAAGAGCTAGCTTGTAGATGTCATCTTCCTCTGTGCACCTCATAAATGCTTCTTCTAAAGCATTACATGTAATTCCTTCGTCTATAAAATATCTTTTCTGAAGTCTAATTTCAGCACTTTCTCCACTAGAAACTTCAGGCACTTCCCCAAAACGAAGCCCTGTGATCAAACAGAAATCCTGACAAGTGAACTGAGCAACGTCGCACCCTATTAAGAAACTCAGTCCATCCAAGTCTTTCACACCCTGCCCCGCGACTCGAAGCAACACAACCCCATGCACAATCTGCCCGCTAAACTGAATCTTATCTATATTCAGAAGATGGCCAAAGCATGATGTCTTGAATTGTTCTAATTGTTCGGCACTCAACTTCGCTCGAATTGCAGCTAGGGATGCATTTGCATGTGAGCAGTTGTTCACCCGTGACGCATATGCCTCTGACTCTGGCCATACCAGCTGCACGTTGGATCCCATTTCGTAAAATACAAGATGAAATAACGTGAACACATATACTACCACGTATTTGCACAATCATATTGGTATTTACACAACTAGTCAACCAGGCACATTACAAATTGTATGAAGTACATGCGCATAGGGATTACTGATCACAAGCTTTAACATCATCAAAGCAATATGACAATTTTTTTGCAAATACCTGTTAATGCAATGATTCTGTGAATTACAACCAATAGCATGTGTTTTATTTATGGATCTAGGCAAGTTCTGCACTTCACACACATGACAATTATTGTCATCTCATACACAACACAAAATAAATAAATAAATAAATAAGAAAGATGGTGGAAGGAAGCAAAGCAAAGCATTTGCTCTGCTATTGTTTGTGCCTAATAAATCACGGTCATACACTGACCGAAGGGGCTTCCTTTCTCGGCCCTAGCACCTACTCATGAACAAAAACGCAGCGTTCCGTCAGGTGTTTTGCCTTCTTCAAAGCAAAGGAAAAGCGGCGAAGGCATAATCATCGCGGCCTCGACCGCGGCATTGTAGGCCGAGGCCGAAGGACGAAAAAGACACGGCCGAAGATATTAGAAACAGATCGCCACGTGGCAGTCAGGGCCCACACTTCATTTAATGAAGTAACGCCTCTAACTAGCAAACCCACTGGCTGCAAAGAGGCATTTAATGCACGAGGGAAGAGGGGAAGTGACTACCGTCAGGATTTGGCAACAGAAATCAGAGTGGTTAAGCGCAGACATTCTTACAAAAAATTCTTACAGCTTGAGAGATTAGGTTACCAGCTATCAGAGCATTAAATGCGTCTCCACGGCCAGAGGCGCAGAACCCACGATCAGGGTAGCGGCCGAGATTTACCAGGATTTATGGGGTCACACCACAAAGCTCAAGCTACATTCAAAGGGTTCAAACACCAAACCAAAAGCCTCCCACGGAGCAAATTATATTTTCCTGTAATGCACTTTCAATACCTTTACTTGCTTTCCTAGGAGTAATGTTAGATTGTAAGGAAAATCCATTCATCAATATATCATACGACCCTTGATTTTCAAGGCGCCGGAGCACCATCTCTATTACTCTCTCATTCACCCCATATATCATACGACCGTTGCTCCCTGAGCAACGCGCCGGAGCACCGCCCAAAACCCACCATGAACACCACCATTAAACGGCCCTGTAGCTCAGGCCGTGAACTTGACGGCCGAGATCAGTTCCTCTCTCAGCCACAATCATTTGATTAGGAGTCGAACTCAAACAGGCGCACCACTTAACCATTTCATCCACATCACCATCTCGACGCACGGTAGACCGTGCTGGCACGCCCGCGCACAACCGCACCGCATCCAAAAGAAGGACGTCACGTGTTAACGCATATCCCCTTGGCCCGGAGCTCCAGGCCGTGAGATTTACGTAGCCGACACTTTTGGCATGCCCGGTGGGATTCTTGTCAAAAACTCATGGTGGAAATTAGGGCACAGGCAAAGCTCAAAAACAAAACAGTCGAAATGACTTCCGAGACTCCTGAGTCCACCTCACCAATAACTATCACTGAGACCGTACATGCGGTTAGAATCTCGGCCAGCGTTCCAGTAACGGCAGATCGCACGGCCGAGTCCATGCAAGAGCAAGCAGTGGTGGAGGATCTGATGTCTAAGCAGGCCTACAGGATAGAAATATCCTTTATGGCCGAAATGGACAGATTTTCCTTAGAACTGCGGACGCTTTTTCAGGAGAGGATGCCGGCAACCTCGTTCGCAAGACCTCCCAGAACCGGACAGAGAAGCCAAGAGCGCGAAAGGATTGAGCCCTACGGCGAAAGCAGCAGTCTCGGCGTCTCTGCCCGCACCCAAGCGTCAGGTTATGGCCAGCATTCTCTGCCGCCGACAAACAGCTACGGGTAGTCCTAGCCCACGTGGGCGAACCCCGGGCCAACCTACCCGGCAGAAACAACATACGGCCCACTCCACGCTTTGGCCGTATCATTAAGGCAAAATAGCCCCACGCTTTCTGCGGTCTAGCAACTTGGCCCCTTTCATACTTTGGCCATTCAGACCCAGCCTGGCCCAGGCAACGCGACTGCTGCTTCATCACAATAGTACGGCTAGAGCAATCCGACCGTTTCACCACCGTTGCAGGCGTCGTTATTTCCGCTAGCTCTCACCTTCCTTACGGTTCGGCCATTTCGACGACAACACACACGCACCCTGGTCAAACCCATGGCACTCATCTAGTGCCACCCGGCTCGTTCAAGTGGCCCAGCAGATAAGGCCGCAGAACAATGTGAGCAGGTCCCACGGCCGTTTGCGGCCCAACAAGAAACGCCCCCCCAAGGGCTTCGGTTTGAAGATGTTCGGCGAATGATCGAGGACGGCCTGGCTCAGAGGCGACCGGAAGCACCGAGGTATACGAAGCGGTACCCGCCAGAAATTGACCGAACCCCTCTTCCCCGGAACTCCTCCATTGAACACATAGGCTGCTTCACGGCCCAGTGTGGAGAGGCCGATTCGGACGCCCAAAAGCTCCGTTTATTTGTTCACTCTCTGACCGGCGCGGCGTTCGCATGGTTCATAAACCTTCCGTCGGATTCGGTAAGGGATTGGTCTGATATGGAAAGGATATTCCACGAACATTTCTATCAGACCAACCGAGAAATAACGGTCACCGAGCTGGCAAGCATGAGCCAGGCGTCAGATGAATCACCTCGCGACTACCTGCAGCGGTTCAAAACCTACAAGAACTGGTGCCGCACGAACCTACCGGAGAGGGAATTTGTCAAGATGGCCGAAGAAGGGTTGGAATTCGAATACCGGAAAAAATTCTAGGGGATCGAATTCCGGGACATGCATGACTTGATCAACAAGGTAGACAGATACGCATCCTTATTGAAGGAAGAGATGCAGAAGAAGACGGCTTTAAAAGGGACTTACTATCGGAATCACATTGTCAGCTATGCCGAAGTAGACGGCCCCGCGGAGGCCGAGAGCGACGAAGTCGAGATGAGCTCGGCAGAAGTCAACATAGACAAACCATTAGTGTGCAAAGGACTTGTCAAGGCCGACAATAGCCGCACAAAGATTCCCGACGCCAAGTTCGCGACTCGAGAAACGAAGGCCTACACTTTTGATTTGACAAGGGCCGAGGCTATCTTTGACCTGCTATTGGCCGAGAAAAAGGTCAAATTGTCTTTCGGCCATAAGATTCCGAAACCCAACAAGCTCAAAGGAAAGACGTTCTGCAAATACCACAGTTCTTGGTCTCATAACACCAACAACTGCGTTGTCCTGCAAGACGTTATCCAGAAGTTGATAGACGAGAAGAAGCTCTAGTTCCCGGAGAAGGCGGCCATGCAGGTTGACTCCAAGCCATTCCCTCCACCTGTCATCAACATGGTCAACGCCCAACTCCGGGCCGAATATAGGGAAATTCATCGGCCGGCAAAAGGAAAGGAACCGTTGGCCAAACCAGAGTCGCTGCTTTGCGATCAATGCCAGTGTGAGGCCAGTCAGCCCAGGCTACAGGAGAACAAAAGGAAGGCCGCTAGTTCGACCGTCGGCCGGCCAGCAGAGCTGTTTTCGACCGACTGGGGGCACAAACCCCCAGTACCTCGGTGGGCCACAAAGACGGGGCCGCCCCTAGGCCAGTAAAGACTTTCAAACCACCGGTCATACGGGATGACCATTGGTACCATGCACGACCTGGGGGCAGGGCCGAACCACTGACAAAAACCCAGCTGAGAAGGATGCAGAGACAAGTTCAGCATGCCAGGATACAGACGACCCAGGCTGAGGGTTCCAAACGCCAAAAGAAAATGGCGACCGTAGACAGACCACCATTCGTACTAATCGTCCCTTCTACAGTGAAGACGGCCAGCATCAAGCCTCCAAGGACGTGGCGCCCTAGACAGGACGAGAATCCTCGTGGAATGGCAGCCGCTTCGGTTGGGCCAAAGGCCGCGGCCATGGAGAAAACAGACGAGGGTATCGTCGACGTCTACCACGGAAGGGACCCCCCTTTCTGGGCCAACGGTTTGTCCTTTCTCATAGAATTCCATAAAGACCACTCGGCCACCGACCTATACGGCATGACCCCTGAGAACCGTGAAATCGTGGAGTTGGCCCTCAAAAACACTAAAGCGGAGGGGCTCCTCATTACCAGCGGATCTGACTCGGCCATTAAGGTTGTATACCAGGCAAACAGGGAAGCCAGGGCAAGAGGGATGCCAGGTTACCAGCCTGACCTAGGAAGATTGGAGGCTAAGGCCCCCTTCAGCAAGGGCGACTTAGAATACCTCCGCCAATATTTTACTGTGACTCCGGCCGACACTATCTTTAGTCTGACGACCGAGGAAAAGGCCCGGGTAAGCCGTTTGGACGACTACTTAACAGCCAGGGATGCGTTGGCTAAGGCTAGACGAGCCCTCGAGGAGAAGGTCGAGGCCTCGGACCCCCCTGAGATCAAAGTGTCCACAGACGATATCCCTAGGACTGCAAGGCCTATGATCGAGGGCCCCGGTGATCCTTTCTTTGGGCATGAGGCCAAGGACGACCCCACGATGGGAATCTCCGATGAAGAATACGAGGGGATCCTCGGGATGGTTGAGGAAAAAACCCTCGCCAAGGACGGCTGTGAGGCCGAAGAGGAAGCTGGTAGGGGAGGCCAGCAGGAGTCGAAGGAGGTCAACATAAACATGGTCTTGGTGCTACCGTCTGAATTTTTAGCCCCAGGAGGGCAGACCAACGGCCTAGATAATGACGTGGCCGAGGAGCAGCTTGATCTGAGGCCAAAGACAAAGGAAGAGTTGTTGGCCGTGGCTTTTAACGAGGTAATACCCAGAGACGAGCCGAACAAATACCGACATCTCAAGCCGTTGTACATATCGGCTCATGTAGAGGGTGTGCCCGTGTCCAAGGTCTTCGTTGACTGTGGGGCGACGGTCAACATCCTTCCATATTCACTGATGAGGAAGCTGGATAAGTCCAAAGAGGACCTCATCCCCAGCGACGTGGTCATGAGCAGCTTTGTTGGCGATAAATCTAAAACCATCGGGGTATTGCCGTTAAAAATCACCATGGCCGACCAGACAAGAGTCGCGGCCTTCTATGTAGTCGAATCCAGTGTGGACTATAATATACTACTCGGTCGTGACTGGATCCATCAATCCGGATGCATACCGTCATCCCTCTTCCAACTGTTGATCTTTTGGGACGGCCAGAGGGTATCCATACACCCGGCCGACGAAAAACCCTTCGAAACCAACGCCGTGCAATGGTGGATTTACGACGACGAGGTTGGATGGGTTGTCTTCACCGGCCACGATGCAAGTGGCCGACAAACCAGGACAACGGCCCAAAAAGTGCTGGAGTTAGGCGCCGAGAATGTTCGACAGGATTCGGCGCGCGAAGTATTGATCGACCTCACTAGCCTTTAGATGACAGACAAAGCCACTAAAGAAGAATGAGCAGCGGCCGTGACCAACCTGCTAGAAAGACTGCTGGAACATTGGGCGGAGGAATCCTTACGACCAAGCTCACCGATCAACCTGATCGAATTCCTCCACGAATCAGACGAGGCGGACGCTTTGACTTTTGACGACCTAGAAACGGCGCCCGCTGAGATGGAGGATGACTACCCTGAGGTCCAGGACCCTTTATTAGAAATAAACGTAGGATCGGAGGCTGAACCACGGCCTCTTTTTGTAAGCCAACTTTTGAACCCTGAGTTAGCAGCCGAGATTATCGCCCTGCTCCATGAATATAAGGATTGTTTTGCTTGGGATTACCATGAGATGCCTGGATTGCCAAGAAGTTTGGTTGAGCACGAATTAAAGATCAAGGAGGGGTTTAGACCTTTCCAACAGTCGCCGAGGCGGTTCTCGATCGAAGTGCAACTTAAAGTCAAGGAGGAGATTGAACGGCTCCTTAAAGCCGGCTTCATCCGTTGCCCCCCAGTACGTTGAGCGGTTGGCTAACATCGTACCAGTTTTGAAGAAGACTGGGCTTTGAGGGTTTGCACCGATTACAGAAATCTAAATCTCGCGACCCCCAAGGACGAGTACCCCATGCCTATGTCAGACCTCCTGGTAGACGGAGCCGCGAAGCACGAGCTCTTGTCTTTTATGGATGGCCACGCTGGCTACAACCAAATCTTCATAGCCGAGGAAGATGTCCACAAGACGACGTTCAAATGTCCAGGCGCAATCGGGACTTATGAATGGGTGGTCCTGCCGTTCGGCCTAAAGAATGCCGGCGCGACATACCAACGAGCTATGAACCTTATTTTCCACGACCTTATCAGTCGAACCGTTGAAGTCTATATTGACGACGTGGTTGTAAAGTCCTCATCCAAAACCGACCACGTAGGGCATCTCCGATAGGCTTTCAACCGAATGCGGGCGCACGGCCTAAAGATGAATCCTAAGAAATGTGCTTTCGACGTCACTGCTGGGAACTTCCTCGGTTTCTTGGTTCACCAACGAGGGATCAAGATAGATAAAAATAAAGTTATGGCCATTATGGCGGCACCTCCGCCAAGGACCAAGAAGGAACTCCAGTCCTTCCTTGGTAAGGTCAACTTTTTAAGGCGGTTCATATCCAATTTGGCAGGGAAAATCCGACCGTTGACTCCTCTGCTCAGACTGAAAGACATGGAACGGTTCGTGTGGGGGGCAGAACATCAAGCGGCCCTCGACGAAATCAAGAAATATTTATCTCAACCACCGGTCCTTATGCCGCCGAAAAGAGGGAAACCCTTGAGGCTTTACATTTCGGCTTCAGAGGGCTCTATCGGCTGTCTGCTGGCTCAGAACAACGAGTCTGAACGAGAATAAGCAGCGCACTATCTGAGCCGCACCCTTAACATGGCCGAGCTAAACTATTCGCCGATCGAGAAATTATGCTAGGCACTTTATTTCGCGGCTACCAAATTGCGCCATTATATGCTTCCTTCAGTCGTTCAGATCATCTCCAACATTGATCTCATCAAATATATGCTCACTCGGCCGAATTGGGAAGTGGACGTTGGCATTGTCTGAATTCACCTTCCAATATGTGGCTCAGAAGTCGGTCAAAGGTCAGGCATTGGCCGATTTCTTGGCTCACCACCCGACTCAAGGGCAGGAAGAAGAGTTAGAGGTCGAGATCGGCATGGCCCACATGGAAAAGAACTACTGGACCATGTACTTCGACGGCTCCAGTACCGAGGATAGGTCTGGACCGGAGTCGTGATCGAGTCCCCTCAAGGACAAAGGTGGCAATTTGAGTTCCAGCTTGATTTCAAATGCACCAATAATCAGGCCAAATACGAAGCGCTCATCATCGATCTCGAAATTCTGAAAGAAATGAAGGCGACCTGTGTCTTGGTCTACGGTGATTCTTAGCTGGTAATTAATCAACTGACCGGGGAATACCAGTGCACGAGCGAGAATCTAACTATGTATTATGTAACGGCCCTCAATACGGCTGTTTGTGCCTGATAAATCACGGCCATAAGCTGGCCGAAGGAGCCCCTTCTCTCGGCCCTGGCACTTGTTCGTAAAAACTGAAACTCAGCATTTCGCCAGGGTACTTCGCCTTCCTAAAGACAAAAGAAGAAATGCTAAGGCATGATCATCTCGGCCTCAAGCGCAGGCCGAGGCCGAGGCCAAACAAAATCACGGCCAAGGCATTAAAGGCAAATCATCACGTGACAGCAGGGAAGGTGGGAAGTGACTGAAGTCAGGATTTCGTGATGAGGATCAGAGTGATTAGACGTGGACATTCTCACAAGAATTCTGACAGCCTGAGATATTGGTTCACCAGCTATCCAGGCCATAAATGCGTCTCCACGGCCAGAAGCTCAGAACCCACGATCAAGAGCGGCGGCCGAGATTCACCGGGATTTCTGGGGTCACACCACCATACTTCACGATCCCAAATGTCGATTGGACTGCCCACTCGCTCCAATCAAGCTCCACCACGCAGATTTTTAGCCTCGATTACTCCTCCAGAGACTCTTCCTATAAATACAAGACTCGAGCTACATTCAAAGGGTTCAACACCAAAACAAAGCCTCCCATGGAGCAACTTATTTTTCCTGTAATGCACTTTCAATATCTTTACTTGCTTTCCTAGGAGTAGTGTTAGATTGTAAGGAAAATCCATTCATCAATATATCATACGACCCTTGATTTTCAAGGCGCCGGAGCACCATCCTTGTTATTCGTTCACTCACCCCATATATCATACGACCGTCGCTCCCTGAGCAGCGTGCCGGAGCACCGCCCAAAACCCACCACCAACACCATCACTCAACGGCCTTGTAGTTCAGGCCGTGAACCTAACAGCCGAGACCAGTTCCTCTCTCGGCTACAATCGTTTGATTAGGAAGAAGAGTTCAAACAGGCGCACCACTTATCCATCCAACACTCATCAACACATCGACGCACGGTAGACCGTGCTGGCACGCCCGCGCACAACCACACCGCACCCAAAAGCAGGAAACCGCGTGTTAACGCATATCCCCTCGGCCCGGAACTCCAGGCCGTGAGATTTGCGCGGCAAACACTTTTGGCACGCCCGGTGGGATACTTGTCAAAAAATTTATGGTGGAAACCAGGGCACAGGCAAAGCTCAAAAACAAAGCAGTCGAAATGACTTCTGAGACTCCTGAGTCCGCCTCACCAATCACTTCACCAATTACCGAGACCAAACATACGGTCGGGATCTCGGCCAGCGTTCCAGTAATGACGGATCGTACAGCCGAGTCCATACAAGAACAAGCAGTAATGGAGGATTTGATGTCCAGGCAGGCTTGCAGGATGGAAACATCCTTCATGGCCACGATGGACAGATTCTCTTCAGAGCTACGAACGCTTTTCCAGGAGAGAATGCCGGTGACTTCGCCCGCAACACCCCCTGGAGCCGGACATAGAAGCCAGGAATGTGAAAGGATTGAGCCATACGGCGAAAGCAGCAGCCTTGGCGTCTTTTCCCGTACCCAAGCGTTAGGCTACGGCCAGCATTCTTTGCCGCCGACCAACAGCTGGGGGCAGTCCCAGCCCACAAGGGCGAGTCCCGGACCAAACCAACCGGCAAAGAAAGCATGTGGCCCACTCCACGCTCTAGCCAAAGCATTCAGGAGGAGTCCTACGGTGTCTACGGCCGAGCAATTCGGCCCAACCCATACTTTGGTCGATCAAGCACAGTCCGGCCAAAGCAGTATGACCGAAGCGTTACCACAACAGTGCGAGCAAAAAGGCATGACTGTTGCACTATCATTGCAAATACACGATTCGGCCATTCAGACGACAATGCAAACGCGCCTAGGTTCCCTTTATGATACAGATCAGCAGAACCAGGTGACCATACCTCGATGGCCAGCCGACCGAGATTATCTCGGCCAAACCCACGGCGTTCCACTGAAACTACTCGGCTCGGTCATAACGGCCGAGCCCGTTGCTCAAACGGCCCGGCAGGATTGGCTGCGAGACAATACGCAGCGAAGCAGGCCGTGTCAAGGGTTTCAGTTTGAAGACATCCGGCCTATCGTGAAAGACGATTTAATAAAGAGAGAGCTGGGGTCACCAGATTACCCAAGGCCGCGCCTGTCAAAGGAACTTAGCAATGCGCACGATTTATTTCCTAAGGTTTTTTGGGCACGCCGTATCTCAGAAATTTCGGCCGTGGGTATAGCCCCTTATGTCTTGGCCAACGCCCATGACCCTGGTAAAATATCAAAGCAGAGGGTTCGATTTCTTCAAAGTATCGAGCAGCATGGCCAAGAGAAGAAGAGCCACTCGCAGATGAGGCCCAGGAGTTCAGAGAATTCAGAACAGTCGGAACTCGACGCCTACAACTCGGCGCAAGTTCAAAAGAAGATGGCGCCGAGGACCTACGACAAAAAAGTCAAAAAGAAGAAAAGAGGAGGGCGAAGCCCAGGAATCAAAGAAGGGTTCCAGAGCGATTAAAGCAAGAAGGAGGTTCGCTGGATAATAATTTTAAGTTTGAGGAACGAGGGTTAAGAAAACTGGGGAAGGTCAGTATGAACCTGCGAAGAAAATGAACTCAAAGATCTTAGGAGTGTGAAGGAAAATGTGAAGGAGTTTGGGTTTTATACTGGCGCTAGAGTTCAAAGCAGAGGTATGATCTGGAAAGATGAAACGGACTGACAGCGCACTCAGAGCACGCGAAATTATGACAGAGACATGGTGGCCGACGTTTCGATTGGCAGGGCAAAATGATGACTCGTGCGAATTAAGAGCGCGATGACACGTCGAAAATCTAGAGACCGTCGTTTCATTTGACGAGGCGAAGCCACGCCCTGGGCAATGATGGCCTACACAACGTGCTTCAGGCATTAAATGCGCCGACTGGCCTGCGCATTTAATGCCCCAGTTGTCAATCACTTCAGGAAGGAATGCAAAGGGTCCATCCCTTGGAATCCATTCGGCCCCTACCCATGCCGAGGCCCAAGAATCCAGGGATGTGGGGGCAATGTTTGTGCCTGATAAATCACGGCCATAAGCTGGCCGAAGGAGCCCCTTCTCTCGGCCCTGGCGCTTGTTCGTAAAAACTGAAATGCAGCGTTTCGCCAGGGTACTTCGCCTTCCTAAAGACAAAAGAAGAAATGCTAAGGCATGATCATCTCGGCCTCAAGCGCAGGCCGAGGCCGAGGCTGAACAAAATCACGGCCAAGGCATTAAAGGCAAATCATCACGTGACAGCAAGGTCCCAGGCTTCTTTTAACGAAGTAGTGCCTGTTTAATGCAGCAAACCCACTGGCCACAAGGAAGCATTTAATGCATGAGGGAAGGTGTGAAGTGACTGAAGTCAGGATTTGGTGATGAGGATCAGAGTTATTAGACGTGGACATTCTCACAAGAATTCTGACAGCCTGAGATATTGGTTCACCAGCTATCCAGGACATAAATGCGTCTCCACGGCCAGAAGCTCATAACCCACGATCAAGAGCGGCGGTCGAGATTCACCGGGATTTCTGGGGTCACACCACCATACTTCACGATCCCAAATGTCGATTGGACTGCCCACTTGCTCCAATCAGGCTCCACCATGCAGATTTTTAGCCTCGATTACTCCTCCAGAGGCTCTTCCTATAAATACAAGACTCGAGCTACATTCAAAGGGTTCAACACCAAAACAAAGCCTCACACGGAGCAACTTATTTTTTCCTGTAATGCACTTTCAATATCTTTACTTGCTTTCCTAGGAGTAGTGTTAGATTGTAAGGAAAATCCATTCATCAATATATCATACGACCCTTGATTTTCAAGGCGCCGGAGCACCATCCTTGTTGTTCGTTCACTCACCCCATATATCACACGACCGTCGCTCCCTGAGCAGCGCGCCGGAGCACCGCCCAAAACCCACCACCAACACCATCACTCAACGGCGTTGTAGTTCAGGCCGTGAACCTAACAGCCGAGACCAGTTCCTCTCTCGGCTACAATCGTTTGATTAGGAAGACGAGTTCAAACATGCGCACCACTTATCCATCCAACACTCATCAACACATCGACGCACGGTAGACCTTGCTGGCACGCCCGCGCACAACCACACCGCACCCAAAAGCAGGAAACCGCGTGTTAACGCATATCCCCTCGGCCCGGAACTCCAGGCCGTGAGATTTGCGCGGCAAACAAACGCGTCCACTGTATCATCACAACAGTACGGTCAGGGTAGTCTGACCGTCTCACCACCTTTGCAGGCGTCGTCGTGTCCGTTGGGCTCTCACCTTCACTATGGGTCGGCCGTTCCAGCAACAACGCATACGTACCTTGGCCAAACCCACGGTGCTCATCTGGCATCAACCAGCTCGGTCATCCCGGTCGAGCCCTTTGTTTAAATGGCCCAGCAGGCAAGGCCTCAGTACTCGCCAGAAATTGACCGGACCCCCCTCCCCCGGAACTATCGATTGCCAGAGTTCATGCTTTTTTCTGGGGATGGGCAGACGTCCTCCATTGAACAAGTCGGCCGTTTCACGGCCCAGTGTGGAGAGGCCGATTCGGACGCTCAGTGAGATTTGCGCGGCAGACAACGGCCGACGAGTTTTCTAGGTTCTCCTTTGTTCACGTACCGCGCGCCGAAAACCATAAGGCCAATTAGATGGCCCAGGTGGCGTCAGGCATGAATATTCCGAATGGTGACCCCAATCGTGTGATAAGAATCGAGAGGCATACCTTGCCGGCTTTGGCCGAACGGGGAATGACAACGCAAGTGTCATCGGCCGAGATCACCGACGAAGTCAGCACGGCCGAAGCCGACTGGCGCTACCCCATAGTGAAGTATTTACGCGACCCCTCCGGCAGCCATGAGAGGACTACATGTTTCCGGGCCCGGTGTTATTTGATCTATCAGAACGAGCTGTATCGAAAGGGATCAGACGACTTATTGCTCCTATGTCCCAGTGCCAAAGACATCAAGGTTATCATGACCGAATCTCACGAGGGGATTTGCGGCGCTCACCAGTCTAGCGTCAAGATGAGGTGGTTGGTTCGGAGGCTCGGCTATTATTGGCCGATCATTTTAAAGGACTGCATAGAATATGCGAAGGGGTGTATCAAGTGTCAAATCTACGGCCCCATACAAAGGGTACCGGCCGAAGCCCTCCACCCGGTTACTAAACCATGGCCGTTCAGAGGGTGGGCCGTGGATATCATCGGTAAAATCTATCCGGCCGCGTCCAACCAACACGCATGGATTTTGGTGGCAACCGACTATTTTACAAAATGGGTCGAGGCGTAGTCCTATCGGTCAATTTCTAGCACACAAGTGGTCAAATTCTTCGAGAATCACATCGTCCACAGATTCGGTATACCTGACACTATCACGGCCGATAACGGCCCAGTTTTCGCATCAGCCGAAACTCGGGAGTACACCGAAAGGATGGGGATCAAATTGGTTCACTCAACACCTTACTACCCCCAGTCTAACGGACAGGCCGAGGCGAGCAATAAGGTAATCAAGGGCATCCTTGAGAAAATGATTGAGGAAAAACCTAGGGCATGGCACGATTTACTCCCTGAAGCCCTTTGGGCTTACCGAATCTCAAAACGATCAGTTACGGGCACATCTCCTTATGCCTTAACCTACGGTCATGACGCCATCGTTCCAATGGAGTTAAAGGTTCGGTCTCTCCGTGTGACCGAACAGCCTGGGCAAGAAATGAAGGACTATGCGCAAGCCATGGCTCAGGAGTTAGAAGATTTGGAGCAGTCCAGACTCGATGCTTATAACCTAATGCAGGCACAGAAGCATATTGCAGCAAGGGCCTACAACAGAAAGGTCAAGCAAAAGACTTTCGCCGAAGGCGACTTGGTATGGCGAGCCGTGCTTCCTATCGGGACTAAAGACCCTCGGTTTGGCAAATTCTCACCCAATTAGGAAGGGCCGTTCATTATTGAACGAATTCTTGGCCGAGGTGCATTTCAGTTGAGAGATAGGGATGGAGAATGGCACAACTTGCCAATAAACGGCCAGTATTTAAAGAAATATGCCCCTTCATTATGGGAGACGGCCGAGAAAGAGTTATGAGGTTTGCAATTGGCAAATAAATAAAGTAAACAACACGACAAAGATGAAAGGAAGAGCATGCATTCAGTCAGAAGAAAAAAGTTATACTTCATTTAGATCAAAAGAAAGGGGTCGCGTTTACAAAGGAACAACCGGTCATGGCCGATTACAACATATAAATATGCATATGAGAAAAATAGATTACACCCTAAGTCTACGAACGACGGCTTCGTGATCCCCTCGCTGGACGGGCAGATGTTTCTTCCTAAGGCAATGTCTCCACCACCCATCTCTTCACTAACCACGGCCCCACCAAGGCCGTCACTCAGGACATGGATATGGCAGGGTGAAGCCAGGGCCGTCATTCCAGCCAGAGGAAGGGCCGTCACTCTGGACATGGGTACGACCGGGCGAGGCCAGGGCCATCATTCAAGCCATGGGTACGGTCGTCACTCTGGCCAGGGCTATCACTCAGGCCATGGCCAAGGCCGTCATTCTGGGCACGAGCATAGCTGAGCGAAGCCAAGGCCGTCACTCCGACCATAGGTACAACCGGGGTGCCCAACCAAATGAACATGGCCAAGATAGAATCATCATACTAGGCCCTCCCATCTTCATCAATCGCATTGCAGTTTCTCCTCGGCCTCATAGGGAGGAAGGTCATCCTCCTCCAGGGCTGGGAAGGAATCTCGGCCACATCATGGCCTTGGCTCACGTCGACTTTCCAAGACAAAAGACAGTTGGTGGACAGCAGGAGAAGAAGTGCCATCTGGATCAGGCCAAACTGCCAAGTCGCGAGGCTCAGCGGATATGGCTCGACCCCGATTTTGGAAAGGCTACAATGGGGGCCATTAGAGCAGGTTAAAATGGAGGAGAAAGGGCTAGAAGAAGAAGCCCAGGAATCAACAAAAGGCTCGAGAAATGTTTAAAGCGAGTAAAGAAGTCACTAAGCAAGAGAAGAGTCTTAGAATCAAAGAGAGAAGGCTGAGAAAACTAGGAAGTTCAGAGTGAACTTTTGGGGAGCATGGACTTAAGGATTTTGAAGGCATGAAGAAAAATGAAGAAAGGCAGGGTTTTTATACTGGTGCTAGAATTCAAAAACAAGGCATGACCCTCGAAAGACGTAACGGCCTGACAACATACTCGGAGCACGCGAAGACACGTCAGAAACCTGGGGGCTGACGTTTCGATTGACAAGGCAAAACAAATGGCTTGCACAAATCGAAAGCACGATGACGTGTCGGAAGCTCAGAGGCCGTCGTTTCATTTGACGAGACAAAGCGACGCCTCGCGTAAGCTGGGCAATGATGGCCTGCATGACGTGCTTGTGCATTAAATGCGCCGACTGACCTGCGCATTTAATACACCAGTTGTCAATCACTTCAGAAGGAATGCAAAGGGTCCATCCCCTGGAATCCATTCGGCCCCTACCCATGCCGGGACCGAAGAATCCGGGGATGTGGGGGCAATGTTTGTGCCTAATAAATCACGGTCATACACTGACCGAAGGGGCTTCCTTTCTCGGCCCTAGCACCTGCTCATGAACAAAAACGCGGCGTTCCGTCAGGTGTTTTGCCTTCTTCAAAGCAAAGGAAAAGCGGCGAAGGCATAATCATCTCAGCCTCGACCGCGGCATAGCAGGCCGAGGCCGATGGACGAAAAAGACACGGCGGAAGATATTAGAAACAGATCGCCACGTGGCAGCCGGGGCCCACACTTCTTTTAATGAAGTAACGCCTCTGACTAGCAAACCCACTGGCTGCAAAGAGGCATTTAATGCACGAGGGAAGAGGGGAAGTGACTACTGTCAGGATTTGGCAATAGAAATCAGAGTGGTTAAGCGCAGACATTCTTACAAAAAAATTCTTACAGCTTGAGAGATTAGGTTACCAGCTATCAGAGCATTAAATGTGTCTCCACGGCCAGAGGGGCAGAACCCACGATCAGGGCGGCGGCCGAGATTTACCAGGATTTATGGGGTCACACCACCATGCTTCACGATCCCAAATGTCGATTGGACTACCCACTTGTTCTGATCAGGCTCCACCACGCAGATTTTCAGCCTCGATTACTCCTCCAAGAGCTCTTCCTATAAATACCAAGCTCAAGCTACATTCAAAGGGTTCAAACACCAAACCAAAAGCCTCCCACAGAGCAAATTATATTTTCCTGTAATGCACTTTCAATACCTTTACTTGCTTTCCTAGGAGTAGTGTTAGATTGTAAGGAAAATCCATTCATCAATATATCATACGACCCTTGATTTTCAAGGCGCCGGAGCACCATCTCTGTTACTCTCTCATTCACCCCATATATCATACGACCGTCGCTCTCTGAGCAACGCACCGGAGCACCGCCCAAAACCCACCATCAACACCACCATTAAACGGCCTTGTAGCTCAGGCCATGAACCTGACGGCCGAGATCAGTTCCTCTCTCGGCCACAATCGTTTGATTAGGAGTCGAACTCAAACAGGCGCACCACTTAACCATTTCATCCACATCACCATCTCGACGCACGGTAGACCGTGCTGGCACGCCCGCGCACAACCGCACCGCATCCAAAAGAAGGACGTCACGTGTTAACGCATATCCCCTCGGCCCGGAGCTCCAGGCCGTGAGATTTGCGCAGCCGACAGCTATCTGCTTGCTAAGCCATTGCCACATCCTTTTTTCTTTCTAGCTTTTTCTTCAGTCAGCCACTATGGTCATGTATCAACCTTTATTTCAAATGCTTTGCACTTTTATTCATGAGTTTATTATTATCTGTTCTCATTTTTCACATGCAAATTTAGTAACAAAGGAAGTAATATTTATTTCAAATATATATATATATATATATATATATATTCTAGCGCCAGAGAGATAATCTGCACTTTGCACTGCTTCAAATGTGGAAGGTTTTGAGGGCCTCCTCCAATTCAACACCATTATCTTATTCATATCATTATTGACATGTTATTGACTAGCACTACTACAAAAAATGAAATAGACGACGTGAATCCACCGTCAGGTATCATGCTCAAAGCCAAACACTTCCTTGGGCATGTGAACTGTCACAGCCTCCTTAGTAGGCAACAACTTGGTCTGGACATGTTGGCATAAGGCTAACAGAGGAGGTGGCATGTCTAGCTTTGAGAGATCCTGTTACAAGAAATAAATAAAGAAATATAAGTTAGTTTGTGTGTGAACTAAAATAAACGACTCTAACTAAACCCAAAAAACAGACGTGGTATATAATATAAATGACGGTTTCTAGTAAATACTGACGGAGGAAAGGTTATACACGTTGGTAAATACATAACCGTCGTTGTGTGGAATTTATAACGTCGCCATACTATAGAAAGGTCGTCTAATTAAAATGCAGTTAATGGTATCATGAAATAGACGACAGTTTAGAAAAGAGTTAGATGATGGCCAAAAACACAGTCGTTATTTTTAATGTCCAATAATTTGCCAAACAAGTAAAAGCGTCGTGGTATTTAACTAAACACGACGCTTCTTGGAAGAAACAGATGTATAATTGTTTTCTAACGTCGGTAAATATATACCGTCGTTATTTTAAATTTTAACGTCGGATATTAAAAAGAGCGACGTCTATTTAAAATTTAAAAGGCAGAAATAGAAAATAGCAGAGATTTTACCGTGTCCTCTTTCTATTTTCCAGCAGTATCAGCTTCAGGCTTTGGATCTTCTAATTCCAAAGCTAAGGGTCTGATACCAGTGGCCCCAGAGCAGCTTGCCTTATCAGACATTGGATTTTTTGGGCTTTGATCTTGAGGGGGTAAAGTAATTGGAGGAATTGGAGAAATTGGGGTTTTGAGCATCTGGGTGGGATCAAAATTAGGAACTAGTTGACGAAAATATGCCAACATAGCCTCCCTCTCTGCTCTTACTGCTTCCATTATAGTTTCCCTTGACTTCGCCTCAATCCTCAAGGTCTCTTCTCTGACTGCCTTCCTCACACTTTCCTTCAATTTGTCACCAAATTTCACTCTCTGCTGTTTCGGCAAATTGAAGAACTGAGTTGGGGAAACGCTAACACCAACTCCTCTGACTCTCCCACCATGCTCGAGGTTCCCAAAGCAAGAGTCCAGACATCATTGGTCCCAGAGACAGTCAGAGTGCCTTCGGAGACTTGCTTTTGCAAATCATCCTAAAAGAGAGAAAGAGAGATTGTTAGAAACTAAGCAGGGTGTAAAACAGATAAATAAACCGACGTTGTAAATTATAAACAACGACGGTTTTATTCAATTACTGACATAGTATTAATTTAACACGTCGGTATTTAAATACCGTCGTTGTTTATAATTTACACGTCGGTATATAAAAACCCATCGTATATTCAAAATAAAACAGATTAAAACATAAATCAAAACCGTCGTAGTATTTAAAGTAAGACGACAGACTATTGAACAAACAGACGTAGTACTTAATTTCATACGGCTGCACAAAATTTCCGTCGTTGTATAAACATTCTAACGTCTAGATAAGATAAAACCGTCGTAAAGTTTAATGAAGAAGTGAAAAAACTCGATTGAAATATGCATTCTTTTCCAGAAATTGTGCACCACAAATTTCAGTGAAATAGACAGAGAGAGGGAGAGTGTGTGCGTGAGTAAACTTAAAATAAAAATGCAGTTCATAGAGGAATTTAATCCGTCGTATTAATTCTATCTAGACGTCTACTTTATTCAAAAACCGACGTCCTATTCATTTTATGACGTCGCTTATTTAAACGTACGACGTCTATACCAAAATAAAACACTCTGGTTTTCAAATTTAGAACAGAGTTAGTGAGACTTATGATTATTTTTGCCTTCTCTGCAACCTTTGGATCAGGGATGTTTCCTGCTCTATCTTCTCTTGCCTTCTTCCATAGAACAGCTTGATCGATTTCTTCAATATCGGGCATGATTTCTATCAAATGGTCCTCCAAACCAACATACCCTTTTCTAGACAACCTATGGTTGTACTCCAATTTCTCCCTCCTCTGTTTCTGCTCAGTATGCTTAGCCTCAAAATCTGGGGTTAACCTTGAAGCTACGAAGGCATCCCATTGCGATTTCTCTATGAACTTATAAAGCTCAGGGGGTTCTTTTAACTTCTCCTTGTCTTGTGCGAATGGAAGGATATACTACCTAGTTACGTTATACTTGAAATCCTTCCATTTTTTGGCGGCAAACGACAGGACCATATTCTTGCACCCATCCCCAATAACATAGGCCATTTGAACAGCCTCCCAAATCTGCTCCTTCACGTCCTTGGGCAATTGAGTCCATTTCTTGTCCACAAGAGGGACTCTGGTGCGTGCCAAAACACCAATGTAAGACTGCATCTCAACAGCAGCCTTGCCATGTGGTCTGCCCTTTTTATTGAACTCAACCACAGGCTTAACCTTCTGAATTTTCCACTTCACAACACGGCTCATTGTGCTGATACCGCAGCCGGATTTTGGCTCCTCAACAAATGTGGCCGTGCTCGAGTCTTTCTCGGAAGTGAAGGAAAATCTCATCCTCTTCGAGGGTTTGCTTTGAATTGATTTTTCTTCTTCCACTTGAGCCTTTGAAACTGATTTGGCTACATCCCCTTGTGGCTTTGAAACTGATTTGGCTTCAATTAGTTGAGCCTTTGAAATAGATTTGGCCTCTGAAGCTTGAGCTTCCTTGTTTTGAGATTTCGAAACCATTTTTAATTAATCTGCAAGGAAAACAACATCGGTTATTAATAAGAAACGACGTAATAATAAAGAAACAACGTCCTAAAATACAGCCGTGATATCTCATTAGGACGACGGTTTTAAAACAACACCATCGTCGTAAATATAACATCATGACGTTAACACTAAAACAGCGACGTCCTATTAAACAGTCTCTCAGACCGTGTATGGAAATAAGACGACGGTTTTATATCCTTTATGACGTAAATGTGTATACACTACGTCGGTAACTCATCCTAAGAACCGACGTGGTTTAAAATTTACAACATCAAACACAAAACGACTGTTCTTCTCCCACAAGACGACCGTCGTGGTGTGTCCATTCTATTGTCGAAAACAAGATAGAACTGTCGTCTTTTGGCGTCGTGAGAGTATGGGCTTATGAATTTAATCAAAACCAGTGAAAGATTTCCTCAATTTGACAGAATCTTGTTTCCAGACAACGACGGCTTTCAAATGAAATGTAAAAAAAGGGAAGAGAGTGAGAAAAAACATTTGGCGTGCAAAGAAAGTTTCCTTCCGACGAAGATGGTGATTTGGAGATGAAGACAAAGATTCAGACGATGATGCTGCTTTTGGGAAATGAGAGGGAAACTGCAATATTTTATCGGTGAGAGAAAACCGTAGAACATTAGGTCAGGTAACGAAAAGTTTATATATTTTCCCAGAGTTCAATACAACCGCCGTATTATTTAGTTATAACGACGGTAAATAATTCAGAACTGACGTGGTTATCACAACTGCCGAACGACTTTTGGAATTCCGATGTGGTTATGACGGCACTTGTTTATTTAAACTGACGTTGTACTTAGAAATTCAACGACTATATATTTTAATAAACCGACGTGGTTACTTTGGAGTTCTGAAAACGACGTCGTTCTCTTTTTAGTACACGCCAAACGAATTTTCGAATTCCGATGTAGTTATGACGACGCTTGTTTATCTAAACTGACGTTGATTATTTAAATATGACGTCGCTATGTATAATAGAACCGACGTGGATATTTACGATAATTTGTTTAAATATGATTTTTTCACGCGTTTTTTAACTCTCAGTTTTCAATTAGGGTTCCAACTTCTTCTTGCCCTTGGCTCTGTCTCATCAAATTCTAAAAAATTGTCTTTCTGAAAGCAAATGTTTTGAGTTGCGTTTTCTGCTTTATTTCACTCACAAGAGCAAGCATGGGTTTGCAGAATGATTCCTCACAAGACCAAGCATGGGTTTGCAGCCGCACTTGCCCGTTTGAAGGCATACGAGGGTGTTCCTGATGCTCCTTATGATAAGATAAAGAGGATGGTCATTCCTGATGCTCTAAAGTGAGCTTTTCACACTTGGTTGATTTTGATTTTCTGAAATTATTAGATATTGATCTGTGGCTGTGCAGGAGCTTTAGAACAAGAGGAAGGAGAGGGCCCAGCTTGCATATGAGAGGAAGAAACAGTTGAACAAGCTGAGGGTGAAGGCAGAAAAGAAACCACGATGTATTTGCCTAATTTGTGTACATATATTGTGTAAATATTGAAGAGATTTGCCTTTTAAGATGAAAATGTTGTTGAGGATTGAGAATTAAATTTTGTTTTGTGTTAAGAAAGATATTACCAAAATAAAAGAAAAATTAATTAATTTTAAAAAGCTATAAAAATAAGACGGCGGTTTACAGAGAAGGCAGACGTATAAATAGAAAAAATACTAAGGTAATTTGAACTTAGGACGTGGTAAATAAATACGACAGTAGGTTTGTAGGTACCGTCGTAGTAAACTCCAAAATAATAAGTCGATAAATTAATCTCTCGCGTCATGGTATATTATTTAACACGTCGTTTTTTTGTAATATACCGACGTGGATTCCATTACATTATACGACGTGGATTCCATAAAATTATACGATGTGGATTTCATTAAAGAATAACCGACGTGGTTTTTTACAATTAGACGGCGGTATGTGTATAAGGACCGCCGTGAGTTTAAAAGATTTATTGTATAAATTTGTCTCTTTCTTTCAGTTTCAGTTTTCATTTAGGGTTCCAAGTTCTTCTGATCTCTCTAGAGGCTCGTCTTCCTCTCTCACATACACACTCTCTCTCACATCATCACTCTCTTTCACATCTCAAAGACAATAATTTGGATGTTAATGATGTATGCGTTCTGGTTTCTTTTTGGATTTTGTGTATTTAAAATATTGTCTTTCTCACTTGGTGGTTCGATTATGATCAGGATCCAAAGATCTCAATGGTAAGATATCATACCTCTTGGGATCTCATTTTAATTTTCGTAGGCCACCAAAATTAAAAAATAATTAAATCTTAAAAAGAAATAAAAATTAAGACGGCGGTTTACAGATAAGGCACCGTCGTAGTATACCGACGTGGATTCCATTATATTATACGACGCGGACTAAGAACAGTTGGTCGTGTTTAGTTAGGAGTTGACACGGCAGGTTTTTTGGTGAACTGTCGTCTTTATTTTCTACGTCGGTGGATTCATACCTGCTGTCGTTGTTTTTTGGTCAAATTTTAACTCTGAAGAAAACCTTTTTAAAAAGATGACGCTTTTTTATTTGTGTGCGTCGTTTTAAAAAAATATTCAATAGTACCTCCATTTTTTAGTTGTTTAAGGCACTTATCCACGACGGTGTTTTTGTTACCGTCGTCTTTTTAAACACAACGACGGTTTTATGTTCTACCGTCGTCTTTTTCTGGTTGTCTTTTTCACTTTTTGTAGTAGTGACTTGATTTTCATTCGTTTTTTAACATATATCCAAGCAAAAATTAACATACAAGTGAAGCACAAAGAAGAGATACCAAATCCAACAACATTGATGGTACAAATTGGGGAAAACCGTTACTCTAACCCTAAACTCAAATTCCATAAATTACTCACCAAATTCTGGTTATTGAACAATCGCAAGGTGTCTGTGCGGGGTCTTTGTGCGGCTTTGCTCCACAAATGGAACCTATCACTTCCAACGAATACGGCTTCTCTCCTTCCCCTTCCACTGCTTCGCCCTTCACTGTTTCGGAATCCACGCCTTTGCCCCTTCCACTCAAAATAAATACTTTTCCAGGGTTTAGAGAACGGAGTTGCGTTGCGTTCAACCGTTGCCTTCAACCATCGTTAACCGTTGCCTTCAACCGTCATTAACCGTTGCCTTCAACCTTTTCTCAGAGCTATGGGTTTTAGAGTGATGGGTTTTTTCTGTTCAAACTTCGAACTGATTTTTTCTGTTCAAACTTCGAACTTGCCTCTTCTTCTTTTTTTTGGGACCAACTTCAATGCTAGATATTAAATTCGGGTTTGGGTTCCTCACCTACCCGATTGCAAAACTTTATCTTAATTCTCCATAGCCCATGGATTGATTTGATGGCTATAAAGTGAACCCCTTATAACTTACCCCTGATAACTTTCCACTCATTATAGTCTGAGCGTTTTTTTATGCCCCTCTCAATTGTGGGCCCCGGAAGATGCCCTAGTTGCCCTGGCCCGGCCCTGGTTAACACTGGTGATTATTCAAATTGCTGTATTGTATAATTTTTCCACAAGCATGGCCACTTAAAAAAGTCTGTCCGGTCCATTTTTGTCCTGCATGTGATCAAAACAAAAGTTCAACGTAATCAATTAGCTAGATAATTTATAATTGCAAGCACTAATTATAATTTTATTATATAATTAATGTGAACTTCTCTTTCAATGGTGCATGTGTCCGAAGAAGTCAAATATTTTGTATTTCTTTTATTTTATTTTTATTAAATATACTCGCACAGTCAAGATTTGAAAAAAAAAATGAAAATCTTGAACCTTTCTCCACTCAAATTCCTTTTTTACAAGACCTTTCCAAGTCTTTTCTTTTTTTTTTTTTTTTTGCTGGGAAGACTTTTCCAAGTTGATCATTAGGAATATTGCAGATATAACAAGGAGTAATAAATAAATCCATGTATATAATAGTAACTTATTCCATTTTCAAGAGGAGGTCCATGCTGTTTTAGAAACACACGTTCAAAAACATCTAGTCCCTATTGCTAATTGAACATAAGAAACTCTACAGAGAATAGAAGACTTTTCTTTTGAGCTTTCATCAATGGCAGGTAATACTAATATGATTAATATTTTTATTTGATTCAAGATCTTTTCCTTGATGTGATTCTATGTGTGTATAGGGTTTAAGGAATTTATGTAATTAGTTTACAATAGTAACTTCCATCTCTTGAAAGATTATCTTCCATCTGATTTTGAAGTATTGGCCTCCACTTATTTGAAGATCTTTCCATTTTTATCTTTGCATATACATAAGATGGGTCTCGATCTCGATCTGAAACTGAACAACTGAACCAGAGCCCCCAGGAGAGGGTAGGAAACCGCTTTCCTGGTCGCTCCAGAACGCTTTCTGGACAAGAGCCCCAAGAAGAAAGAACTGAACAAGAGCTCCAGCAAAACGAAAATAATGATGAGGAAAATACTGATGAAAGCAACGAGACCTTCAACATTAATGAGAATGATTTCTTCGCAATTGAAAGCACAGATGTTGGGATTCACGATGCTTACAACGAAGAAGGTGGAGGAGGTGTTGATGTTCATCAACCAAGGAGGGGTCGAAACCACAACATTTGTGGCAATACATTTTATGCAAAGAAAGGCGAGCGTGTTGGGATTAGCAAAGTTGGCAACAAGTACAACAACAACTCGAGCCTACCATTTCTTCTTGGTCTTCTTGTTCTTCTTGTTATTGCTTCTTCTTTTTTCTTTTATATATCAATGGAGAGTAAGCAAAACAAAAAATGAAGCAAGCGGCTTCAGTGAAAAAAAAACAGGACGACCAAGAAGAACAAAAATAAATAGTTGGCGGAAAACTAGATTTTATGGGGCAGGTCAAGACTTGACCACATGTTATGGGGCAGGAAAAACTAGATTTATGTATGGACTTGTTTTGTGGCAATCAATAAGTCAGATTTCTTCGTTATTAGTTCTTTCTCATGCTCAGAATTAAGCTTTCAGATGTTCATGGCATTCGAATGGGGGAAAGTTTACTGATGATTTTGATCAAGACCCACATGACTTCGGGTTTCATAATCCCTACTTTTCTCATGTAGAAGGTATTTTTCATGCTGAAAATCAATATATTAAATTCCACAGATTCTCAACTCCAATACTATATAACTAACCACATTCAAATAGTAGACACTTTCTCTCTTGTTTATTTTTACCAAAGCTTATACCATGGCTTCTTGCTTCGTCTTTCCTTGAGTTGTAGTACATGTTGCCAAATTTTCCGATCCCAACAAACTCCCCCCCTTTTGAATCAATCTTGTTGCCATCAATGTTGTAGTCAGTTTTGTTTTGACCCTTCCGTCCTTATTTTATTTTTATTAAATATACTCGCACAGGCGAGATTTGAAAACAAAAATTTAAATCTTGAACCTTTCTCCACGCACACAAAGTCCTTTTTCACAAAACTTTTCCAAGTCTTTTTTTTTTTTTTTTTTGCTGGGAAGACTTTTCCAAGTTGATCATTAGGAATACTGCAGATATAACAAAGAGTAATAAATAAATCCACAAAGACTTTTCCATGTTCAAGACGTGGTCCATGCTCTCATGGAAACACACGTTCAAAACATCTAGTCCCTATAGTAACTTCCATTTCTTGAAAGATTATCTTCCATCTGATTTTGAAGTATTGGCCTCCACTTATTTGAAGATCTGTCCATTTTTATCTTTGCATATATATAAGATGGGTCTCGATCTCGAACTGAAGCTAAACAATTGAACCAGAGCCGTCATGAGAGGGTAAGAAGCCACTTTCATGGTCGCCCTAGAACGCTTTCTAGACAAGAGCCCCAAGAAGAAAGAACTGAACAAGAGCTCCAACAAAATGAAAATAGAGAGGCAGAAAATATTGATGAACGCAACGAGACCAACAACATTAATGAGAATTATTTCTCTGCAATTGACAGCACATATGTTGGGATTCACCATGCTTACAACGAAGAAGGCGGAGGTGGTGATCAAGCAAGGATGGGGAGAAACCACAACATTTCTCGAAATAGATTTTATGCAAAAAACAGCCGTCATGTTGGGATTAGCAACGTTGGCAACAAGAACTACAACAAGTCGAGCGTACCATTTCTTCTTGGTCTTCTTATTCTTCTTGTTCTAGCTTTAATTTTTTTTTCTTTTTATATATTAACGGTGAGTAAGCAAAACCAAATATAAAGCAAGTGGCTTGAGTGAAAAAGAAGGCACGACTGAGAAGAAAAAGAAGAAGAAGACAAAAATCAATAAGTGAGAAAGAAAGGTTCGGCTTGGAGTTTCCTGTACTATTACGTAGTGGAAGGCTTTGGAGAAGTATGACCACCAAAGCTCCTATACTCAAACTTTTCTTTGCGTTCCTTTCTTTGAATCTGAATCTTATTTCTCTTATATATTTATGTATTTCTTCTTCTTCTCACTACTACAAAAAACACTTTGCGCGACGAATGATTTTTCGTCGCGCAAAGGAAAATTTCGTCGCGCAAACTTTGCGCGACGAAATTTTGGTCGCGCAAGTTCTGTCGCGCAAAACTCTTAAAGAAAGGGTTTGCGCGACGGCGAAAATTCTTCGTCGCACAGAGCCACTTTGCGCGACGAAGGATAACAACTTGGGCGATGAAAATAACAACTTTGCGCGACGAATATTAATAACTTCGCGCGACGGAACATAACAACTTTGCGCGACGAATATTAATTACTTTACGCGACGAATATTATCTACTTTGCGCGACGAATAATATCTCCTTTGCGCGACGAAAGTTAATGTCGAGCAAGTGTACTTTGCGCGACGAATGTTAACGTCGCACAAAGGTTTGCGCCGAAATATTCATTTTTTTTATTTTTTTTTTTTGAAAATTTTAAACTAAAATAAACTAATTTAATAGTTTGTGCGACGAAATATTTTGTCGCGCAAGGTTTTTGACATTTTTTATTATTATTTCTCTTATATCAATTTCATTATATTAATTTTTTTAAATTTAATTTAATTGTATGATTTTATTTTTCTTAATTACTTTAATTTAAATTGACATATTCAAAATAAAATTACATAAGAAAAATTGTGGTCAAATTATCCAATATACATAATATTCAAAATGTACACTTAAATTAACAAAGTACAATAATAAAATCTACAAGCATCTTATATCAAATCCTCAACTTTAGCCATCAAAGCCTCAACAATTCCCTACAAAAAAAAAAAACAAATATTGTCAAATAACAAAACAATAACATAAAATAATAACAAATAATTGGCATAAACTCCAAACTAACTCCACAAACACATATTAATGAAAAAAATTTAAAATTTACAGAGAAGTGAGTGTGAGAGAATTAGAGAAGATAGTGAGAGAGAGATGTGACAGTGAGAGATGATGAAAAGAGAGATGAGAGAGTGAGTGAGAGAGAGAGAGAGATAGTGAAGAGAGAGATGAGAGATTAAGTGAGAGGAGTGAGTGTGAGAGAAATGGTAGGATTTGGGGAGTGGGAAAGAGAGAGAAATGGTAGGATTTAGAAGACATTGAGAAAATGGTGGAGGAGTTATTTTGCTTTTAAAGAACGTATCACTTTGCACGACGAAACAATATATTGGTCGCGCAAAGTGTTTAAATTTTTTTTTTTTTTAAATTCCCATTTTCGGTGCCCGCCAAATTTTTTCAGTTTTGGGCGACGAGTTACGGGGGCATCATGAGCATCTTTTGACTGCTAATAATGATGATGCTCATGTCACGGGGGCAGGTTCTGTACTCTTGACACTTGCTTTACCCTTGGACAAAGTGTTACTAGTTTCATCTTTGTCTAGCAATTTATTATATGTGCCACAAGTTACTACGCAGTTAAATTATATTGTACTAATGTATCCATCTTGTGTCTCACTACAGGATATCCAGACTCGGGAGAGGTTTGGTCGTGGTACTAAAAAGGGGAGCTTTATTATGTGGATGACATGGCAACTGGTCAGGTCTTCGTGGCGATAGCTTCGAAACTTCGATTGTTATTTGTTAATGACGTTGTTGGTTTTAACGACGGGGATTTACCGTCGTGGTTTGCTTCTGTAAAAGATGTCGGTCGATTTCACGAAGGTTTGAAAACGGGATACACGACGGTGAATTCCCGTCGTCTTTTGCCTTTTTTGTAGAAGTGGAATAATATTACGGGGATAAAATCAGAGACAGTAGGAATTTTTGAGGTTGGCAACACCCACATCTATAAAGGCCAAGGGAAAGAGAAACCAGTTGACTCCGGTGGAGAAACCGACTCGGCCGCCGGTACTGATGAAGACGAAGCAGTGAACTGATGACTGATTGAGATCTGTAGCTAGCTAGGGCCTCCCCTCCATCCATCTTACTTATATGTAATATTGATGTGATGAGTAAAATAAAAGGACTTCCCTTTTCTCCACTTACATTCCTTTTTATTTTTTAATATTTTTTTAATCACTTTGTTCTTTCTTTTTTCTATTCTAGTCTTATCTTATTTCACTTTTATATTATTTCTTTTTCTTTATATTTAATTTTCCTACTTACACTTCATTTTCCTATTCTAGTCTTATCTTATTTTACTTTCAAATCGTTATACATGTTTAAAACTTCCAATGATTTTCCCAAATTTTCCACAAGAATTTCGGAATTTTTCAAAAATTCCGAATTTGAATGAATGTTGAAATTTGGAAATTTTTGGAACATAATTGGAAAAGAAATTTCTTTTCGAATTTTTTTTTACAATGGGATTGGAATCCTCTTATTCGATCTGATCCGTCCGAAAATCAGAAACATATCCTTTTCACTATCCCTTCCTCCCTTGACGAGGAGAGGAGGAGAGGTTTAGGGTAAATAAATCTCAATTACAATAGGACTAAATAAATTAGTAAGTAACCAAAATCCTAACTAAGTAAGGAACCAAAGTCCTAACTAAGGACTCGCCAACAAGTCTTGTCCTCCATCCTACCATAGTGAGAGTGTAAGACGTTAGATTATTCTAATTACCTACTTAAGTGGTCTTCTAATCATCATAGGGTTGTCTTGGGCTCAATATTAATCAAGGACTCAATTACTACTCGGCCCGTAGCCTTTGTACAAGTGTTTAAGTTAAATACATGGGCCAAAGGGATTCCTAATTAATATGGACTAGGGTTTTTATTTCCTAATGCAATAAGGACTGCTTGAGAGTTTTTCTTGATGGGAGAGACTCCTAGTCAGATGCATATAAAACACAAGCGCCCCTGCTCAACCGATCAAGCCAACCCACACAAAAGAATTCACCCCATCTAGAATGAGTGTATGAAGGGATCAGATTGAGGAGATGTGCTCTTGTATATTCTTGATGTGTGTTCTATCATGTGTAGTCATTATAGTTTACATGTGGTATCAGAGCCTAGGCTACATGTTTTAGAACCAAAAGAAATCGCCCACGTTTTCTGCTGCTGCTGGCTTACACAGTACGACTTTGGGCTGTTGTGTTTTCCTCCTTTTTTGTTGCATCTTGATCAAGCTTCCATGGGGTATGATATTTTATTGAATATGAATTGATTGCTAAAGTTTGCGGCTATAACATTAGTTTCATGTTTTTTAATTATGCAAATTGCATCCAGTGGTCACGAATTAGTTTTAATCCTAAAGAATTGGCAACTAGTATTATAAAGGACCTCTAATATGAACTCATGTCGTGACACTTATATTGTTTGCCTTTGTATTGTTTCCCCTTTTATACCTCCCTGGACACAAATTAAATACAATTTCAAATAAAAACATCTTGTTTTACGGCATATTTGCATGATATTCATATGGTTTCAGTTTACGATATCATGCATACTGAGTTTGTGAATTGCGGCATGTTAAAATATTTTATAAAGATGACATCAGTTTTCTATATGTCAAGCATGCTTAATTTTCATAAATTGATACATACTTTCAGCCGTAGCTTCAGTTATTAATGTTAAATTGACCCAAGCATGTTAAGTAATCGCATATGTCATGAACTGTTTTTGTCGTGACCCATTTTGGAGAAATATGTTCTATTGAGGTTTAGGTTTTATATTAGCATAGCAACTATACACATGCGAAAGGTTATAAAGTACCAACCCAAAGTGATAAAACCTAAAACTGAAAGTTAAGCAATATATTGTTTTATTACCCTTTATTACACTAACATACTTTGTTAAGCATGTTTCGATATACAACTTTTCTCGTTCATGCTTGAAGGGTTGAGATCAAAGTTTCAAGAGTTCTTGTTTCAATTTAAAGAGCGAAAGCAACCTAGTTGATTAAAGAACCTTTGATTCTAATAAGATTGGTTATTAAATGTGATAAAAGTATAAAGTTTTAACTTTATCATATTTGGAAGTTTTATGATCATAGTCTACATATATTCTAGCAATGGTTGAGTGAGCCAAAGCAACTCAATCATTAATAGTTTTCTGGATTTAAAGAATTGATCATAATTGGCATTGTAGGTGAAGGCGTGTTAAAAAACTCTCTGTCCAAAGATGTGAGTGGTTTAACATGAGTACACTTATAATGGAACAGCATGGGAGATGAACTGCATGAATTAGCAAGGAATTTCTTTAGTCCAAAGACGTGGGAGTTTCTTTGTTCAGGAAATTTGTGTATGTTCATGTCCTAGTGTTGAAAACATGTTTAATTCTCTACCCAAAGGTGTGAATTAATTATGTTTGATTGAGGATATGGGGACAGATTGATTATATGATATATTTTGGAAGATTTCAGTTATGTCACAATGAACCTTAACTCCATTGGCATACAAAATTTGTTCTTGTTATACGGATTGTAACATGTTTAAGTTGTTGATGATAATTTGATATTGGTGATCTTGAATAGTCATGAAAGTTAATGGTATGACAAAGAAATAGATTTTTGGTTGATCACATAAAGGAGATATGAGTATGAAAAATTGATTGCATTAATTTCTCATATCAAATATTCTCTCAAGTTACACTACAGTTTCTGATCACTATTAGTTCACATCAAGGTTTATGCATATTCATAGAATGTATGCAATTTTGGTATTTGTGACTTGATTGATCGAAAATTTGTGTTTTCTTATTTGGTTATGTATGGACATGTTTGATACTTGGCTATTTTTCATATGCAATCAAGTGACTGTTTTATATCATACAGCTGGATTGATTCATACGTGTAAAAGGATTGATACATATTTAATTGGATTGAATCATGTAAAGTTGGATTGATCTGTAAGGTTGTGTTCATCATATAGACTAAAATAAACTAAAGTAGGCTTGTTTTAAATGGTTTGGCGTACTGCTGCAAGTGTTTTTGAGGCTGTTTGGTGTTATAATTGATGCTTTCAGTATTGAATATCAAGAATAAAGACAAACTTGCCTTGTGAATATATGTTTACAAGTATTAATTGCAGTTATATCACTTGCATTTAAGGAATATCACTATTTTATTGCCATTACAATTTTCAATTCTCAGTTTATCGACGTCAATTTATATGTCATGTTATATAGTATTCATGCTTGATATTAAGAAATATGATATTGTCACCCAAGAAAGGATAATTTTGAATGATCACCTAAAGAAAAACTTGGGTTTTGCATGGCGAATTATTTGTATAAAGTTTTTGTTTTAATATGAGGAACATGTCATGCTATATCTTGCATTAGAAATAAGGATGTTCTGCTGTTGTATTGTTATTTCTTAATGAATGAGATGCACAGATAAAATTACACTTTTGATTAAGGATTACTAACTTACTTGATTTGAATCAAAGTGGCACATGCAATATGTAAATTACTGAAGATACGAATGATCCATGGATTGCTCAAAGGTGTTTTTATTTTTATTTTTTTTAAAACTAGATAAAGTGACATTTTATATTTTGGCTATGTGATATGGTTTAATCGTTTTTGTTCGCACCTATATAACACTTAATGTTATATTATATTTAGAATGCATAAGGATAGTCAAATTTCTTGAGGTGCACATTGCTAAGCATTCACAATTTTATAGTTGACTATTTTCGGTTTGTGAACTGCGCTGCTATGATGTCTGTTTTGGATTATTTTGTAACTTGAATTAACTCATGACAAATTTAGGCGATAAGGATGGTTTTCTAAGTTTTCTATAGTTGCTGATTTCATGAAAATATGTTGAGAATTGAATTTTTGGTGAATTTATAAAGTTGAAACATATGCACAGGATTTTTGCTGACAGATTCTTCATTATAAGTAAAGATTGTTGAATGAATCACTTAAAGATCTTCAAATGACCTGAATTTTTGATATGTTGAGCATATACGTGTCTTCATGAATTCTGCAAAGTTTCGTGATTATTGGATGTATAGATTATTTGTGAGAATTTTATTAGTGATCTGTGTTCAGGAAAAAGAATGTGCTGGCAGTTTTTCTGAGTAACCTTGTAAGTCAATTTCCAGATTTTTTCAATTAGCTTAAACAACTCTATATTTTTCTATATGAAGACTAATGTCTCTAGTTTGTTTCCAAGAAATTTGAGGTTAATCAGACTTATAAAGTAATTATGGTAAAATTTAAAGTAAGTACATATCATTGCTGGAAATTACTTGACAGTTTTTGTGCACTTATGGTTTATGCCCTGAACTACTTTAGTAGCATGAATTGAAAATTCTTTACGCAATCTTATCAATATATATATATATATATATATATAAAGTTTTTTGGTGCATCGTAAAGTAGTGAGTGTTTGCCCAAGTGGGAGAATTGATGTAAGGTTTTGGGCTTCACACTCGTTATCTTGGTTTTATAATTGTATAAACTCATAAAATTTTGAGTATATGTGGAATTCATTTCTGGTTACATGGCAAAATGAAGTTCTACACCATTAAGTACTATGTATGGGATTAACACATTGTTTGGTTTTGTGCTCTTCTTGTTTTATCTTGTGCACCTATATTTTTCTGACCAATATTTTGGATGACTGGCTGTTTATTTTGGCTATTAAAGTTCTTACCATGCATATTGTTTTCTACTTGTATTGCTTAAAGAAAATTGAATCGGTGTTTAAGATACAAGTGGAATAAAGTTGAATGCTTCCAATTACAGTTTTTGTTTTTCTCATCTACGTGCAACTTACATGTAAAGTGTTGTTTGAGAAAGAATTGAATAAATTAAATTTGAGTTCTAACTCTAAGGATTGGATTGCGATAAAGTTTTATAATGTATTAATTCATTTTATATGGTTTTGATCCATTTTTGTAACATGCAAAATATATGTTTTGATGAGTGGGAGCGTTTAATGATCTTCTTTGAGGATGTATTCAATAATTTGGATATTTCTGATTAATCGCTTAACAATCTAATTTTGCATTAAGGATTTTAAGGCTAATAAGAACAAAGGTTGGTTTACGTATGTTATATGTTCTTATTATTTCATGCAGTTTTGTTCAAATCTTCAGTAGTTAATCAATGACTTTTGCCTTTTCAATTGAATTTTGTGATTGCTAATAAGCATTTGGATTTTGGTTCATGCTTGTAAGGGAGAGGGTGTTGCTTCGGATTCACTGCACCAAAATGGATTCAGCTGCATCCTCAACTTATGATACTCGCAAGTGCACGAGCCGTTTGGTAGTATAGCATATGTAAGTGCGAGGTCGATCCCACGAGGATTGGTGATTGAATGATCCAATTTGTTTCCCCTACACAAAATAGAAATGAAAAAAGAAAATAAATAAAACAAGAAAAAAAGGAAATAACTCAAGCAAATAAGTTCCCAAGTTCAATTTAGATTAATGGATTAATTCTAGCTAAAGTATGATTAAGTCATGGTGTTTGGTCATAACCTTGTGTTCCTAATTCCCTAATTTGATCATTTGTTGTCTAACCTAAAACTAAGCATTAGGAACCCATTAAGCATAGAAGAACAATTTAAACAACCAAGCATGTATCTAATCCCTGTTGTCGAATGTCCATACATACTCTTCCTATTCATAGTTCAATTCGAATTAAAGCATGGTGTCTACTCTTAATTCAAACCAAGATAGCTAACATGCAAGCCTAAATGGTGATCAATCATTCAAACTAGCATATTAACTTATAAGCATCATGAATAAGAACAAAAACCATAATTGAAACTTGGAAACTAATTAAACTTGAATACTTAAGAAAGAATGTACATTACAAATAAAAGTAAAGTGGAACTAAGAAAACTTGAAGGAAAATTTAGTAAAATCATTTTGTTACAACAATTGAAAACTTGAAAGGAAACTAAGAGAATTTGAGGGAGAGAAGGGAAGGGAGCTCTAGAGAAGTGTTTGAGAGCTCCCCCCTTGGGGTCTGTTTTGAAGCTTGAAGGCTTCTCTATTTATAGGGCTAAGAGGGAGGAACATCATGATGGATTCCCACACCATCCTTCATCTTTTAATACAACCCATAACTCACACTTCATCTTGTCTATGTTAGTGTGGTTGGAATCAATCTCATCCCATACTTCTTTTGCTGCACCTCAAGCTTTCTTCACATGGGATCAAAGGTGATCAATTGTGGCTGCCTTTTGCTGCCAACCCATGTGGTCTTCTTTTGGTTGTTGAACAAAAACGAGTCTTCTGAACCAGACTTGGTGTAGGAAGACCAGAGGTTTCAAAACTTATCCAATGGGGCTCAAATTTGGATATGTTATAGTAGACACCCATTGGAACAACTTCTATGAAGAAAGTATTCCCATCAGAGTAGTAGAAGTGTACGTTTTGGCCACTGCAAGTTGGCTGCCGAAACAGGGACTGGAATTGACTTCATTTCATTTCTTTTCTTTCTTTTGCTTCACATGCATGCCCATGCTTCTCTTTAGTAGCTCAAAAGCTGATCTCCAGCTCCAAAGTGATCTGCCAATTCAATTCCCATGTTCAAAGGCTGAAGCAAAATGCCTCTCATCATTCCTCATTCTTCATCTCTCTCCTTTCTCTTTGCTTCACATGCATGCACATGCTTTCTCTATAATAGCTCCAGCATGTACCAACTTGCTCCTTTAGATTTTCATAGCTGGAATGCCTCCCAACTTCACTCATTATGTTGGGTGCAAAGTCAGTTATAGCTAGGGTGAGGCACATGGCTAAAAGGAGGAGACAAGGCTCCAAGCTGGCAGCTGCAAATCCTGCTGAGCAAGGTTGAGTGTTGGGCGGGCTGAGCACTCCACAAATGTCCAATTGGGCTGAAATTTGGATATGTTGTACTAGACACCCATTGGAACAAGTTTCATGAAGATCTTCACCTCATCCAAGCCCCATAGCATGCTGATCCAAGGCCAAGAAGCTGACCTACGAAATTGGGCTGGAAAGGAGCTGTAGCCAAAATTAGTTTGTCTTTAAGCTCATATTCCTCATATGCCAATCAGCCCATAACATGCATGGATTGCATCATTTCCTATCCAAAGTCATCATTGTTACCTAAATGTCAATTAACTGAAAGATAAACACAAAAAGGATTAAAAGCACAAGTTTAACTCAAAAACATAACCAAATCATAAGCTAGAAGGGTACAAAATGATATACAATTATGAACCGATCAGAGGGTAAAAGAAAGAATTTTTCCAGTGGTTCATTGATTCATTGAATAAGGTTGTTTCATACTTGTTACAATTATGGTTATGCCGTTAAGTTTTGATATGTAGAATTAGTGGGAGCTGAGTTTTATTCCACTCAATTTCATTAGATTTCTTGGAGACAGTTCATATATTTTGTCTATTGCTATTTGGTTCAGTTCTTTTATTAGATTACGTGACTTCAGTTTTATGTTTACTGTTCTTTGACAAATGAATCCAGTAACATGTCACTATGCAGTATAGCTAGCTACAGTCACTGCATAAGACATGAATTCATGCCAGTGTCATTAAGGAGAGATCTTGGTAATCTCTTAAGGAAGGGCTTATGAATGAAAGTGACCTTTGTAAACACAAATTAAGTTTTGTCATGATCATTCTGTGTCCTAGTCTTGATGGAAGCCTTATGTGATTTTGCAAGCTTATATGTGTGGTTGTAAGAACCTTGGATGTTATAAATTCAATGTGTTCTGACAGTTCCATGTAAGTTTACATTTTTGACAGTGGCTTGATTTAGGAATAGAGTGATGTTGAGTTCTACATGGCCATACAGTGATCAACTTTGAAGCCTTGATGATTATTTGACCAAGTGGGAGAATGTAAGACGTTAGATTATTCTAATTACCTACTTAAGTGGTCTTCTAATCATCATAGGGTTGTCTTGGGCTCAATATTGATCAAGGACTCAATTACTACTCGGCCCGTAGCCTTTGTACAAGTGTTTAAGTTAAATACATGGGCCAAAGGGATTCCTAATTAATATGGACTAGGGTTTTTATTTCCTAATGCAATAAGGACTGCTTGAGAGTTTTTCTTGATGGGAGAGACTCCTAGTCAGATGCATATAAAACACAAGCGCCCCTGCTCAACCGATCAAGCCAACCCACACAAAAGAATTCACCACATCTAGAATGAGTGTATGAAGGGATCGGATTGAGGAGATGTGCTCTTGTATATTCTTGATGTGTGTTCTATCATGTGTAGTCATTATAGTTTACAGAGAGTAGATGTCGGCGGTACCAGCAATGTGGACATGTAACTTTTTAATCTTCACTGTGATTGAATGAAGATTATGCTTATAATTCTCCTTCAACTATATAAGCCTTCATAAACTGTTTGTTTTTCAGATTCCAAAAAGAGTTATGTCAAAATAAAAAGGGGCACGTACATAATGCCAAGACACAGCAATGTCACAGTTCAAACGATAGAGACCACTCGCTGGTTCACGGGCAGGTTTTCAAACCCTACCATATACGTATTTGAATACGTGAAGTGTGAACAAAACTCTTGTTCAAACTTTTTTTTTTTGGTCTCAATCTTGTTCAAACTTGAATTCATGGTGAAATGATCACAATTTGAAAAGCAAGAGCAGTATATGCACATGGTAGGACCACCACTAACCTAACGTAAACCCAAACACACGCAAGTAGGATGCCTGCACAGTATTAAGTACCACTAAGATTCAAATTAACAATCCAAAAAGAAATAAAGCAAAATCGAAATAAGGCATACCGAATCAATCCAAATCACACAAAAAATTATGGTATCCAAATCACGAATGCATAACAACGATAGGGCTAGCGCTAGCACGCTCCAGCTTCTTTTTGATTGCTTTCGTTATCTGTTCTACATCACACTTTTCTTGATTGGGGTTTATATTCAAACAAAGCAGGTAAGGTATCATGTAATGCCTACACCTTTTCCTTTTAGAAAAGTTCATGAAACAAAATTAGAAAAGGTCATTTATCTTGGAAAGCCTATAATTACGCTACTGATTTTGTTACACGAATGAATGATGTGGTTCACAATAATGCTAAAAAGGGGTCGAAACCACAACATTTGTGGCAATACATTTTATGCAAACAAAGGCGAGCGTGTTGGGATTAGCAAAGTTGGCAACAAGTACAACAAGAAGTCGAGCGTACCATTTCTTCTTGGTCTTCTTGTTCTTCTTGTTATTGCTTCTTTTTTCTTTTATATATCAATGGTGAGTAAGTAAAACAAAAAATGAAGCAAGCGGCTTGAGTGAAAAAAAATGGCACGACCTAGAAGAACAAAAAAAAATAGTTGGCGAAAAACTAGATTTTATGGGCCAGGTCAAGACTTGACCACAGGTTATGAGGCATGAAAAACTAGATATGTATGGACTTGTTTTGCGGCAATCAATAAGTCAGATTTCTTCGTTATTAGTTCTTTCTCATGCTCAGAATTTAGCTTTCAGATGTTCATGGCATTCGAATGCGGGAAAGTTTCCTCTTCTCGTTTGCGCAAATTAATAAATTCAAATACACACAGATTACTGATGAGTATATGTTAGGGGTTGATCCTTCTATGATTTTGATCAAGACCCACATAACCTCGGGGGTTCATAATGTTGAAGTGAGTCTCCTAATTAATCAAGGAGATTTATTTCCTTGATTAATTAGGGGATTTACTTTCCTATTTTATAGATTTATTTCCTTTGATTAATTAGGGGATTTACTTTCCTATTTTATATAGTTGTCAAATCATTGTATAATTAGGAGATACTTTCCTAATCCTTTACTGGATCTAATTCCTTGTAAAGCACTCATATAAAATCTTATATATACCTCCTTATGGAGAAGAATAAAAATAACAACCTAACATATTCAAACCCGTATCATATTTTAGCATGGTATCAGAGCCATCGATCCTCGGTTGTCTCTAAATTCTCATATCAAAATTTATCCTCCCCTCCTCTTTAAGGGGGGGAGGGGGAGTGAAAAAGGATATGTTTCTCTTTATCATGGAGATTTTGCCTCTTTCTTAACTCCAACATACCCTTCTCTTCAGGGGGAGAAGAGAATTGAAGAGAAGTTTATGTGTCCTTTTAGCCGTGTTCACAGGATTTCTGTGTCCTTTAGCCGTGTTCACAGGGTTTCTGTGTCCTTTAAGCCGTGTTCACAGGGTTTCTGTGTCCTTTTAGCCGTGTTCACAGGGTTTCTGTGTCCTTTAACCGAATTCACAAGGTTTCTGTGTTCTCTAAATCCTCGTATCGAATTTTCTTGAAACACAAATCGTATTCCTCGTATCGTATCCCTCATATCCTCGTATCTTATCCTCGTATCCTAAATCAAATTCCTTGTTCAGATTCAGATCTTCATACCCACATCCTCATATCCTCTTATCCTGAAATCCTAAACACATCTTTTTTCTTTTATTCTTCAATCATTCCACTGCCATGGATATCGTTTCCAAATTCTCCCAAATCCAAATCCCTCAAATCTAAAGTCCTCAAATGCCTTATCTCAAATTTCTCATACTCAAATCAAATCCCTCAAATCTAAAGTCCTCAAATGCCTTATCTCAAATTTCTCATACTCAAATCAAATTCCTCAAATCTTATACACATACCTCTCAAATCCAATTCCTACATCAAATTCATACATCAAATTCCTCAAATCAAATTCCTCCAATCAAAATCCCTCACATTCTCATATCACTTTTTACTTCTCTTATTGCAGACTCAAAACGACCGGTTCGCCCGAAGCAAGCGACCGGTCGCCCGAAGCAAACGACCGGTAGCCAAAGACTCTGCCTGAATTGCATGGATTATCGACTTGGGTGCTACGAATTTCTTGACTCACTTACCAAGTTGGGCATTTGTGACGTATATGCACCAACTTGAGGAGGAGTGTTGAAGTGAGTCTCCTAATTAATCAAGGGGATTTATTTCCTTGATTAATTAGGGGATTTACTTTCCTATTTTATAGATTTATTTCCTTTGATTAATTAGGGGATTTACTTTCCTATTTTATATAGTTGTCAAATCATTGTATAATTAGGAGATACTTTCCTAATCCTTTACTGGATCTAATTCCTTATAAAGCACTCATGTAAACTCTTATATATACCTCCTTATGGAGAAGAATAAAAATAACAACCTAACATATTCAAACCCGTATCATATTTTAGCACATAATCCCTACTTTTCTCATGTAGAACGTATTTTTCATGCTGAAAATCAATATATTAAATTCCACAGATCGACCCAAGAGACCAGATTCTCAACTCCAATACCATAACTAACCACATTCAAATAGTAGACACTACAAAGAAACAAAGACATGGACTATAAAATGGAAATGAACTCCAGCCTCGTTCTTTATTCAGCAGTTGAGCTCCCTTACTTTTTCTCTTATTTATTTTTACCAAAGCTTACATCATGGCTTCTTGCTCGTTCCTTTCTTCTTCGCTGGAGCTGCTTCGTCTTTCCTCGAGTTGTACTCGTTGCCAACATTTTGGATCCCAGCATTCTCCACCTCTTTTGCATCAACGTTGACGCCATCAATGTTGTAGTCAGTTTTGTTTTGACCATCAGCACCACCTTCACCATATTTGTTGTTGCAGTCCGAAATCCCAGCGTTTGTGCATTTTACTGCCTTAATTTGAATCCCACGAATGGTAAAGGTCTGGTTATTACTAGTTTTTGCCTCACTAGTTCTGTTTTGCTGGAGCTCTGATTTAGTTTCTTTTTGTGGGGGCTTTGATTCAGTTTCTTTTCGTGGGGGCTCTGTTTCTGTTTGAGTTTGAGAAAGTATGTAAGAGGGACCAGTAAAGGGTTGTGTTGCCATCTCCTTGTGCAGGCGAGCTTAATTTGGAGACCCATCGATCTTTTATAGAGCTAAGGAGAAAAAAGGAAATAATAAAAGGTCCTGATAATCAACTTGGATTAGTATAGCCAAGACTCAAAAGGTATTTTATGTGGGTGGAAAAATTTCGTTTTTCCTATTGGTGCTTCATGTTTCTTTCAATTGTAGATCCAAATTGAAATGGTGAAGGCTGCTACTAATATTAAATAAATTTTTTGTTTTGGTCTGAATCTTTTTCAAACTTGAATTCATGGTGCACTGATCACAATTTGAAAAGCAAGAGCAGTATATGCACATGGTAGGACCACCACTAACCTAACGCAAACCCAAACACACGCAAGTAGGATGCCTGCACAATATACACCGTACACTCTGTGAAACACGGCCACTTACAAAAGTCTGTCCAGCCCCCCTTTGCATTAGGACAAGAGTGGTCGAAACAAAAATTCAACGTAATCAATTAGCTAGATAATTGAAAGCGCCAATTGTAATTTATGTGAACTTCTCTTTCAAAAGTCCATGTGCGTGTCCGAAGAAGTCAAATTTCCACACGGACTACCTTTTGACTACTAATTCAATCAAAAAAACTACTACAAAGGGTTATTACAATAACGGAGTGACCTAACATCAAAATTAAGACAATTTGGTGCGCATAACGATCACGCATAATCGAATAAACTCTAGCATAAGCATCCAAACTAAGATTACAAACTCATAATAATCAAAAAGAGATAAAATTTTAAAAAAACCAAGCCATAACAATACAATATTAATTTTGTATACAAACTCATAAGTACCACTAAGATTCCCTAAACCACTAGGAAACAATAATGTTCACTATTACTACAGCAAAAGAGAGTCAATTTAAAATTATTTTTAATAATGTTTCGGGTAAACAATGTTTCTAGCAATTCATCAACATTAAAAGGGGTAAATGGAGTAAAACGCTTAAAATCAAGACTAGTGTTGCTTTCATTGGTTGGTACTCTGAATCTAATTGCAGATAAGATCTATAATGACAATATTCAAATACACTGTCGTGGTGCATCCAGACTGTTAAGAATATTGTCCCGCATTGAAAAGTTATGCATGCTTATAACTTATAAGGAGTTGGGCTACTTTTCTAAAGTCAATTGGCTTTGTGGTAGAGCCTCAACTTTAACTTCATGGTATGGTCCGAAAGCAGACTATCCACCACGTGTTGGGGACAATGGCCACACATGCTCCTCCAATTGGTTGCTTTATTATCTTTCTATCTTCACTTTCGACAAATAATAATGTATCTACTGTAACCGAAAAAGAGAGCCAATTTGATAAAGAAAGATACATTATCTAATAGACAATGTGACTAATTATATTCTCACATTGTCTATAAGATAAAGAAGAAGAGTTTAGTTTGGCTTCACTTACAATTAGAAACAATAGTTTCCTTTTTTGGCACGCAAGCAGCCAATTAGTGGTACCTCCAGTCCCAGGCGGTGAAAATATGTCTACCGGCTGGCTATTTCTGAAGCCTATATGCAATGCTGCCTGAACGAAGACTATCATAACCAGGCAATAATTAAGGATCTGCTGACTAACAGTAGCATTATTTTGCAGATTAAATGAATTGGAAACCTGGAAGATATATTTAACAAATTGTAGAAATATTTGCTCAACAAGGCACAGTAGGCTCTCGGAAGCAGAGTAGGCCATCGGATTTTTGGAGTATGGGTAAAAACAAAATGAAAAAGCAGAAGCCAACGAGGCATAAAAATCATCAGTAATCCCATTTTTTTATATTGAAAGAGGAGGTAGGATTGGAGAAGTCACCTGTTTCTACTTCTACTTCTCCTAGTGCTTCTCCTACCCCTATCGTGATGGTTTATACTGAATCATCCACCCATCTACCTTTAGGATTCAAATATTCACGACTGGCTTCTATCCGAAGGGCCTGGGCTGCGGAAGCGCTAATTGGGCCTTTTTAGACATTGGAGTAGCTTTCGGGGGTTGGGCCTTAGCTACTTAACGACAATATTGGCCCGTTTACTGTAGAAATTAAACCATGTTAATATTGGTCTGAACGCATGCCATAAGGTGGAAAGGGCTTTAGCTGCAACAGGATAAGTGTCATTGGCCCCCAAGATAGGACCTGCAAAATAACTGAATGTTTGAATTCCATCAGAGCATAAGTACTGATGATAATAACTGAAAGTTTGCATCAGCTGGCGTCTAGAAAAGTGTCACTGCCACTAGAGAAGTGGGATTAATAAACACACATTCAATTATGTGTATATGTGTAAGCTTTATTTTAAATGCTCCCTTCATCAAATTTTGTCTTCTAATGAATCCTGTCAAAAGAGATTTATAATGCTAATATTAAACACTTGATAATAGTAAGAAGTCCAAAAACTTGAAATGACATGCTTAAAGCTTTGTGTCAGACTGACAATTCAAGTGGAGCAAGGCAAAGAGAGTTGTATGCTACTACTTTTCTTGATTACTGAGTAAGCTTCCTTACTGTAGCAACCTGTACCAAATCAAAAAAACAGAAACAAAATTTTAACTAAAGCTACTACGGTCTAATAACACTGCACTTCTTTCTTTTTCTTTCTTTTTTTTTTTCTTTTTTTTTTTTGTGTGTGTGGAATGAAGTATGAGTCACTATGTTTTGAAAAAGAAAATAGGAAGTTTTCATAAAATAAAAAAATAAAAAATAAAAGGAAGTCAAAGTAGCAAATCAGTAGAAACTCACGCAGAGAAGGCTCAGCAAAGTGTGCAATGAGATGAGGTCTTGAGTTCATCTCTGAATCAACACAAGGAGGAGACTCTTCCTTGTCCTACTTGCCCATGTACATAGACATATGATAAGTATATTATATATATATATATATTATGCCCCCTTTACTTATTTATTTGTTAATTTTCTTGGATTAAATTTGTTGTTTTAATTGGTTTTGTGAGATTTGTGAAGGAAATGTGAAATATGAGAAATTGAGGTAAAAATGGGCAAGAAGATGAAGATTGGAGATTAATTAAAAAGAAGCCAAGTCATTCCCTTCATCGCAAGGAGTGTTGTCAAATTTCCTAGTTCAAGATGGTTCAAGTCTTACCAAGTCAAACAAGGAGAAATAAAAAACCAAGGTGGTTGGTATGAGTGATTCGACACTCTCATTCTTTAAGAGAGGTCAGGGGTTCGATCCCTACTCTCGTATGAAGTCACCACTTTGACTAGCACTTTACCCCTTATGGGCCGACCCGGTGTGAGCGGGGATTAGTCTGGGTTGTGGTTAAGGCTTAAAGGTGCCACCCATAGTTGGGGCCCATCCAGGACCACCTCGCGGTTCAAACCAAAAAAAAAATAAGGAGAAATAAAGAAGACCTTATATTAGAAGGAATCCTATTTTTATAACAATTGTAATTATACCTTACATATGTAGGATTTCTAGGAGTATTATAAATAGGGAGTTTCAATCATTGATCAAAGAATCCTCCACCCTCCACCATCAAATTCCTACATATTCATACTCATAGCCGAAACACCCAAAGGAGAATACTAAGAGAGCTTGTGCAACCTTGGCTTTCTACTTGGAGAATTCGGTGTTTTCCATGTCTTCATCAACCATCATGATTCTCAATAAGTTCTTCATAAACTAATTTCTTTTACTAGGGCTACAATGTAGCCTAGCTATGAATACTCAAATTCTTTGATATTGTTAATTTTTTTTTATCTATACATGTTGAGTGCTTGTTACCGTTATTAATGCTTTCAATTGATTGGTGTCACGCCCCAACCCACGGGTTTACGTAACCTTGGATTAAGACGTGATTCACACCTTAATTATAGAATTTAATAAAAACTATAACTAAAATGTGAAGAAACATTTAAATAAATAAAGTAAATATTTCACATAGAATATTCGAAACAACATCTGAAATCTTGAAATAGTTACATTATTTTACAAGCCAGAACTACTAAAGAGTTTACTAAAAGAGTAACTCATTATTTATCCACAAGCTTTAGATTTCAGGTTCAGTACCTGCAAAATCTATTAGGGGGTGAGCAAAACCACAGCTCAGTAGGGACATAAACTTTTTTACAGGAAATTGATATAATTAAATTAAGTGACATCCAATCACATAGCCAAATATCACATTATTAATAATAATGCATGAATGCTCTTCATCTAATCTCGTTAATTCATATAACTGGGCAAGCAGACCTGCACGTCCCATACCATGCTTATACCACTTGGTCCCGAATGCCCATTTATATGAACTAACACCTATTTCAATCATCCCATAATTCCTCTTTTGTTAGTCATCTTGTCTAACTCTCTTTCATTAGTCCCGAATCACCCAATAAAAACCATGTGCACTGTGGGATCCTCAAGACCTAGTACCTGCCAAGAGTTAGACTCAACTACACAAAAGACTATTCCATTACCCTCATCATTATTTTCTCCATCCAACAATTCTAGCCAAATTCCATGACATGATATATGCACAACAATGTAGCCATTTAAAACATCACTAATGCATATATACTTATGCCAACATAAATAGTTAAGAGTATGTAAACACCCAATACAAGGAACGTCAATTAAACTGTACCACACATAATGTAATGCTCACAGAATTTAATTAAAACAATCTTTGCTAAAGGCCCCCAAGAAACCCCTATCTCGTTTCCAAAGCTAGCTCCAAGTTAAGAAAACACAAGCTAAGCCCTTACGTCTCTTCCAAGAATTTCCTCACTATTCTCTCTCCCTCTACGTTTTTCTCTCCTTGCTGGAACTTTTATGCAAGGTTCAGTTCTCTCAAAAACAAAGGAAATGTCCTATTTATAGAACACTGAAGGAGGAATCAATATGTTCTCATTGGTGGGAAGGTGATGACTATGTGGGAACTTGGGCTCCAAGACTAGAATACCTATCACCTAATTGCCAACACCTCATGCTAAATAAGGCTTAGTCACCTAGGTTGAATGACACTTGGAGTCTTTAAAGTGTGTTTAGAATGACACTTGGAGTCTTCAAGTGTGTTTGTAAAAAAAATCTAGGCTATTGAACTTGGTCAGCAAGAAATGTAGAGATAGCTGTCAAAAGCTATACACTTATTTAATATTACTACTATTTTTAATAACTAATATGAAAATCTAAAAATTTAACTCGAATAAATTTATATGTACTTATATATATATTTGAATATCTATGTTAAGAACTAAATATTCACCAATATATGTATATACATATATGTGGTTTCACAATTGGCCACTAATTGCATGATTGGAAGAATTAGGTTGAGACTAGAAGGAGATTCCTAGTCAATAGCTTTTTGTAACAAGTACCATAAAATTCATAGCCGACTTGGAAGATTAGGTTATAGTTTGTGTAATCTTCAATGTTTTCCACAAATCTTAATGGGTTATTAGCTATCTAAATCCATAACTAGGAATAAGTGGGTTGATGGTAAGGAATACAAATAATATAACTCGAAAGATAGTATTGGTGAGGTAAGGGAAAATGATTATCAACATATTAGGTAATTAGGATTAACAAGCTAGAATGATTTGGGTGGGATTAGCTAGGTGAAATCGGTGTCCTAGTGCTTTATCATCTTTGTTTTCATCTTTTACATTATTTACTTAATTTCAATTTATTTTACTTGCTTAATTAGATTTTAATCATCATAATTCTCTTATTGTTTAAATTCAAATATAATTAGAAATAAATCACTCTAGCATTTAATAGATTAACTTGATCCTTGTTGGAACAATACTCCATTTACTGCTATACTAATTTGAGTGATATTGTCCACTTGCAATTAATCACATCAACATAATTTTTTTTTTTTAAAAGTAAATTGAGCTAAACCCATAAAATTCATTTTAAATCACCTACAACCCTTCCCTTTATTTTTCTATTTAAAATACCCAATTTTTTCAAATAATATCTGATGACTAGGATCCAACTAAACAAGTTACCTATTATAACTTCAAATATGATTTATTGTATTTTTCAGATTCCAAAACTAACCATATTTATTATAAGTTAATGTGTTTGGGGGGGGTAACTATTGACACACATTGAATTTGAAAAGATCTCCAAATGGTTGTAATGGATGTAGGAATTAATTTAGAAACTTATTTGAAATTAAATATTAAATTCAACATTAATGTATTAGTAATCTATAGGTGATTAACATTTTGGTTTATTTAACAAAAAAAATATATGTTGTTTTCTTTTTATGAATTATACGACTATAGTAATCTATTTTATTATAGTTTTATCAATAATAGTGTACATTCTAATTATGTTGAAAAATAATTTGATAATCTATTTATTTTTTGTTTTTCGAAGAACATTTTTTTTTTAAATGAGCCTATTTTTTCTCTAAATAATGTGCCTATTTTTTTTCTCTAAATAATGTACCTTTTTTTCTCTAAATAAAGCATCTATTACTTGTTTTATGAAAAATACTTTGATCATACTTTTATTGTTTGTTTTATGAAAACAAATTTTTTTAAAAAAATTTTCTCTCCAAATAATGTACCTTTTTTTTAAAATCTAATAATGTACCTAGTAAAACAATTTATCTAGTATAATGAACCTATTTTTTCCCTAAACTTTGTATCTATACCTATTAGTTGTTTTATGAAAAATAATTTGATAATCTATTTATTTTTTGTTTTATGAATTTTTTTAAATGAACTTTTGTTTTCTTTAATAATGTATACCTAGTAAAACAATTTACCTAGTATAATGAACTTATTTTTTTCTTCTAAATAATGTACCTACTTTTAATTTATAAAAAATATGCATAAATTTCAATTATACAACGTACCTATTTTCTATAAATTATTGTGTACCTATTTTTAATTTATGAAAAATGTATGGAAATTTCAATTACAAAGTAACTGACCTAGTTTTTTTTAAATTTGTTTTTGGCAAATAATATACCTATATTTTTATAAGTATATATTTATATTTATATTTTTCATATGTACATTTTTGGATATGTAATTTACATTTTTCTTTTTTGGTTTGCAATTTTAGGAGGCAATATGTTAGAGGGAATGGCAACCAAAAGAAATGGAGTGATTGATATGCTATTAATAGGGAGTTTAAATTACAATTATGGCAGTTAATGAAATGCTTGGAATAAATTATAAATAAAATATGAAGTTTGATGGCAACGATGTAAAAACATAGGAATACTATGACATCTTATATCTTACTGGTCAATTAAGTTTGAAATTGGGTTTTACACATACATTTATAGAATGATGGGTATATGTCTAGGAAATAGAAATTGTAGGCACCTATATTGGACAAGCCCTAAAAAAAATTAAAATCATACCCTGATATTTACATCTTTGTTTCAATCCATGTCTTTCAATTTCCAAACAAAAAACAATTGGAATACTAACTCTTCCTATATTGCAATTACTCCACTCAATTGACACTAAATCTTTTCATAATATTATATATACAATGTGTTAGACTCTCCAACACACTCATACTTTTTGCATCACTGCTTGCCAGTGAGGGAATTTGGAGGCTTGAGTATAACTTGTAGGCTCAATTGAGAGAGGATCCATAAGAGTTGCAGTTAAGGCATGGGGGAGAGGATGACGTGTGGAGTCGTAGACAAGATTATGAAGGCTGCAGAACCCACATGGTGGTGGTGTAGTCGCTAAAGTTGTCGGAGATGACTCGATTTCTATTGAAGGAGGGGAAATGCTTGCAGATTGATGAAGATGTTGGTCGGGTGGAGATGAAGACAGAGTAGAGAGCGGAAGAGGTGTTGCTGGTGGTGAGAGTTGGCTGTCCGTAGCAAGGTTAGAAGGAGGTGGAGTAGTTCGAGGACATGGAGATAAAGGAACATGAGGAGGCTCCAATAATGTGGGTGCAAGAGGTACTGACCTGTGATCATTAGAGGACTTCGATAGAATATTAGTGTAAGAAAAATCAGATTCATCAAAAGTAACATTCCTTGAAATATACACTCGCCCGGAGATTGGTTCAAAGCACTAGTACCCCTTTGTAGTGATTGTCATACCCGATAAAAATACACTTAATAGATTTGGAGGAAAGTTTATGCTTGTTATATGCCACTAAGTGTGGAAAACATGTACAACCAAAGGACTTGAGAAACCGGTAGTCAGGTGGGCGTTGGAACAACTCCTCATAGGGTGAAACTTGACCAAGTTCCAAGTTGTGCAGTTGGTAACCTGTTGATAAGAAAGACAGCAGTGGAAAAAGCTTCGAGCCAAAAACTCGAAGGTAAGTGTGATTGTGACAACAAGCAAAGTCCCATTTCAACAATATGTCTATGCTTATGCTCAACAATTCCGTTTTGCTCTGGTGTGTGAGGGCATGAAATGTGATGTGTAATGCCGTGTTCATGAAGAAAATTAAGGAATAAACGATTTGTGAATTCACCACCACCATCAATTTGTATTGGTTTAATATAATGGTTATGTTGTTTTTCCGCCAATCTTTTAAAGAAGACAAAAGTTGTAAGCACATCGGATTTCTTTGCTAAAGGATAAAACCACACAAATCGAGTGTATTCATCAACAATAGATAAATAATAACAAAAACCAAAATTTGATGAGACTGGGCTGTTCCCCATAAATCTAGATGAAGTACTGCAAGGGGTTCATGAGCATAAAAAGTTTGATTTGAAAAGCGAAGTCTACATGATTTTCCTAAGGGGCAAATATGACAAGCCTTATTAGAATCAACCTTACCACTAATAGGCAAGTGAAATTTATTAAGTAAAATACGAAAAACATCATGAGACGGATGACCAAGTCTTGTATGCCAAATATCTTGGGTAGTCCTTTCACCATAAAAGACTAGCTTCCATGTCCCTGAGATTGTAGGATCTGCTTGAATATTGTACAAGTCGCTAGAGCTACTGCCAGTGAGTAATGTCCTCCTCGTCATATTGTCCTTTACATGAAAACCATTAGCATGCATCTCAAAATAGCAATTATTATCCTTAGAAAAACGGTGTATAGATAATAGATTCTTTCGTATAGCGGGAACACATAGAACATCAGTAAGTTTCAAAAGACCAATATTAGTTTGACCAATATGACTTATTGAGAGACGAGTGCCATTACCTACAATAATGGAGTCATTACCTGCATACGGTTTCACAAAGGGGAGTTAAGAAGGACTGGACACCATATAATGGGTTGCCCCGAAGTCAACATTGTAAGTGTGTGCATTTTGTGATTTTCTTTTGGCTTCCCTTGACAATTTTGTAATAGGACAATCATTGTATTTTCCCAAGCTCTAGTTTAGATTAGAATTTCTTTTCTAGGTGTTCTTATCATGCTACAATTTGAGGGATAATCAATGTGTTTGACAAAGGTAATTTCTGCATTGCATCATATTGCATTCACTAAATTTCTTAAGATTATGACTAGTCATCCTTTGCATCAGTAGGATTTCCAACTCACTGGTTTCCAATTGGATCCTACCCAACTTTTTTGCCCTATTCTGCTAATTCCCTTTGCTGCCATGTTTACTTTCTGACCTATAGGAATTTTTGGGTAAAAGCCAAAGAATTCCTCATTTGGCAGCCATCTCTTTTGCATATGAAGTTTTGGGAAGTTTTCTTTGTAACCTTCTCTTCTTCTTTCTCAAGAGAAAACCATCACATTTTTCATCTATAAGTTTTCCTAATTGATTTTTCAAAAACTACTTTTCAAATATGAAATCTGCATCAAGCTAGATCAAACACTCTCTCATATATATCTAGGTCAGATTCAAGATTGATTTCTTCAAGAGTATGGTTTCTTGAAGAAATTGGTCATTTTTCCTTTGAATCCAAATTTTGGTTTCTGTTTGAGTTTGAGTTGGCTAGCTGGTGCCATGGGATAAAAGAGCTGAAGAATGAGCTGCCATTTCCATGAAGGACTAAGTTGTTGGTTTTGCTAAGTTAGAAAAAAAGATAGTACAAAGGAGGTATAGCTCATCTTCCTAAATAGATCTAGGATTTCTTGAGCTTGCTTGTGTTTCTTTGTAAGAATGTTTTGGATTGTCTGGTCGATTGATGACCTCTAGTTTTTCCCAGTGGTGGGTTTCTGGGTGAACAATTTCTGGTTTGCATCTCTGTAATTTTCTAGGTTTGTGTTCTTAATAATTGACTAGTCATCGCATGATGTTCATGTATTTCTGGGTTTTTGTTCTTGCGGTTGACTAGTCATCGCATGATGTTCAAACGACCCTTAAATACACCCCAAACTAAAAAAATGAGAAATAAAAGAGATTTTCTATTTAAACCCCACAATTTTCTTTGTTCCCAGCAAAAAAAAAAACACAAACAAATGGAACCCCAAACTCAAAATTTAATACTTTATAGAGAAATAAAACAACTTTACCTCTTTTCAAGAACTGTAACTGGAATTCCAACACTTAGGTATTGTTGAGAGAGAGAGAGAGAGAGAGAGAGAGAGAGAGAGAGGAAGTTGGGGTATATGGGGTGTGTGTATAGATGTACTAGGGTTAATTATTAAGTTGGATGACCTTTTTTTGTCTTTTTACATAATAATAAAACTTACAGCTTAATGATTTAAGTATTGGGGTGAACAAAGAGAAGTGCGGGGTTTAAATAGAAAATCTCTATTTTTATTATTGTTTTAAACTACTAAGTAAGACTCTCAATAAATATCACACATGACCCTTTACTTTTATTTTTAATTTTATTTTGTTATGAGGACTTTTAATTTTATTTTGTTATGAGGACTTTTATTTTTATTTTTATTTGCATATGCCTATATAAATGGACATTTTTTTTTTATGCCCCTCTCAATTGTGGGCCCCGGGCAATGCCCTAGTTGCCCTGGCCAAGGGCCGGGCCGGGTCAACACTGGTGATTACTCAAATTGCCTTGTATAATTTTTCCACAAGCATGGCCACTTAAAAAAGTCTGTCCGGTCCATTTTTGTCCGGCATGTGATCAAAACAAAAGTTCAACGTAATCAATTAGCTAGATAATTGATAATTGCAAGCACTAATTATAATTTTATTATATAATTGAACATAAGAAACTGAACAACTGAACCAGAGCCCCCAGGAGAGGGTAGGAAACCGCTTTCCTGGTCGCTCCAGAACGCTTTCTGGACAAGAGCCCCAAGAAGAAAGAACTGAACAAGAGCTCCAGCAAAACGAAAATAATGATGAGGAAAATACTAATAATGATGAAAGCAACGAGACCTTCAACATTAATGAGAATAATTTCTTCGCAATTGAAAGCACAGATGTTGGGATTCACGATGCTTACAACGAAGAAGGTGGAGGAGATGTTGATGTTCATCAACCAAGGAGGGGTCGAAACCACAACATTTGTGGCAATACATTTTTTGCAAAGAAAGGCGAGCGTGTTGGGATTAGCAAAGTTGGCAACAAGTACAACAACAACTCGAGCCTACCATTTCTTCTTGGTCTTCTTGTTCTTCTTGTTATTGCTTCTTCTTTTTTCTTTTATATATCAATGGAGAGTAAGCAAAACAAAAAATGAAGCAAGCGGCTTCAGTGAAAAAAAAACAGGACGACCAAGAAGAACAAAAATAAATAGTTGGCGGAAAACTAGATTTTATGGGGCAGGTCAAGACTTGACCACATGTTATGGGGCAGGAAAAACTAGATTTATGTATGGACTTGTTTTGTGGCAATCAATAAGTCAGATTTCTTCGTTATTAGTTCTTTCTCATGCTCAGAATTAAGCTTTCAGATGTTCATGGCATTCGAATGGGGGAAAGTTTACTGATGATTTTGATCAAGACCCACATGACTTCGGGGTTCATAATCCCTACTTTTCTCATGTAGAAGGTATTTTTCATGCTGAAAATCAATATATTAAATTCCACAGATCGACCCAAGAGACCAGATTCTAAACTCCAATACTGTAACTAACCACATTCAAATAGTAGACACTACAAAGAAACAAAGACATGGAATATAAAATGGAAATGAACTCCAGCCTCTTTCTTTATTCAGCAACGCAGGTTTCCTTACTTTCTCTCTTGTTTATTTTTACCAAAGCTTATACCATGGCTTCTTGCTCGTTCCTTCTTCTTCACTCGAGCTTCTTGCTTCGTCTTTCCTCGAGTTGTAGTACATGTTGCCAAATTTAATTAAGTACAGCTTCTTGCTTCGTCTTTCCTCTTTTGAATCAATCTTGTTGCCTTCAATGTTGTAGTCAGTTTTGTTTTTACCCTTCCTTCCTTATTTTATTTTTATTAAATATACTCGCACAGTCGAGATTTGAAAAAAAAATTGAAAATCTTGAACCTTTCACCACGCACACAAAGTCCTTTTTTACAAGACTTTTCCAAGTCTTTTTTTTTTTTTTTTTTTTGCTGGGAAGACTTTTCCAAGTTGATCATTAGGAATACTGCGGATATAACAAAGAGTAATAAATAAATCCACATATATAATAGTAACTTATTCCATTTTCAAGACGTGGTCCATGCTCTCATGGAAACACACGTTCAAAACATCTAGTCCCTATTGCTAGTTGAACATAAGAACTCTACAGAGAGTAGAAGACTTTCTTTTGAGCTTTCATCAATGGCAGGTATGTACTATTATGATTAATATTTTTATTTGATTCAAGATCTTTTTTCTTGATGTGATTCTATGTGTGTATAGGGTTTAAGGAATTTATGTAATTAGTTTACAATAGTAATTTCCAGTTATTGAAAGATTGTCTTCCAACTGATTTTTGAGTATTTGCCTCCACATATTTGAAGATCTTTCCATTTTTATCTTTGCATATACATAAGATGGGTCTCGATCTCGATCTGAAACTGAACAACTAAACCAAAGCCCCCAGGAGAGGGTAAGAAACCGCTTTCCTGGTCGCTCCAGAACGCTTTCTGGACAAGAGCTCCAAGAAGAAAGAACTGAACAAGAGCTCCAACAAAATGAAAATAGAGAGGCAGAAAATACTGATGAAAGCAACGAGACCAACAACATGAATGAGAATTATTTCTCTGCAATTGACAGCACAGATGTTGGGATTCACCATGCTTACAACGAAGAAGGCGGAGGTGGTGATCAAGCAATGATGGGGAGAAACCACAACATTTCTCACAATAGATTTTATGCAAAAAACAGCCGTCAGGTTGGGATTAGCAACGTTGGCAACAAGAACTACAACAAGTCGAGCGTACCATTTCTTCTTGGTCTTCTTATTCTTCTTGTTCTAGCTTTAATTTTTTTTTCTTTTTATATATTAACGGTGAGTAAGCAAAACAAAAAATAAAGCAAGTGCCTTGAGTGAAAAAGAAGGCACGACCGAGAAGAAAAAGAAGAAGAAGACAAAAATCAATAAGTGAGAAAGAAAGGTTCAGCTTGGAGTTTCTCGTACTATTACTTAGCGGAAGGGTTTGGAGATGTATGGCCACCAAAGCTCCTATACTCAAACTTTTCTTTGCGTTCCTTTCTCTGAATCTGAATCTTATTTCTCTTATATATTTATGTATTTCTTCTTCTTCTACATACCATAAGTATATTGATATATGAGTATTATTTCTTTTTCTTCTTGTGTACATGCCATAAGTATTATTTCTTCTTGTTCTAGCCTTTTTCTTTCATAGCCACTGAAGTATATCAGGGTGAGAGTAAGCAAAATGAAAAAGAGAGAAAATCTAAACAGAGAAAGCAACCAAAAAAAAAAAGGAGATTAAGAAATGTTTAAAGTCTTGAACCACATCATTAATTTGTGTAAGACAATCAGTAGCGTAATTATATACAGAAACTGTGTGTTTGAGCCATGCTTTCCAAGTCAAATGACCTTTTCTAATTTTGTTCATGAACTTTTTCTAAAAGGAAAACATGTTGGCATGTTACCTTACTACCAGCATTGCTTGAATTAAATTAATGATTGACAGATATAAGAAAAATTAAATTTGAGAGTTGGAGTTAGGGTTTGGATAAAAAAAAAATGACAAACATGTAGAGAGAGACAGACATATACTTGGCTGGCCAGGTCAAGAACGATTTTAAAAAGAAGAGAATCAGAACCGTTTATCGCAATCGCAACAATTGGGTGATGTGGATCCGACAATCCCCCGACCTCCAAGCATGGGGCCCTGTTTAACGTTCCAGATTGGCTGGCACCCGCACCACCATAAGCCTTCAAACCCATTCCCTCCTCACCCCCATATGAACAGATGCGCAGTGGGCCCATTTTGCAATTTCACAACTTTATTATGTTTAATAAATTAACAATATTCCATGTGTATATCTTCTTTCGCTATAAAAATCTAGTCAAGTGAAAAAATCATTGAGATGTGTATATATTCTCTCGATACTGGTTCAGAGTAGTCAGTCTCTCCTTAAACTTTTTATTTTTATTTTTTAAAAAAGAAACTGAAATAGACATTTTTGTCATGGCAAAAATTTAAAATAAATAACATTGTGCCATCATTCAGATTAAGCTCCAATCAAGGAAAGTGGGTAAGCCACAAATTGTAGTCATCAGATGATTTTTGGTTAGATTAATGATTGACAGATATAAGAAAAATTAAATTTAACGTCTAAATAAATAATTACTCATACATGAATAAAAGAAGGCAAAAGGTCATTTTTGGTCTCTGTAGTTTGTCATTTTTACCACTTTAGTACCTGTTGTTTCAATTTAGTTAATTTTGTCCCTGTGATTTTAATTTGAAACAATTCAAGGGCAATTCTCAATTTCTGTCAATTTCTTTTAACTTCTGTTACTTGTGGATGGGCAATTTGGTCAATAAATTATTAAATAAATTAATTCCTTTTAAAAATAAAAATTATTGTCCTAAAAATAAAACCTTTCTCTTTCCTTTTCCCAACCCAACGCCTTTCCCAACAGTAACCACCCACTCCCAATGCCCGCACAGAGTCCCCCGCCAGCCACCACCTCCATATAACCCAACCACCACCCCAGCAACCCAAGCCCGCCCAACCCCAAACAACTCTGATGATGCAAACCAATACTTGTTTTCGATTGGCTTAACTAAGACTAGAGAGGCAGGGGATTTTTTCTTTTTGTGTTCTTTCTGATCTACTGAAGTTTTGTTTTGTTTTCTATTGGCTCAAATCCCAGAGATCTGATCTGCTGAAGTTTTCATTGCCACCAACCCAAATCGATTAAGCTTTCCCAAGAAATTTCAAATTTTTTAACCCCATTTTCTCCAACTTTTGTCAAGGATGCAAGCAAAATGTGGGGCCTTGACATGGATATTGATGTGAAGACAACACCGGGTTTCTGCCCTCCTGATAATTTTGATTCATCAGAGTTGTTTAGGCTTGGGTGGTGGTTGGGTTACATAGAGGTGGTGGTTGGGTGCGGTTGGGTGGAGACTGTGTGTGGGTTACAGAAGGAAGAAGATGATTTCAATTTCAATTTCGTTGCCCAATTTGACGAGCTAGGTCTGATCGGCATCGCAGGACTTGGGGTGGGTGGGGGAGCTCGGAGGAGAAATGGACGGAGAGAGAGAGAGAGAGAGAGAGAGAGGGACGAAGAGAGGGAGGGGTTGGGGTGGGTGGGGGAGCTCGGAGGAGAAATGGACGGAGAGAGAGAGAGAGAGAGAGAGAGAGAGAGAGAGAGGGGGACGAAGAGAGGGAGGGGTTGGGGTGGGTGCGGCTGTGCATCGGCGAGAGGGGGTGGGGAACATCGGGGAGGCGTTGGACTGTTGTAGGGCAGGGAAAGACTGGGGTCTGGGTAGATTTTTTTAATGTTTTATTTTATGTTGTATTTTAAAGTTTTTTAGTGGGTGGGTTCCACAGTGAATTGGGATTTGGTATTCTAATAATTTGTGGACTGAATTGCCCTTCTACAAGTAACAGAGGTTAAAAGAAATTGACAGAAATTGAAAATTGTCCTTAAGATGTTTTCAAATTGAAACCACAGATACAAAATTGACCAAATTGTTTTCAAATTGAAACCACAGATACAAAATTGACCAAATTGAAACGACAGGGATCAAAGTAGTAAAAGTAGCAAATTACAAGGACCAAAAGTAACTTTTTACCATAGAAGAAACGTCGTCAGATCAGTTCTGGTAATAAACTGCCATACAACAAACCAAGGAGAGCAACGAAAAATAAAATAAAATAAAATAAAAAAGAAAGAAAGAAAGAAGCAGAACTAGAGCAAAGTGCTCCACCCAACAAACATGGAAATGAACTCCAGCCTCTTTCTTTATTCAGCAGCGCAGCTCCCTTACTTTCTCTCCTGTTTATTTTTACCAAAACTTATACCATGGCTTCTTGCTCGTTCCTTCTTCTTTCCTCGAGTTGTAGTACTTGTTGCCAAATTTTCCGATCCCAACAAACTCCCCCTCGTTTGAATCAATCTTGTTGCCATCAATATTGTAGTCAGTTTTGTTTTGACCCTTACCTCCTTGATGATGATCAACAGCACCACCTTCATGATATTCGTTGCTGAAGTCGAAAATCCCAACGTTTCTGCTTTTTTCTGCTGCGGTAATTACATTCTCACGAATGTTCCAGGTCTGGTTATTACTATTTTCTGCCTCACTAGTTCTGTCTTGCGGGAGCTCTGATTCAGTTTCTTTTTGTGGGAGCACGGTTTCAGTTTCTTTTTGTGGGAGCTCTGTTTGAGTTTCAGAAAGTGTTCTAGAGGAACCAGTAAAGGGTTTTGTTGCCATCTCCTTGTGCAGGTATTCAGCTTCATTTGGAGACCCATCTTGTTCTTGTATAGAGGTAAGGATAAAAATGGAAATAACAAATAAAAAAAGTCCTGATAATAATCAACTTGGATTAGTATAGTCAAGTCTCAAAAGGTATTTTATGTGGGTGGAAAAATTTCGTTTTTCCTATTGGGGTTCATGTTTCTTTCACATGATGGGACATAAAAAAATTTGTAAATCCAAATTGAAATGGTGAAGGCAGCTACTAATATTAAATAAATTATCATTAGAAAAAGGTAATCACATGATGACAAATGCTAATTAATTATGTAAACTTTCTTAATCATAAACAATTAAAAATACTAACCCCATCTAATTTCTATTGTTATCATGAAGCGCAATTGTTAAACAGGTTCACACCCACAGGGAGATAATAGTCAACTCGGGCACAATGGACCCACGTGCTCTGACAATTGGTTGCTTTATCTTTCGGCCATGTCTATCTATTATCTAAAGAAAAAGAGTTTTGTTTGGCTTCACTTACAATTAGAAACTGTAGCAACTTTTTGTGGCACACAAGCAGCCAATTATCGATACCTCCAGACAAGGGTTCCAGACGTTGAAAATGTCTACCGGCCGGCTATATCTGAAGCCTCCGCTTGGTGATCAGAAACAAGGTTCTGAGGATTCTTCTAAGGCGAACACCGACCAACAAAACAGCAACAGCTCCAAATCCCCATCAGTGAGCACCAAAACTCTCCAACCCAAGAAAAAAGACAAGGGCGGAAGAGGCAATGACTTCAACATCGTTGGGAATAATATTACGGGGATAAAATCGGAGAGAGTGGGAATTTTTGAGGTTGGCAACACCCACATCTATAAAGGCCAAGGGAAAGAGAAACCAGTCGACTCCGGTGCTGATGAAGACGAAGCAGTGAACTGATGACTCACTGAGATCTGTAGCTATCTAGGGCCTCCCCTCCATCCATTTTACTTATATGTAATATTAATGTGATGAGTAAAATAAAGAGACTCCCCTTTTCTCCACTTTCATTTCTTTTTATTTTTTAATATCTTTTTAATCACTTTTATTCTTTTTCTTTTCTATTCTACTCTTATCTTATTTCACTTTTATATTATTTCTTTTTCTTTATTATTTAATTTTTCACCGCGATTGAATGAAGATAATGCTTATAATTCTCCTTCAACTATATAAGCCTTCATAAACTGTTTGTTTTTAAGATTCCAAAAAGAGTTATGCCAAAATAAAAAGGGACACGTACGTAATGCCAAGACACAGCAATGTTACAGTTCAAACTTTTTATTTTTTGGGTCTGAATCTTGTTCAAACTTGAATTCATGGTGAAATGATCACAACTTGAAAAGCAAGAGCAGTATATGCACATGGTAGGACCACCACTAACCTAACGTAAACCCAAACACACGCAACTTGAAACAATAATTAAGTACCACTAAGATTCCCACCCTCACCCACTCTCTCATATTTTACTAGCCGACCGACCGACCACCTCACCCACTCTCATCTTCTTGTAGCACACCACCTCCCCCACCATGTAGCCTTACAATAGTTTAATAATGAATTTTTATTTTAATACATATCATAAGTATAGAAAATATTTTTATAGAAAATTAAGGTGGTTAGGCTTTACTTTATTATCAGGGAAATAATTATTTCCACGTGAAAAATTTTAGGTTTTGAAAAAATAAAATGAACTATACTTTCTTCGAGGGCGTTTCAGTAATAAAACATTTCTCAATTCTGAAATATATTAGGAATTCAAGCTTGTACAGAATGACTAGTTTCATGTTGAATTTGTTGGAAAATCTTGGTTGTGGATGCTCTCCTTTGATCACGAATAGTAGGTTGAGGCGTGTAAGTCATTGTCCTTAAGAGTAGATCTGCCCATTTGAGATAATATCTCGGTGTAGCAGGTTATGATGTCCTACCCTCAACGATAAAAGAACATTTGATCCTTGTAAACGTACACTCGCAATACTTGGATGCTCTCCTTTGATCAAGAATTCTTGTTCATACAAATACATTACCCGTGTGGTAACTAACCTAAACACATATTAAAACGTCATAATAATATACCGAATTTAAAAAAACTAAAATCAAAAGGGTTCTTCTTGTTCTTGCTTTTTTTTTTTTTTTTTTTTTCTTTCATAAGTATGTACGGGTTGATCTTCTATGGTTTTGATCAAGACCAACATGACTTCGGGGTTCATAATCCCTACTTTTCCCTTGTAGAACGTATTTTTCATGCTGAAAATCAATATATTAATTTGCACAGATCGACCCAAGAGACCAGATTCTCAACTCCAATACTGTAACTAATCACATTCAAATAGTAGACACTACAAAGAAACAAAGACATGGACTATAAAATGCAAATCAACTCCAGCCTCTTTCTTTATTCAGCAACGCAGCTCCCTTAATTTCTCTCTTGTTTATTTTTACCAAAACTTATACCATGGCTTCTTGCTCGTTCCTTCTTCTTCGCTCGAGCTTCTTGCTTCGTCTTTACTCGAGTTGTACTCGTTGCCAAATTTTTGCATCCCAACATCCTCCCCCTCTTTTGAATCAATGTTGATGTCCTCAATGATGTGGTCAGTTTTGGTTTGACCAACAGCACCACCTACACCATATTTGTTGTTGAAGTCCGACAACCCAACCCTTTTGCTTTTTTCTGCCTTAATTTGAATCCCACGAATGGTACAGGTCGGGTTATTACTATTTTCTGCCTTACTAGTTCTGTTTTGCGGGAGCTCTGATTCAGTTTCTTTTTCTTTTTCTTTTTGTGGGGGCTTTGATTCAAGAAGTGTACTAGAGGAACCAGTAAAGGGTTTTGTTGCCATCTCCTTGTGCAGGTGAGATTCATTTGGAAACCCATCGATCTTTTATAGAGCTAAGGAGAAAAAAGGAAATAATAAAAGGTCCTGATAATCAACTTGGATTAGTATAGCCAAGAGTCAAAAGGTCTTTTATGTCGGTGGAAAAATTTCGTTTTTCCTATTGGTGTTCATGTTTCTTTCACATGATGGGACATAAAAATTGTTTTTCATAAAACAAATAATATGTACTTTATTTAGAGAAAAAAGGGTACATAATTTAGAGAAAAAAGAATAGGTACATTATTTAGAGAAAAAATAGGTTTATTAAAAAAAATGTTTTTCATAAAACAAACAATAAATAGATTATCAAAATATTTTTCAACATAATTAGAATGTACACTATTATTCATAAAACTATAATAAAATAGATTACTAGTAGTATAATTCATAAAAGGAAAACAAAAACAAAAATTTATTTAATAAACCAAAACTTTTTTTTTTGGTCATAAAATAAACCAAAACGTTACTAATATGTTAATGTTGAATTTAATATTTAATTTCAAATAAGTTTCTAAATTAATTCTTGCATCCATTACAACCATTTGAAGATCTTTCCAAATTCAACGTGTGTCATTAGTTACACCTCCACATAACACGTTAACTTGTAAATACGGGTAGTTTTGGAATCCGAAAAATAGAATAAATCAAATTTTAAGCTAAATTAGGTAACTTGTTTACTTGGATCCTAGTCAGCGGGTTTTACTTGAAAAAATTTGGTATTTTAAATAGAAAAATAAAGAAAAGGGTTGTAGGTGATTAGAAAAGAATTTTATGGGTCTAAGCTCAATTGACTATACTTCTTATAAAGAAGCCAGCATTTTTTTTTTGGTGAAAAAAGAAGCCAGCATTTTAAACTCAAGGGCTCGATAGTTTTTTTTTCTTTGTGGGCAAATCAGATGAACCGAACTTCATTAATAAAAGGGGAGAACCCAAAAGAAGAGATTCCCAAATTATCAAACTGCACATGATCACTAAGCACATACAGCAAAACAAAGGAAACAATATTAAAAACATCTAACACAGCACAAGGACTCCGTCTAGATAACCAATTGTTGGGTGAGAGACAACAAAACAACCTCAAGCTCAGAGGATTCAGAACCATCCAGACCGACACACAACAATAGGCATTTGTTGGCGGGCAAGGGAGACCATCGTCTCTTCAGGGGCTCATCACTTGAGCTTCCAAATATCACTTCCTTAGCTTTAGCAAAACTTGAATCTCCTCATGCATGTTTACTCAGTTGATCCAAGGCCTCCAGTTGCTCTTGCATGTCCTTAGGGTAAAAATCTATCATCTTTGATAGCTTTTGATTCTCTTCTTGTAATATTTCAAGCTAGTGTCGGGTCTCCTCCAATTAGAAAAGAGAGGGAGAGAGAGAGATGAGAGAAGGAAAAGAAAAAAAAACAAGAATTATTATTAAATTAACACATTATATTGGCCCATAGGAGAAACTTTTTAAATAATTTACCTATTAACCATTATCATGAAACCAGGCCTTAGCTCATTAAGTTGCTATTTGTTTTTAATTACAAATCAAAACCAAACGTGTTTGACCAAAAACCTTAAAGACCAAACGAGTTTCACCTAAACTTAGTGGCTTTACCCACGTGACAATGACATCATTTTTGCTTCTTTTTTATGGATCAGAAAACGACGTCGTTCAGTATGTTTTGAGAAGACAAAAAAAAGTCAGAAATCCTCATCTTCTTCCTCGCGCTAATAGAGCGCCTCTGCAACGAGGTAGCCGCCTGCAAATCAAGCAAGTAAGTCATACCGTTTTAAAGAAAAAGAAGCAGTAATTGCAGGGGTCACATTTCTTCTCCCCAAGCCATGGTTTCTAGTTTGCAGGGGTCAATTGACCCCCTTTGCCCCAATGTGGATCCGCCACTGGTTGTTAAACAACCTTAGTGGGAAGCAAAAACTTCACCAAAAGATCCTTTGGCCCTCTATCAACGTCAACAATGCGGACTCCAGAATTTTTATAAGGATAGACTAAATAAATTTTTTTTTTAAGAGGAGATATATTATAAGCTTTTTGTCTCCTGAAACAAAAACGTAAATAAAATTTTATAAATCAAACAAAGTCACATAACAAGCAAATATAATACAAAGAAGTACAAAATATAAATAAAATCCACTTTTTTTGAAGAATGAATAAATAGTTTTTCCTCTCTTTGCCGGTCTATTATCATGTGACATGATATCCTAACAAGAAATACTAGACACCAAAAATCATATATGCTAATTAATAATTCAAGTTGCAAAAATAAAACATATATCAACAATCTCCAAAAGTTTTCACCCAAACCCTAAATCATAAAAACTTAATAACAACAATGAAAATTGGAAATTGAATATATATAAAAAGATAAAAACTTACCAAGATTGAAGAACCCACCGAAGATAGGTTGGTACAATTTTTTAGAGGAGTAGAGCTATTCCCCCTAGGCTCTCAAGGTTCAAATATGGCGTTTTGGGTGGCTAGAAGAAATTTTTTGATGTTTACTCTCTGTGGGTGTAGCCCAATATCAGTATGATTAGAATATAGCTCAAGTTGGTAGACCCTTAGTGTGAGTTCTTATTATTTCCTATATGCTTTAGGAGGAGTGGGCTTATTTTAAATAGAGGACTGAGTTATTATTTACTTTACTTAGATTTGGCTATTATTAGTTTATTATATTAGCGATAAAAAAAGAAAAGCAATGCATATTTGGGCTATATTTATTTGGTGCAATGGGCTAATATTTATTGAAGTAGGAATAAGCTTATAAAATTTAAATTATATTTAATATTTTATAAATCTTCCCCTAAGCTGGAGCCAACCTAGGCATAAGTCTGTCCTTGAACGTCAATACGCTTTCTTACACTTACAGTCGTAAGTTCCACAAATCCTCGATATCACCTCAAAATAGTGTCAAAACCCTAACCTCAATGCTGCCCATCTCAATTTGATACCTAAAATTTCCCCAAGATTGTTAAGCCTTGAGTGCAATGGTTTAACTCTAATCTTTTCTTCGAATTGAGAGTTCAGCCCCAATTTTCTTAATGGCATGAGGCACGTTTACTACTTGATAAGTGTATTATTTCCTATATTTTTATACCTCTTTTATTTGGTTTTTGTAGGGAAAGTTAATTAAAAAGAGCATTATTACCTTACTTTCCTTATTTTCAGCGATTCTGCTCTCTTGGAAGGATTTCAACTGAAAATTGACTTTTCGAATGAATTTTAGCGCAAGGCCAATTGGAGAAGAAAGCTAAGACATTGAAGATCATTGTATCAAAGTTTCATAATTTTCTGCCAAGCCAAATGCTCCAGACTTGCAAGTCAAGACAGCCTAAGTTGAAATCCCGTCAGAACTGCACTGCTGTTGAAGATTGAAGATTTGAAGACCTTTCCGATTTTTCCTAGTGGCGTGTAATATATGCTTGGAAAGCTTAGAGATAAAGCTAAGTTTCTGATATTTTTCCAGAATTTTCTAGGAAGTGGAACGACCCCAAAACGTGCGTGCAAGATGGCTGACGTGTTTCCAAGTCAAAGAAGGATTCTTTCCTAATTTGTTTCCTTAATTGTTTGGGATTTTGTTTTGCTTTAGGAGAGTTTTTCCAGACCTTTTAAGAGTAGGGTTTAGTTGTTTTACACTATATAAGATCACCCTAAGGATCTCTTCAGACCATCCTCCCATATACCATATTTTTCCACCAACATTCATACACCCAGAGAAACATCAGAGAGAGCCAAGGATTTGCTGCTGCACTACTTGAGGAGCTTTCGAAGGTGTTCCTGTGGAGACTCGGAAGATCAAGTCCATCTGCCAAATCGGTTTTATGACAACAATTCTCTTGTTTATCTTTTCTTTTGTCATGAACTAATTATCCTTGCTAGGGCTACGATGTAGCCTAACCATGAATACTTAATTTTTATAGTTATATTAATTTCTTATTACTATTCCATGTTGAGTATTTGTTACTGTTCTTAATGCTTTGAATATCTGGCCAATATTTAATTGATTTGATGATCCAAGCGGAGACCGAGAGGAGATGTTTGGTGTTTGCTTCTTGTAACAAATACCATGTCTTGAATGAGTGCCCGAGAGGGACTAACATGACTCATGCAGTTTTCTTGCAGGTTCTCATAGAACTTAATGGGTTCTTGATTTCCTAAATCCGTTGCTCGAGAGAGAATGGGTTGTTAATTAAGAATACTTTTGGTTGAGCCCGAGAGGGGATATCGAATGAATTAGGAGAAACCAACTGTCAATATGGATAGTAATTAGGGTTAATTGGCTATAAGAATTAAGTGGAATTGGTTATGGTGAAATCGGATGCTCTAGTGTCTCATCATCTTAATTTTCTATCATTAATTAAATTGCTATTTTTCATAATTGTTTTAGGTTACTTAAATCAATCAATCTTCTTAATCAATTGTTCAGATAAACTTTTGAATTAATCATAATTGGTAATTAATAGGAAATTACAGTCTTCGTGGGAACGATACTCTACTTATTTCTATATTACTTGTGCGAATTGTGCGCTTGCAATAATTTCACAACACTACTTAACAAAAAATTTGACACTATGGCTAGATTTTGAACAATCATTAACCATTGTCACGACTTTGCTAGAATTAATGACATATATAGGGACGAAAAAGTAATGTAGAAGCTAATAAGTAATTCTTTGCGACGTTAGTGTACGGAAGAATATATCTTTAGATATTGAAAAAGCCTGTGAAAAGTAAGAGTTTGAGCTCACAAACGTGTATGCGCAAATGGTTTGAAAATCAAAATCAAAATAAAAAAGTTAAGGACCAATGGTCATGATACACATCAACTTTATGTCATCTCAAGACAAAATTATTTAACAACAAATCGATTATGTATGATGTGAAGATGACTAATGGTGGCAAGCAATTAAAGGTAAGAGCATCATCTAAACTTTTGTATCGGATTCTTCGTCCTCTCAATCTTTCTTGTGTAAGAAAGAGAAAAGACAAACAGTTAAAAAAATTGTAACCCAATACAGTGAAAAGTATATTTGAAATGAATGATTAGAATGAATAACCATGACGACTTTAAAATGCCACCCACCCCAATTAGTTGACAGGGGACAAGAGGGGGTCCTTTGAAGTATATTTCTACTCTCCACCGGAAGCTGAATGAACGCAATGCAGCAAAAAAAAATGATCTGATTTTTTCAATGACATGACGTCTGTAGTTATTGTTGTTAGGATAAAGTGCCGATTAGCATGATACTTCAGGGTAAAACGACTGAAAATCCCTATCGTTATTTTGCATTCTTGATATGACCTCTCCCTCGAGTCTTGATAATTTCTGCTAGGGTAATTAGTTAGAACTGGTGGTAATTGCTCTTCTCACCTGGTAGGACTGGTGTATTTATTATTTGGGCTTGTGTGATTAGGTTATATTGATTTGGTTTGCCTAATCTTTATTTTGCTTAATTTTGGATTGTTAATTTGCTATACTTTTATTTTATTTTTAATAAATGCACTAGCACCATCGAGGTTTGGGGGAAAAAAAAAGAAAGGAAAATCTCTAACCTTCTCCACACACGGTACTTTTTGGCAGAGTCTATATATTTCAAGTTGATCATTCCAGATATAATAAAGAGCAATAAATAAATCCACATATATAATAGTGTGTCCCTATTGCAAGTTGAACATAAGAACTCTACAGAGAGGAGAAGACTTTCTTTTGAGCTTTCATCAATGGCAGGTATGTATGTACTACTATACATGATTAATATTTTTATTTGATTCAAGATATTTTCCTTGATGTGATTCTATGTGTGTATGCCTATGAGGAATTTATGTAATTAGTTTGCATATATAGAAGATAGGTCTCGAACTGAAGCTGAACAACTGAACAAGAGCCCACAGGAGAGGGTAAGAAACCGTTTTTCTGGTGTCCCTAGAACGCTTTCTGAACTAGAGCGCCAAGAAGAAAGAACTGAACAAGAGCTCCAGCACAACGAAAATAGTAGTGAGGTACAAAATACTGATGAAAATAGCGAAACCTTCAACATTCTTGAGAATGAAATCATCGCAAATGAAAGCACTGATGTTGGTATTCACGACACTTACAACGAATATCATGAAGGTGGAGGTGCTGTTGATGTTCATCAAGCAAGGAACCACAACATTGGTGGCAATAGCAATTTATTCAAACAAAGGCAAGCGTGCAGGGATTAGCAAAGTCGGCAACAAGTACTACAAGAAATCGAGCGTACCATTTCTTCTTAGTCTTATTGTTCTTCTTGTTCTAGCTTTTATTTTTTTTCTTTTATATATTAATGGTGAGTAAGCAAAACAAAAAAATGAAGCAAGTGGCTTGAGTGAAAAATAAGACCCGGCCAAGAAGAAAAAAATAAATAGTTGGCAAAAAATAAATAAACAAATAAATAAGTGAGCAAGAAACGTGTGGCTTGGAGTTTCCCGTGCAATTACGCAGCGGAAGGGTTTGGAGATGTACGGCCACCAACGCTGTTACAATCAAACTTTTCTTTTTGTTCCTTTATCTGAATTTGAATCTTATTTCTCTTATATTTCTGTATTCCTTCTTCTTCTACATGCCATAAGTATATTAATGCTAAGTAATAGTGGCGGAACTAGGATTTCACATTAGAGGGGCCCTTCATAAAACTTGTCTTCTCTTCATAATTATCATGAATTTCATATTTTAAATTGTTTTAATACTAATTTCATCATCTATGCAAAGACTTAAAAATTAATAATTTATATTCCAACACTGAAAATAAATAGAAAAAAACAAAAAAAGAGTTCATAAAGCGCAATATTAAGGTACCCAACTCATACATGAAAAAAAAAATTGAGGAAGATAAAAAATTCACAAAGCTTTAAACAAAAGAGGAAGAGAAAGAAAGGTTAAAACTTTAGGAGTTTTTAGTGCAAATATAATAAATTAACCTAGAAGATTTAAGGAAGATGAGTAAAAGAGAGATCAAGAAATTTTATGGTTAATTTGTAGACTACGATGCTGCTATTTCCACCTACATGTCCTATTTTTCCTCCTGCCTTATTTTCAAATTTTTAAACACAAATTTATCTCTTTATAAAATGGCTTCTAAGGACTTATGAAAAAACCTTAACCCACCCATTATACGGTTTAACCAAAAAAAAAAAAAAACTCTTTTCCTCAACTCATTTTCGATACATAGCAGCACTTTTAATATATGATTTTGCCGTTCTATTATCTTTAGTGCAACCGAACCAAAAATTTCATTAACTAAAAAGAAGAAGAAATAAAAGTGGGAGGAAGGAACCAACAGGAGTTGGTTCAAGTGGAAGGGGCTTGGATCCTTTAAACAAGAGGTCCTGGGTTCGATCCCAGGCGCTTGCGAATAGAGCAGACTTTGTTGGGAGAGGTCCCCGCTTTTCGCCCGACAGTACCTCGAGGGTTAGTCCCCGCAATCGCGGGGGGATACCTTGGTTTTCACCAAAAAGTGGGAGGAAGGAAGGAAGGAAGGAAGGACAGTCATTTTCTGCTCTCAGTCCAAACTCCATCCACACCTCACAGTCATTTTCTGCTTTGTTGGTCGAATCGAAACTACGGACCCAGGACACACAGTCGGTATGCCTTTCCAATTATTTTCTTCTAATTATTTGTTTCATTTTTGGAGTTTATGAGTTACCTATGTCGATTTTTCTGCTTTATTGTGGCTTCCATTTTATCAAATTAGGGGTATGGTGAACAATGAACAAAATTAGGGCTTGGGTCTTCATTGAATAAATTTAGTGTTTGGGTATTTAGAAGCAGATCATCCAAAAGAGAGGGTGAGAGAACAAGATTTGGTTTTGCTTGAAGATGTCAATTTCATTCTTGTTAATTAATTAAATTGTAAGTAAAATTTTGTCTCGGTTTGTTAATTCTTAAAATTTTCAAATTTTTGCTTTATTTATTTATTTTTAATTTGGAAGATTTCCACTCAGTTACTCATGGTTTTTATTTTTTTTATTTTTGTTAGTCCTTGTTGAATCTGATTCCTGCTTTGTCGTAGGATTTAGGTAATCCGAATATCGTTTCTGATCTTTTAAAATTTAAATAGAATTATGATTAAAATTTATCTTGTTTGTGTACCTGTTGCCTATTAAATCTCCAGCCAATAATGGGAAAAGAAGACACCAGCAACAGATATAGTGCCACAAATGATATAAGAGGTCTCGATGGCGCAGCTGATTTTGGGATTATTGAGTCTCCCAACTCAGATGTCAACTGGAGCAACGCGGCCCAAGGCCAAGGTGGTGAAAGAGGAAAGAAACCCCAAGGTGAAGGTCACAAGATCGAATACCATATGAAAAGAACCAGGCAATCCAAGATTTATGAAAATACAATTGCCGCAACAAAAGGAGAATCAGGTGTTGGGATTTCAAGCTTTCACAACGTACATGTCAACCGGAACAATGGCGGCCAAGGGCAAGGTAGCCGTGAATTCGAAGTTATCTGTCACAGCATATATCGTAATAAAATTACTGCAGATAATAGATCCACAAAAGTTTGGGTAGAAAACTTTGGCAACACCAACATCAACTGCAACTGCAAGACTACTAGTCCTAAAGATCACGGCAAAGCAGCAGTTGGCTCGAGTTCCGCCCAAGGCCAAGATGAAGCTGGAGGAGAGGAACCCAAAGGTGACGGTCTCAACATTCGTGGCAATGACATTGTAGGAGATAGAATTCCGGAAGCGTATCAAAACTTCAGCAACTTCGAATGGAACTTGAAGACAACTAATACTGAAGATGGCGGCAGCACCAACCAATCCAGAATTACTGAAAATGAAATTACAGCATGCAATGGATCCTCAGATGTCGGGATATTCAACTGTGACAACGTCAATATCGACTGCAGCAATGCCGGCCAAGGTCAAGGTGGCTGTGAAGGAAACGAGGGCCTCCTAAAAAACAAAGGTATCAGTCACAACATTGATAAAAATACTATTATAGCAGTTAATTCCCGAAGAGTTGGGATACAAGACTTTGGCAACATCAAATACAACTGCAAGAGTATTATAAGTAGAATCTTGCATTTTTTCGGCTATTCATATTAATTCCAGAATTTCTTTAGCCATGTGTGGATATACCATATGAGAATTTGATGTTGCCATTGGACTCCTCCGCATTTGTATAAACTCTTTGTAGTTATTGTGAAACATATTAGATGGCGTACATGAGTAAAACTTTCTATTCTCCACCACATGTCTCATTGTATATTCTGTTTTTGAAATGTTGCGGATGTGATTTTGTCCGGCAGTTTTAATTACTTTGTTTGTATACAAGGAATATTTGGGATCAGTCACACCAAAGAATAATTGGAATATTAGGGATTCTTCCAACCCTGATGATTCTGAAAAACACAATGGACTTTCATGTTTTAATTAGGATATAAAATAAAATTTCATTAAAAGCATTGAAAATATAATTATAAATTCATGTTAAGAAAATTGCTAAGTAGTAACAGATGCCATAAGACGATCAAGTGGAGATTTTTATTCCACTACTAGAATTGAAGTCATGCAAAGTGGACATTTTTTGTGAGTGTTTTGCGGTAAATTGCAACAGCATTACCAACCTGTAGGCCTCTTTTTATGTAATAATATTCTTCTTCTCATTGCTTAGAGTTTAATACCATGTACCATGCAATATCTTTTGCTATTATCAATGATAAATAGATAGTAAATGTGATATGTAAAATAATAGAATATAGTAATCAAATTTAGGAATTTTGTATCAAGTAAAAAATTAATTCAAATGTCACCGTAAGAAAAATATATTCTAATATTTGAGGTGCCTCCTCTGTCAAAGTTTTTGGCTCCGTCACTAGTTGCTTGTCTAATGGGTGATGTGTGTGACGGCCAATTTTTGTTAAAATGCATGTCCCCGCCTTGCCCCACCCCACCCCGCACCTCCCACCTCCCACCTCCCACTCCAGCACAAGAATATTGGTCCCCGTGCTTAAGGATTATGATTTGATTGTATAATAGGCTAAAGGAGCTCCTATATGTCGATTTAGTTTATAAAGTTATAGGCATATAAAGTAAGTTGAATAACTTTGATTCATGTATGCTTAAACCTGATGGTTTCCGTTTAACAATTTTGATTTGGTTTGAGGAGATTGGGAGAGAAATTCCATTGATCCCTAAGATATCGTAAGTACCCAAGTGCCCAAAGCATGCCATAAACTCTTTTGACTCCACGGCCAACCAAAAAAATAAGGTCCAAGTTAATGTATTTGAATATTGTCATCATTACATTTACCGACCAGTCTCCATTTACCAACCAGTAAACTATTTACGTACCAATTTGGAAAAAAAAAAAAAAAAAAACTATTTACGTACCAACCAGTAAACTATTTACGTACCCATGAAAAACTCCTTCCCCAGCACTCTCTCTCCTACTTAAAGTCCAAAGATTCACTCTCCTCGTGCAAAAAAAGCAAATAGGCCCGTGATGCTTGGGACCCTTTTTTATTTCTTTCAACTGAATTTTTATTTTAGTTTTTTTAATTCGGCATATTATTTTGACTTTTCAATTTCTTTTTAGGTTAGTTAACATGCGGATACTGTATGAGATATTTCTTAGAATGAACAAGAATTCTTTGCAGAGATTCGCAACTTTCTTTTTTGTTTTTGTTTATTTATTTATTATGGTACTAGAAATGACTTTCAAGATATCAATATGGAAATATACATGTGATTCATATACATTTCAAGATATCAATCATTAATCGAACGAAAACGCGCATATGATGACTACAATTTGTGTTTTATCCACTTTCCTTGATTGGGTTTCTATTCAAGCAATGCAGGTAAGGTACTGTAACATGCCTACACCTTTTCCTTTATAATTACACTACAGATTTTCTTACACGAATTAATGATGTGTTTCACAATAATGCTATTTGAACACACTTAATAAAAACCTTTATTTGTGCTTGGTTGCTCAAAACCATGGTTCTTCATTGACATGACACAAAATAGTACTAGTGGACAAGAAGACATAATTCTTACTCAGCATTAACAATATACTTATGACATGTAGAAGAAGAAGAACAAGAAATACAGAAATATAAGAGAAATAAGATTCAGATTCAGAGAAAGGAAACTCCAAACCAAGCCTCTCCATTCTTTCTCACTCTTTTTTTCTTCCTGGTCGTGCCTTCTTTTTCAACCCACCCCATGCCGCACCCCACACAGACACAGCCAGCCACCCACCCACCTCAATTAAAGCTTTTCGCTTCAAGTAAGGAGTTTTAAATTCCACAAATTGTAGAATTTGTACACTTTAAAATCATAAATTAATAATGATAGGGAAGCAATACCTGACCCACCCTCACCCACTCTCACATCTTCATACCACATTCCCCGGCCCTCTCATATTTTACTAGCCGACCACCTCACCCACTCTCATCTTCTTGTAGCACACCACCTCCCCATGTAGCCAAACAATAGTTTAATAATGAATTTTTATGTTAATACATATCATAAGTATGGGGAATTTTTATGTTTAATAATAAAAAAACCCTACACGCTGTACATCTAAAGAAGCCAGCATTTTAAACTCAAGGGCTCGATAGTTAAACAACCTCAGTTGGAAGCAAAAGCTTCACCAAGATCCTTTGGCCCTCTATCAACGTTAATATGCTTTTTTACAGTCGTAAGTTCGACAAATCCTCGATATCACCTCAAAATAGTGTCAAAACCCTAACCTCAATGCTGCCCATCTCAATTTGATACCTAAATTTTCCCCAAGATCGTTAAGCCTTGAGTGCATAGGTTTAACTCTAATCTTTTCTTCGAATTGAGAGTTAAGCCCTAATTTCCTTAATGGCATGAGACACGTTTACAACTTAACAAAAAAGCACATTGATCCCAATCTTTACTTTCATTTTGATCCATGTAACTGTTGAGAGTATTTGTCCCACATTGAAATGTTAAGGGACCTAGCCTGGGTTTATAAGGAGTTGGGCTACTCCCCCCATTGCCAATTGGTTTTGGGGTGGAACCTCAACTTCCTTCATGGTATCAGAGCAAGGCTTCACGTGTTGGGCCCAACGGCCACACGTGCTCCCACGTCACCCAATATGTGTTGTCCACGTGTTAGGCTTGAAAGTTCGCCACACATGCGGGGGCGTGTTGAGAGTATTTGTCCCACATTGAAATGTTAAGGGACCTAGCCTGGGTTTATAAGGAGTTGGGCTACTCCCCCCATTGCCAATTGGTTTTGGGGTGGAACCTCAACTTCCTTCAGTAACCTTGCACCCCCTCTAGGATCAAAGTTTACGTTGACCGCTGATTTCACCAGTCAACACTGGTGATTATTCAAATTGCTGCTTTCCAAATTTGATGTACAATGTATTGTAGAATTTTTCCACAAGACATGGACAAGAGTGGCCCTCTTTTGTCCTGCATGTGATCAAAACAAAAGTTCAACGATATTTTCTCATGTGATTTTTCAATTTTGAGCCAACTTTAACCGTTCAAATCATTAGACATGTTTAAAACTTAAAATGATTTTCTCAAATTTTCCAAAAGAATTTCAAAAAATTTCAAAAATTCCGAATTTAAATGGATGTTGAAATTTGGAAATTTTTGGAACATAATTGGAAAAGAATTTTTATTTCGAATTTTTTTACAATGGGATTGGAATCCTCTTATTTCGATACGATCCATCTGAAAATCAGCCCTAGAGAAATATATCTTTTTCACTCTCCCTTCTCCCCTTGAAAAGGAGGGCAGGAGAGGTTTAGGGTAAATAAATCTCAATTACAATAGAATTAATAAATTGGTAAGTAACCAAAATCTTAACTAAGTAAGGAACCAAAATCCTAACTAAGGACTCGCCAACAAGTCTTGTCCTCCATCCTACCATAGTGAGAGTCGATGTCGGCGGTACCGGCAATGTTACACTAGATGAGACGCGAGTGTTTGGATGGAGATTGCGTATTCAGAGCCGACTACTACGACTACATGCGCCCACGAGAACTTAAACCCTACGGTCGGCCCAATCAGCAGATAGCTCAGGAGAACCTCAGGGGGGGGGGGGTTTGGGAAAGATAGCCAGGCTCGTTTGAACAAAAGAGTTATGCCAAAATAAAAAGGGACACGTACGTAATGCCAAGACACAGCAATGTTACAGTTCAAACGATAGAGACCACTCTCTAGTTCACGGGCAGGTTTTCAAACGCTATTTGAATACGTACGTGTGAACAAAACTCTTGTTCAAACTTTGAATTCATGGTGAAATGATCACAATTTGAAAACCAAGAGCAGTATATGGACATGGTAGGACCACCACTAACCTAACGTAAAACCAAACACACGCAAGTAGGATGCCTGCACAATATTAAATACCACTAAGATTCCCTAAACCACTAGGAAACTATTACTACAGCAAAAGTTGCAGTTCGCAATAGCTGTCAATGACTAAAAAAAAACCCTACACGCCGTACATCTAAAGAAGCCAGCATTTTAAACTCAAGGGCTCGATAGTTTTTTTTTTCTTTGTGGGCAAATCAGATGAACCGAACTTCATTAATAAAAGGGGAGAACCCAAAAGAAGAGATTCCCAATGTTTACACCCAAAATAAACAGCCAATAAGGGCAAGACACGTGAAGAAAACTGGGCTTGGTCAGAGGCGCCCTCGGCACTCTACCTACCGATCTCTCCATTAGGGCAACGCCCTCTCCTGGGACACGTGGCACGCTCCCAAGCGACGCCCACAGTCCCACATTGAAATATTCAACAAAGTGCACACCTCCCAAGACCTATAAAAGGAGGCCAACTATCCCAAAATAGAGGTAATCAGAACTTACGGCATACAAGCCTATTGATCTGTCAGTTGAACTTTCTATTCCCGAACTTACTTAAGCATCGGAGAGCCTTCGGCCGGTACCACACCGGTGCCCTAGGTCTTACCGAGCGTTTGCTCATATTGCAGATCGCGTAGACTACCGAGGCATCAAGGCTACCGAAGGCATAAAATTACTAAGTTGACCCTCTAAGTCAGAGAACCACTTTTTGGCGTCAACACCCAAATTATCAAACTGCGCATGATCACTAAGCACATACAGCAAAACAAAGGAAACAATATTAAAAACGCCTAACACAGCACAAGGACTCCTTCTAGATAACCAATTGTTGGGTGAGGGACAACAAAACAACCTCAAGCTCAGAGGATTCAGAACCATCCAGACCGGCACACAACATTAGGCATTTGTTGGCGGGCAAGGGAGACCATCGTTGTTAAACAACCTCAGTGGGAAGCAAAAACTTCACCAAGATCCTTTGGCCCTCTATCAACGTCAACAATGGCGGACCCAAGAATTTTTATAAGGGTAGGTTAAATAATTTTTTTTCATAGAGGAGATATATTATAAGCTTTTTTTCTCTTGAAACAAAAATGTAAATAAAATTTTATAAATCAAACAAAATCACATTACAAGCAAATATAACACAAAGAAGTAAAAAATATAAATAAAATTCACTTTTTTTAAAGAATAAATAAATAGTTTTTCCTCTCTTTGCCGGTCTATTATCATGTGACATGATATCCTAACAAGAAATACTAGACAACAAAAATATACATGCTAATTAATAATTCAAGTTGTATTTTTTTTACTAGACTATTATTCCAAGCATGATCATAGTGGCTGCAGAAGTATAAATTCATGTTAAGAAAATTGCTAATTATTTACAGATGCCATATTGTCATCATTACATTTACCAACCAGTAAACCATTTACGTACCAACCGGTTGAATCAAATAAAAATATTAATCATAATAGTACAAGTGCATACCTGCTATTGATGAATGCTCAAAAGAAAGTCTTCTACTCTCTGTAGGATTCTTATGTTCAACTAGCAATACGAAGTAGATGTTTTGAAAGCCATTATGTGGAGAAGGTTCGAGATTTTCAATTTTTTTCAATTTTTTTTTTCCCTTTCAAGCCTAGAAATTAAGAGCGTATTTATTTAAAATAAAATAAAAGAAATTCAAATTAACAGTCCAAAAAGAAATTAAGCAAAATCAAAATTAGGCAAACCAAATCAATCCTAATATCACACAAAAAATTATGGTATCCTACACGTGAAAAGAAATAAATGGTAAAATAGTTTGCCAAAGCAAATATCACCCCACCTAAAATTACCCTAGCAGAAAATATCAGACTCGAGAGGTCATATATCACGAATGCATAACAATAATTACGATAGGGCTTAGCTGGACTTGAATTCTAGTAAGATTAAAAAAGACAAAAGGCCTACTTGATCCTGAAAATTACTGCACCCAACCCAAACAAAAATGGGGTCGCACACACCGGCCTATTATTTGCTTCGTGAGGGGAGTGTGAAAGGGTGTGAAGCTTTGGACTTTGAGTAGGAGAGAGAGCGTTCGGGTAAGCAATTTTTCTAGCAATTCGTCAACATTAAAATCAAGACTACTGTTGCATTCACTGGTTGGTACTCTGAATCTAATTGCAGATAAGATCTATAATGACAATATTCAAATACACTATCTTGTGCTTTTTGGGTTAGGTACGCCTCCACTGTTGTGGTGCATCCAGTCTATTAAGAGTATTGTCCTGCATTGAAAAGTTATGCATGCTTATAAGGAGTTAGGGCTACTTTTCCAAAGTCAATTGGCTTCGTTGTGGAACCTCAACTTTCCTCCATGATCTAAAAACAGGCTATCTACCACGGTCCACGTGTTGGAGACAATGGCCACATGTGCTCCGCCAATTGGTTGCTTTACTATCTTTCTATCTTCACTTTCGACAAATGATAATGTATCTACTGTAACCGAAAGAGAGTGCTTGATTAATTATATTCTCACATCGTCTATTAGATAAAGAAGAAGAGTTCAGTTTGGCTTCACTTACAATTAGAAACAATAGTTACATTTTTTAGCACACAAGCAGCCAATTATTGGTACCTCCAGTCCCAGGAGGTGAAAATGTCTACCGGCTGGCTATTTCTGAAGCCTCCACTTGGTGATAATCCGAAACAAGGTTCTGAGGATTCTTCTAAGGCGTGCACCGACCAACAAAAAAGCAACAGCTCGAGATCACTATCAGTTAGCTCCAAAACTCTCCGACCAGTGGCGGACCAAGACTTTCGTTCATCTGGAGGCTTAAAAAAATTCAACCAATATATAATCAAATAAAAAATATTTCAAACTTTGAATATTAATGGCATTGTCTAATAAGTAAATTTACAATTGTCCTCGACGACTTTTCATATTTTGAAAACGTTGCATATAAATAAGAATATAATGAAATTAGTTTAGTACTAACCTGTAAAATCAATTGAAGTAGCGAGTTTGATTTGTTGGGCTGCAGACTTTTGTCAAATAATGAGTTTGGTGGCTGAGTTCTCCACAAAATTATAGAATGAGTGAATTTGGTGGGATCTCTATTCCTCTTTTTTAACATAGGATTTAGGGTTTCTTTTTTAATATAAGCTTTGGACTTAAAGTGTATATAATAAATGGGCCATGTGGGGATTTCACTAGAGAATGACCTAAAAATAATTAAAAATTGTGAATTTATGTGGGATTATATGGCTGAAGCTTTCTTTTGTAAGTGTGGGCAACTGCCCACAAGGGTGGAAGAGACAATGACTTCAACATTGTTGAGAATAATATTACGGGGTTAAAGTTGGACAGAGTAGGAATTTTCGAGTTTGGCAACACCCACATCTATAAAGGCCACCGGAAAGGAAAACAAGTCAACTCCAGTACTAGAGAAACTAACTCGGCCTCCAGTACTGAAGTGTAACATCTAGTAAAAAAAAAGATGTTAATAAAATATATTTGTTTAACTTAATTATGAGTTATAAATAAATTTAATTTTTTATTAAAAAAAAAAAGAAAAAAGAAGGAGGCAATGTGTAAGCCAAGCATTTCTTCCCTCCTTCATTCCTTCCCCCTTCCCTCATACAATCTCTTCAAAAAATCTGGTTTTGATCTCAATTTGGATGAGTTGTAAACCTAGGGTAGATGAGTCACCTAGTCTAGGCTAAGAAAATTAATTTCATAAACTAAGATAAATTTTGGGATGAAAGAAATGGAAGTTTGGGTGAGGAAGAAAGGAGAAAATAGGAGGAAGAGAAGAAAAGAGTTTCTAAGGTGAGTCAATTTCGAAAATTTTGGTTTTAACCTTGTGGTTGTGTGATTTTAATCTCTTAAAGAATAATTTGAGTCATATGAGTGTTAGGAAGATTGAATTGGAAGAGGTTGAACCTCTATTTTCGGATTGGGTGGATAGAGCAATTTTTTCAACTATGGGTGTTGTTGATTTTGGTTTCATTTTGAGTTTTGATGAGTTCAATTGATAGGTATGAAGTTTATAAGAGTTTTAGAAGCCTTAGGAACCACTTGGGGTGTTTGAATGGTTGAAAACAACTTTGAACAAAATCTAGAAAATGTCATTTTCTGGAAATTTTCAGGTCGCGAGTCTCACTTTGGATCTCTGTTTCTCCCAATATTTTGAGTGTTTGAGGAATTCATTTATTGGGTTTTAAACGAGACATGGCAAGGAACAAAAAAAAATTGGTTTTGTCGAATTTGGTTGAGTTTTGATAGGTTGAACACTTGTGCAAAGTTTGGAACAAATTCTGTTTTTTGAAGAAAAACCAACCATGAGCCCAACTTTGGAGCTAGTTTTCTCCTTCGTTTTAGATCAGTTTTCAGTGTGGTTTGTTGGGTTAGAAACTAGAGATACTAAGCTTCAAAACCACTACAAGTTTGCCCATTTTTCGTTGACGTTTGGTTGGTCAAAATGCCTCACAAAATCTGGGATTAAAACTGGAAAAAAATAGGGGAAGTTGCAGGATTTTTTTAAGATGATGAACAATAACCGGAACAAGCCCACTCATGGCTCCGGTATGTGGCGGCTGTTCCGGCAGCCTCCGACACCATATTTTTAGTCCATCCGACTCGATTTCTTGATCCGAGTCCAATGGTATAGGTTTCGGGACGTTTTGAGGGGTTTAGCTTGGAGAGTGGGGTGCACTCTCTATGTTAAGAGAGAAAAATGTTTTTATAAAAATTAGATTTTTCTAACTTCATTGATGTTATTTATTTTTTTCCCAAATCTAGGAATGAGAGAGAACCCGACAACCTCCGAAGGGTAATTTCGTCATTTTAACTTCTTGGACACGAGGTAGGGTCTCTAACTTTTTCCCAAATGATTAGACTATATCACTTTTAGTCCGAATTTCCATAGGATTCGTCTCGAGTTTCGAAGAATTCGAGGCGGGTCCTGTTATGAAAAGTTGTAGTATTAAGTTTTGAAAAAATAAAATGAACTATACTTTCTTCAAGCGCGTTTCAGTAATAAAACATTTCTCAATTCCGAAATATATTAGGGATTCAAGCTTGTACATAATGACTAGTTTCATGTTGAATTTGTTGGAAAATCTTGGTTGTGGATGCTCTCCTTTGATCACGAATAGTAGGTTGAGGCGTGTAAGTCACTGTCCTTAAGAGTAGATCCGCCCCTTTGAGATAATATCTCGGTGTAGCCGGTTATGACGTCCTATATCCTCCAGGATAAAACAACATTCAATCCTTGTAAACGTACACTCGCAATACTTGGATGCTCTCCTTTGACCAAGAATTCTTGTTCATACAAATACATTACCCGTGTGGTAACTGACCTAAACACATATTTAAACGTCATAATAATATACCGAATTTTAAAAAAAACTAAAATCAAAAGGGTTCTTCTTGTTCTTGCTTTTTTTTTTCTTTCATAAGTATGTACGGGCTGATCTTCTATGGTTTTGATCAAGACCAACATGAATTCGGGGTTCATAATCCCTACTTTTCCCTTGTAGAACGTATTTTTCATGCTGAAAATCAATATATTAAATTGCACAGATCGACCCAAGAGACCAGATTCTCAACTCCAATACTGTAACTAATCACATTCAAATAGTAGACACTACAAAGAAACAAAGACATGGACTATTAAATGCAAATCAACTCCAGCCTCTTTCTTTATTCAGCAACGCAGCTCCCTTAATTTCTCTCTTGTTTATTTTTACCAAAACTTATACCATGGCTTCTTGCTCGTTCCTTCTTCTTCGCTCGAGCTTCTTGCTTCGTCTTTCATCGAGTTGTACTCGTTGCCAAATTTTTGCATCCCAACATCCTCCCCCTCTTTTGAATCAATCTCGATGTCCTCAATGATGTGGTCAGTTTTGTTTTGAGCAACAGCACCACCTACACCATATTTGTTGTTGAAGTCCGACAACCCAACCCTTTTGCTTTTTTCTGCCTTAATTTGAATCCCACGAATGGTACAGGTCTGGTTATTACTATTTTCTGCCTCACTAGTTCTGTTTTGCGGGAGCTCTGATTCAGTTTCTTTTTGTGGGGGCTTTGATCCAGAAAGTGTACTAGAGGAACCAGTAAAGGGTTTTGTTGCCATCTCCTTGTGCAGGTGAGCTTCATTTGGAGACCCATCGATCGTTTATAGAGCTAAGGAGAAAAAAGGAAATAATAAAAGGTCCTGATAATCAACTTGGATTAGTATAGCCAAGACTCAAAAGGTATTTTATGTGGGTGGAAAAATTTCGTTTTTCCTATTGGTGTTCATGTTTCTTTCACATGATGGGACATAAAAAATTTTGTAGATCCAAATTGAAACGGTGAAGGCTGCTACTAATCTTAAATAAATTATCTTTAGACAAAGGTAATCGCATGATGACAAATGCTAATTAATTATGTAAACTTTATTAATTTTCTTTACTCACTTCCATTCTTTATTCACTTCTATGCTAATTAATTTTCTTTCACATGGGGTGTAAACTGGTGTTGAGAGAGTAGTAGTGTGAAAGGTTGGACTTAGAGTAGGAGAGGGAGTGTTCGGTTGAGGAATTTTTTCCTATTGGTGTTCATGTTTCTTTCACATGATGGGACATAAAAAATTTGTAAATCCAAATTGAAATGGTGAAGGCTGCTACTAATATTAAATAAATTATCATTAGAAAAAGGTAATCGCATGATGCTAATTAATTATGTAAACTTTATTAATCATAAACAATTAAAAATACTAACCCCATCAAATTTCTATTGTTATCATGAAGCGCAATTGTTAAACAGATTCAAAGTTTTTTTTTTTGTTTTGGTCTGAATCTTTTTCAAACTTGAATTCATGGTGAAATGATCACAATTTGAAAAGCAAGAATATGCACAATATTAACGTAAACCCAAACACACACGCAAGTAGGATACCTGCACAATATTAAGTACCACTAAGATTCCCTAAGCCACTAGGAAACAATAATGTTCACTATTATTACTGCAGCAATAGTTGCCGTCAACGACTAGAAAGAACCCTACAAGCCGTACATCTAAAGAAGCCAGCATTTTAAACTCGAGGGCTCGATAGATGAACCCTCTAAACAACTTCAGTTGGAAGCAAAAACTTCACCAAGATCCTTACAGTCGTAATTAAGTTACACAAATCCTCGGTGTCACCTCAAAATAGTGTCAAAACCCTAACCTCTATACTGCCCATCTCAATTTGATACCTAAATTTTCCCCAATATCATTAAGCCCTGAGTGCAAAGTTTAACTCTAATATATATTTTCTTCGAATTGAGAGTCAAGCCCTAATTTCCTTATTGGCACGAGGCATGTTTACAACTTAACGAAAAATTTGACACTATAGTTAGATTTTGAACAATCAATAACCATTGTCACGACTTTACTAGAATTAATGACAAATATAGGGACGAAAAAGTAATGCAGAAGCTAAGAAAAGATAGTGGTTGGAGAAATTTTATTTTTTATTTTTTCAAAATCATTCTTGACTATATTATTTTACTCTTATCATATATTATTTTGAAATGCTGGGATGTGATTTTGTCTGGCAGTTTTAATTACTTTGATTGTAGGCAAAAAGTCACTTTTGGTCCCCGTGGTTTATCACTTTTACCACTAAAGTCCATGTGGTTTCAATTTGAACATTTTCGGAATATTAGGTTTAATACCTTGTGCCATGTGTTTGTGCAAATAATCTCGCGGGAGAATATTCGCTTCTAGATCCTTCAACCTTCGATCTTCCTTCTCTCTCCTTCTCGATTCCTGTAAAAAAGACTTGAGTAAATAGACCACACCCGGGGGGTGTTGGCCAAAGGCCCTCCGATGCATAAGTTAGTTCGAGTGTTTGTAGGAAAACAATAGCTAAGCAAAGGGTACGGAGTTTGTATGGTGTAAACCGGGCGGCCGGAGCCGTGTGTGGTGGCCGGAGCCGTGTGGAAAAAATATGGAGAGTGGAGAGTGGAGAGGGAGAGAGAGCTTCGGGTATTTTCTCGGGTTTTAGATGTACCTGGAATGATGAATAAACCCATCTATTTATAGGAGCCTCGGGGCTAGGGTTTCGTAGAGATCGAGTCGGACTTGATAATATTTGAATTATCTCGTTAATTATAAGATAATATCTAATAATTAGGATATTATCCCTTTGATAAGATAATAACCAAATTATTGATATTATCTCATTAATTATAAGATAATATCCCAATTAATGATATTATCTTTATTAATTATGAGATAATACCATATAACTAAGATATTATCCTGATTAATTAATTATCCCAATAAATGGTTTAATTAATTAATTTAAGGGATAATCTTCTTTTCCACGTGGCGTGCTCTGATTGGAGACGAAAATATTTGCTCCCACAAATGGCCCCCAGCTTCTGCATGGCGCTTGTGTGGCATGTAGGAGATGAAATTATTTTTCGGACTCTCCAACTGTATCTGGGCTTTCTTCTGTGAGTTGGATTCCTTTTGCATATCAGGTTCCCAATTAGAGTATGCTTCTGACTGTTCTTGGAGTTGGATTCCCAGTAGGAATGAGCTTGCGATTCCTTTTTTACCCGGGTTGTCCAACTTGTATAAATACAGGGCTTCTCTTCACTCTTTCTCACATCGCAAACTTAACTTCTCTACCTTCTAGCTTGAGAAAGATCTTGGAGAATTTGTACTGCTTGTCGAAGAGAGGAGTTGCCGTGCACAAAGTAAGTCGAGCAAGCAAATATATATTTTATATATATTTTTTCTGATTTTTGGCAGCAAGGTTGTGGTCCAGCATGAGTTGCAAATTCGTGGGCAATATTGACAAAGGCTGGAGAGTTCAGCATGAATTGCAGGTTCGTGGTGCATGCTGAAGCTTGGAGCGACCTGGTCTGGGCTGGAGCTGATGCGACGCAGGCTTGGTGCAGGTGCTGGGCTCGAAGAGACAAAGGCGCTGGGCCTTGGAGCAGAGGCGGAGAGGCGCTGGGCCATGGCGCGACGTGGGCCTGCGCCAGGCAGGAGGGCCCTGCTTGCTGGAGCGAACTGACCAGGCTAGGGCGCGCGCTGGGCTTGGAGGCGCTAGCTGGGCTTCGGAGCGAACAGGGCCATGAGGCGCCCTGGAACTGGAGCTGGGCTGCGCGACATGGGCTTTCGTGCTGCAATGGAGCTGGGCTGTTCATGTTGGGCTACTTCCTCTTTTTTTTTTGTTTTTTTTTTTTTCTGCTAGCCCTTTTTTCTTCTATTTTTTTCTTGTAGCTGCCAGCCTTTTTTTTTTTTTTTTTTTTTTTTTTTTGTAGCTGCCAGCTTCTATTCTTTGGTATTCTAACTTGTAGAATTTTCTTCTTTCTTTTGCAGTTGTCCGTTGATCATGTCTTCTGAAGATGGTAGGAAGTCTCCGAGTTCTCAGGTGCCTTTGTATTTGTGGGGAGGCTCCCTAGTGCACAGCAAGAGATTCGTGGCTAACCTGCACCGCGTTACGACTGAAGCTCAGTTCCAAAAGTGGCGGACTGCTTATGCTTCTGCCATTCCAGATGACGTGCAAGTCAAGCTAGCGAACTCGCAGACTGACAACATGCCTTGTGTGGATGCGAACAATCCTGATGCTAGGATCATCACCTTCTGTCCTTTTTATTTTTCCTTGGGCTTCACATTCCCCTTGTCAAGGCTTTTCAAGGAGGTGTTCTGTGCCATGGAGTGTGCTCCGAGTCAGTGTACTCCGAACGTCTACCGAGCGATCATGTGTTTTGAGAACTTGAGCCGTTTCTTCATGCTGGAGCTAACGGTGCGAGAGTTCTTCCATTTTTTCGAAGTGAGGCACTTCGAGCGGTATGCCCAAGTTCGCATCTACAAGGCTAAACTGTTTGACAATCTTAGTCAAGGAGATCATGCGTGGCACGACGATGTGTTGGAAGTCAGCGGACGGTGGGAGGGCGACGTTGGTGATGGTCCACTTGTTCCCATCACCTATTGTAATGGTACGTCTTTTTGCGGTTTTTGATCTACTCTCTTTTATTTGAATTTCTTGAAGTGTGGCTAACTAACTTCTGTCTTTTGCTTGTAGTGAGTGACATTAGCCAGAAATTGAAGTTGGGGCCTGACATGGCTAAGGTCCGCCATGCTTTGAACATCCCCTCAAAGTTTCGCGAGTGGCGTTGGTTATTGAGCGAGTATCGGGAGGAAGACGGTGGACTGCCCCCTGCCGAGGATGTCGAGAGATGGAAACAGAATGGTCCGGACCCTGATGATGAGGAGTGCTCTGATGAACCCCCATCAAAGAGGAAAGCAGATGTCAAGTCACGGGAGAGGAATGTGTCTCCATTGAGGAAGAAGTCAAAGCTCCCTTCTGCTGAGAAGACCCAAGTATGAGCTACTCTCGTGTCATCTGCAAGGGTCAAACATCTTGTTGGTGCAGATAGCAAGAAGATTGGTGGTATGCGCAACATTAGGGATGTCCCACTTAAGCCTTCTGCTGATGAGTTTGGAGATCGTGATCTGCTCCGTGAGATAGTCCGTGCGCGATCTAGTTCACCTGTTGAGAGGCAAAGAGATGCAGATGTTCCTATTCGGAGTTCGGGTCGTTTGCACCAGTCGAAGAGCGGAGGTCGATCTGGGAGGTCTGCTCATCCATCCAACCACCATGATCCTGCTGTTGATTCACGAGCAGTCAAGCGTGGAGTTGATTCGTCGTTTCCAATTCCTTTGGAAGTGAGGTTGGCAGAGGCGAAGAAAGCAAGAGAGTCATCTGCTCGGGTGAAAGGTTCTTCTGCAACGTCAGCAGCTGATCCCCAGGTGGACAAGTCCAGCCCTGCAGGGGATGCAGGAGTGTCTGATCTGCTCAAGACGCATTTTCTATCAAGTCCATCCGTTTGTACTGGGCTGGTTGATCAAATCCGTCAAGCTGGTGATCTTGGTACCTTTTCAAGTCTTTCCTTGGAAAAACAAAGGGAAGCAACACTTCATCTGCTTCAAAAAGGAGTTGTTTTTGCTGCTGAGACCATTCGGAATTCGTCTGCTGTTGCCCCCTCTTCTGCTCAGCTCAGTGAGTTGGAGAAGAAGAATGCCGAGCTAGTTTGCAAGCTTTCTGCCGAGCAGGCCCGCTATGAGAAGAAGACTTCTGATTTGAGGGCGATGATATCCGAGCTGAAGAGTTCCCTTGCTGAGAAGGATTCCAAGCTGAACTCTTCTGCTGCTGACTTGGCTAGTCGGAAAGATGCTTACTTCCATATTGAGCGCAAGAATGCCGACATCTCTCACAGCTATGACAAGCTTTTGGCTAGATTTCATGCCTATCATGAGTCTGCTGAAGAATCCAGGTCTGAAGCTACCGTGGATGTGTACAAGTTGGGCTACTTGGACTGCACAAATAGAAAAGATCCATTCTTTGCCATTGGGGATGAAGACATTGAGACACTTTGTCCTGAACAGGTTAATGCTGTGGACATGGAAGGAGTTGAAGAGCAGGTGGCTGAAGAGGCAGTAGCCGATGGAGCAGGAGAGGATGCAGCCGATGAGGCAGTGGCAGACGTCATAGATCAGGCATGTGAAGTTGTTGAGAGCGTGGCTGATCAGGTGGATGCCGAAGAGGCTGCAGATCAAGGTTCCCCTACCGGCGCTTCGGAGTAGATGAAGACTCCTTTATTTCTTTTCAGCTTTTGTAGTCTGCTTTTTGTTTAGAACAATTGGTCTTGTTTGACATATCTTCTTTTTTGTTTAAACTTGGCCGGTTGGTCACTTTGCTATGGAAATTTCAGTTATTATTTTTAACCTCAATTTGCATATTGACTTGTGAACTGCTTGAGTAACCGGCTAGTGTCTTGGTTGTACATTTCCCCTTAGGATTTTTGCAAAAGCCAAGGTCCCTCTTGAGGGATTCCGGGCGTCTTCTGCATTTTTCCGGAGAAAGCTTAGGACGCTTCTGGTCGTCGCCCTGCGTCTCCCTTAGGACGCTTTTTATGGGCAACTATATGACTATCCTGTCTCCCTTAGGAAACGGATAGGAACCTGGATATCTCCCTTAGGAAATTCCTGGCGCACCATGCGTCTCCCTTAGGACGCTTTTTTGTGGGCTGCGTCTCCCGAAGGACGCTTCTGATCGTTGCCCTGCATCTCCCTTAGGACGCTGCTTATGGACAACTGTATGACTATCCTGCTCCCCTTAGGAAACGGATAGGAACCTGGATACCTCCCTTAGGAAATTCCTAGCGCACCCTGCAACCCCCATAGGATGCTGCTTTGCGGGCTGCGTCTCCCGAAGGACGCTTCTGGTCGTCGCCCTGCATCTCCCTTAGGACTCTTTTTATGGGCAACTGTTTGGCTATCCTGCCCCCCTTAGGAAACGGATAGGAACCTGGATATTTCCCGCAGAAAGCATGGAGACCTCATTTTAAGAAATTCCTGGTGCACCCTGCGTCTCCCTTAGGACGCTGTTTTGCGGGCTGCGTCTCCCGAAGGACGCTTCTGGTCGTCGCCCTGCGTCTCCCTTAGGACGCTTTTTATGGGCAACTGTATGATTTATCCTGCCTCCCTTAGGAAACGGATAAGAACTTGGATACTTCACTTAGGAAATTCCTGGCGCACCCTACGTCTCCCTTAGGATGCTTCTTTGCGGGCTGCGTCTCCCAAAGGACGCTTCTGGTCGTTGCCCTGCGTCTCCCGAAGGACGCTGCTTATCGGCAACTGTGTATATATATATATATATATATATATATATATTTTATTCTTGACATTCTGGAATGAGAAATTGAACTTTTATTGATGTTCATGAGATTACATCGCTTTATTCGAAATGGAAATAACTGAATAAAGGGACCATAACTTTTGACAGTTGCAGTGCTCGATCATCTGCTGGGGACTAAGCGGGTAGGAAGAAGCGTTATGGATAGTATCTTTGGAGATGGCAGGCATTCCATTGTCGTGGAATCTCCTTCCCTTGCATGGTGTCGAGCGTGTAGCTTCCTCTGCCCCCAGACCGGCTGATCATGTAAGGGCCTTCCCAATTGGGTTTCATCTTTTTGGACCCTTGTCTTTGCGCAGTGATGAAGACCTTTCTTAGCACAAGGTTGCCTGGTTGAAACTATCTGACCTTAGCTTTTTTGTCGTAGTAAGACTTCAACCGCTGTTGATAGGAGGCGACTCGAACAATGGCCTTCTCGCGCTCGCCTTCAAGTAAGTCAAGGTTGAGCCTCATGTGCTCGGAGTTCTGCTCAATACTGCCCACTTCAATGCCTATGGAGGGGACAGTGACGTGCGGAGGGATGATCGCTTCAGTTCCATAGGCGAGGGAAAACGGGGTTTCGCCAGTTGACCTTCGTTTGGTAGTGCGATAAGCCCATAGCACTCCAGGGAGCTCGTCTACCCATTTCCCTTCGGCGCCTTCTAATCGTTTCTTTAGGTAATCCAATATTATTTTGTTGGATGCCTCGGCCTGGCCATTGCCCTGAGGATATCTAGGGGTAGACAGATGCTGTTTAATGTCGTATTGTTTGAAGAATGCGGTGATCTGCTTGCCGATAAACTGTGTGCCATTGTCGATAACGAGAGATTGTGGGCAGCCAAATCGGCAGATGATGTTTCTCCAGATGAATCGTTCCACGTCAGCTTCTTTAGTAGAGGATAGAGCCTCGGCCTCGATTCATTTAGTAAAGTAATCAGTGGCGACGATCATCATTTCTTTATTAGCTGGTGCCGTTGGCATGGGGCCCACTAAGTCGATGGCCCATTGCATGAAAGACCACGGACTGTTATGTGGATGGTAGACTTCGGCAGGCAGGTTAGGAACCGGTTTGTACCGTTGACAGCGATCACATCTTTTGACATACTCGGTTGAGTCATAGCGCATGGTAGACCAGAAATAGCCTATATTTAGAGCCTTCTGGGCGAGTGACCTGCCTCCAGAGTGGTTGCCACACTCGCCGTCATGAATTTTGTAGAGGACCTCAAGTGTTTGAGGATATTTTATGCATGTGAGATGATGGCCGGAGTATGATCTGCGAATGAGCTTGGGTCCTTGCATGTAGTATCTCGCGGCTTTCTGCTGGACCTTCCTAGCCTCGGACTTATTCGACGGAAGATTTCCATTCACCAAGTAGTCGATGATGGGGTCTTGCCAGCTGGGGTCTTCATCGATCTGCATTGAGTCGATGGGCTCTATTTCTTCGATGCTTGGCCGGTTAAGGTGTTCTACCGGGATGGAGAGTTTGAACTGGGTGTCCAGCGCTGATCCTAGGCTTGCCAGCACATCTGCATGGGTGTTCTCCGCTCGTGGAACTTGTTGGATGGTGAAAGTAGGGAATTCCTTCAAAAGTCCTTGGACTTTGTCGAGGTACTGGATCATTCTCGGATGTTTTGCCATGTACTCGCCTGAGGCTTGATTCGTGATCAGCTGGGAGTCTGAGTAGATGGCCAATCTTTTGATCGACAGTTCTTTTGCTAGGCACAGTCCGGCGAGCAATGCCTCATACTCTGCCTCGTTGTTTGAAGTAGGAAAGCCTAGTGTGATGGCTTGTTCCAACAAAGTTCCATCTGGGGTGATTATGACAACGCCTGCCCCCGCTCCTTTGTGATTTGACGCTCCGTCTACATGTAACTGCCACATGTCGTTAGGTAGGTTTGAATCGGTGGGGGAGGTATCGTCTGCTTTTTCCTTGCTTTTCGTGACCAGTTTCTCTTTTTCGGCTATCGGAGTAAACTCTACAACAAAATCTGCTAAAGTCTGAGCTTTTATAGTGGTTTTCGGCCGGTAGAGGAGGTCGTATTGACTGAGCTCGATAGCCCATTTCATGAGTCGCTGAGAGGCGTCGGGGCTGTGGAGGATCGATCTCAAAGGAAATGCTATCATGACAATTATCCGGTGCGCTTGATAGTAGGCCCTTAGCTTTCTTGCGGAAACTACAAGCGAAAAAATGAGCTTCTCCATTTTCGGGTAGCGAGTCTCTGCGTCGAGGAGAGCTTTTGAAGTGTAGAATACCGGATGTTGTGCCCCCAGCTCTTCTCGGATGAGAGCTGAGCTGACGGCTGAGTCGGACACCGCCAGGTAGATGTATAAGTCTTCGCCTGGTATCGGTTTTGAGAGTAGGGGAGGTGTAGTGAGATAGGTTTTCAAGTTTTGAAAAGCTACTTCGCACTCGTCATCCCACTTGTCCTTGTGTCCTTTCCTCAAGGCTTTGAAGAATGGCCTGCACTTGTCGGTAGATCTCGAGAGGAATCGGTTGAGAGCTGCTGCTCTACCCGTTAGACTTTGTATCTCCTTTGTTGTGGCAGGTGACTTCATGTTGAGTATAGCCTTGATTTGATTTGGATGTGCCTCAATTCCTCTTTGGGTGACTAAGTAGCCTAGGAATCGGCCAGACGAGACTCCGAATGTGCATTTGCTCGGGTTCAACTTCATGTTGTATTTTCGGAGCAGGCTGAATGCCTCGGCGAGGTTTGTGATGTGGTCTGCTCGCTGGGGAGCTTTGACTAACATGTCGTCTACGTAGACCTCCATAGTTTTACCGATTTGCTCCTTGAAAATTTTGTTTACTAGCCTTTAGTAGGTTGCTCCAACGTTCTTCAGCCCGAAGGGCATGACTTTGTAGCAGTATGTACCTCTTTCAATGATGAAAGAGGTCTTTGCTTTGTCGTCTTCATGCATCATTATTTGATTGTAGCCGGAGTAGGCGTCCATGAAGCTTAGCAGTTGATTGCCGGAAGTTGAATCAACGAGCTGATCAATTCGTGGCAGTGGAAAGTTGTCTTTAGGGCACGCCTTATTGAGGTCGGTGTAGTCGACACACACTCTCCACAGGCCTTTATCTTTCTTTGCTACTAGAATAACGTTCGCCAGCCATTCTGCATAGGAGACTTCTTCAATGAAACCAGCAGCTAGGAGCTTGTCGATCTCGGCTTCAATGATGGCAACTCGCTTGGGGGCAAAGTTGCGTCTCTTCTGCGCTACAGGCTTGATTGCTGGGTTGACGTGTAGGCGATGGCAGATGATCTGGGGATCGATGCCTGGCATGTCGGATGGCGACCATGCGAATACGTCTTTGTTGTTCTGGAGGAAGGCTGCAAGCTCTGCCTTTTCCTCCTAGCTTAGGCGCGAGCCGATCCGCGCTTTTCTCTCTGGCTTGTCAGGATCAAGGGGTACTAGCTCGACGTCCTCTTCGGGCTTCCATCCTTCTTCAGGAGAGGCCTCCGGACGGATTCCCTCGACTTGGTCCTGATTCTTTGATTGCTATTGAGGAGTAGCTATTCCCTTTCCTTTCTGGTCTGCTCGACCGTCATGAACGGGATTTGCCTTCTCCTCTGGTTGCTCTACTCCCCTCATATCTGCTTGATTTACAGGTAGAAACTGTGTTTGCTTGCTTCTCTTCAGACCTTGAGCTGAGCATTTCCTCGCCATTGCCTGATCACTGTTGATCTGACCGATACCGCCCCCAGGGATAGGGTAGCGAATTTTCTGATGTGTGGCGGAGGTGATGGCGTTGATCTTGCTGATCCATGGTCTGCCCAGAATGCCATTGTAGGGCGAGACTTCATCAATGACCATGAATGTTTGCGAGCTGATTACAGGTGGGGAGTAGACGTCGAGATCTATCGTGCCCACGGTAACCGTTGTTGCGCCATTGAAGCCGGTTAGTGACCTAGCTGATTTGTTGATCTTTGTCTCTAAGCCCATCTGCTGGATGACTGCCAATTGTAGGATATTGGCTGCACTGCCCTCGTCTGCATGGATTCGATCGACCATGGCCTGAGCGATTTGAATGCTAATGACAAGGGCGTCGTTGTCTGGCAGATCGAGGCCGACTAGATCTTTCTTTTGGAAGCCGATCACGGGATCGTCTTCTGCCAGTGGGAGACTAGTGGAGATTTGGGAGATGATAGTGGCCTGTTTGATTTTCCTTTTCTTTTCCTTGCTGGTCAGCCAGACTCCTCAGAATTAGCTAGGATTGTGTTAATCCTTATGACTTTTTGAGGTGGCTCCTTGGCGGTATTGCGGTCCTCAATTCGTTGGATGGCCTGCTTCGCGATGAACTCCGTGCAGTGACCTTCTCTCACGAGTTCTTCTAGGTGCGCTTTCCAAGCAAAGCAATTATTCGTATTGTGCCCGTGTGTCGCATGGAAGGCACAATACTTTCTGGTATCCCTCTTATCCGAATCTCCTTTCAAGGGTGGCGGTCTTTTTACCCAAGGTTTGTCCTTTACTTGGGCTAAAATTTGATGTATAGGGATGGAGAACTTGGTGTAGTTCTCCTTTGTCGTAGCGTCTCCTTGTGGGCGCGACCTACGTTTGTCTTTTTCCCTGCTGCTGAACCTGTCGCTTCTTTGGCCAACCCGCTTGGTCGGCTGATCTTCCTGCTCGGTGGACTTCTTCGCGGCGATTCGATCGTCATCCCAGAGCGCTTAGCGTTCCGCAGTCGCGAAGACCTCTGCCAGAGTCTGGCTGGGAGTGATAGTCAGCTCGCAGTAGAAGTCGTGCTCAGCTGGAAGACCTTTCTTGAATGCAGAGGATGCGATTCGGTCATCGCATCCTACGATGTTAGCCTTTTCTGCTTTGAATCTCTTGATGTAATCTCGAAGAGATTCGTTGGGCTTCTTGCGCAGGTTGTACAGGTGGTCAGGGTTCTTCTTGATCGTCCGATAAGAAGTGTACTCTTTGGTGAAAACATAAGCAAGCTCCTTGAAGCTGCTGATCGACCCGGAGGGCAGAGTATGGAACCAGTCCTGAGCTGCTCCTCGCAAAGTCATTGCAAACACCTTGCACATTAGCGCGTCTTCGGCTTTGTAGAGGATCATAAGGCTCTTGAAATGCTTCAGATGGCTTTCAGGATCGGAATCCCCTTTGAAGCTGGTGAAAGAGGGCGCTGAGAATCGTTTCGGAGGAGTTGCCTGCTCAATTTCTGTAGTGAAAGGTGAGGAATTTGCTCGGTCTACTTCCATACGTAGTGTATCTTCAAAATTTCCACCAATCTTTAAGTCTCGAAGTCGGTTATTTACAACCTTCTCAACGTCTTCCACACGCATGGCCAATCGGTCATGTGGGCGACCTCGGTGATTTGGACGACGTTGATTGACTTCCTCGTTGGTTTGCAAGGGTTGACCTTCTCGGCTGCGTTGCCTAGGCGGCGTGTTGGTAGACTGGGCTTGCGAGGTATTCTCTGTAGCTTGGTGGTGAGAATTGGTTCTTCGAGAGCGAGCAACGGAGCGCCTTTCTTCACGGTCCTCATCGTGAGGGTTATCCGGTTGACCTCCTTGAGAGCCTAGCCTTTCGTGAACATTTCTTTGTGAGCGAGCAACAGAGCGCCTTTCTTCACGATCCTCATTGCGATGGCCGTTAGGTTGACCTCTCTGGGAGCCTAGCCTTTCAAGAATGTTTCCCTGCGGGCCCAGGCGAGCACGGATGCCAGGTTGTGGGCCTAGTCTTTCACGCACATTGGCCCTTAAATTCAGTCTGGATGGGAGACTTCGTCGGCTCTGAGTGTGGCTCGCAGATGCCTGCGACATGTTGACAAGCTGACCACGTTGTTGTCCATCTCCTTGTCTGCCTACTCCTGCTCGACCTGCTCGGTACGCATCGAACTGCATATCGGCGTGTCCGTCCATCCTTCTCTCTTCACCCTGCTATCCCAAGCCAAGGTTCTGAGCCAAGTTTATTTGGTTGAGGAGTTGCCTCATCAAATTGTTTTGGTCGTCCATTCTCTGAGTTAGCTGGTCAACTCTTAGATTGAGGTCTACTTGACTTCGTGGATCGGGAGGAGAGAAGTGTGTGGAGCCCAATTGCACACGGGCTAGGGTTTCATTAGAGGTGTGAGCGAGAGCATGCGTCGGGCGCGGAGGCAATGGAGGGAATGGATGAAGTTGCTCCAAGATTGGACCAAAGTCGGTGGTGGTAGTGAGCCCACCTTGATGAGCGGTTCCACCATGCTCGGCAGCGGTGCTATGAAGGTGGCTAGATCCGGCCACAGGGCCTTGAGATGGTACGACGACGGCTAGTGCGGTGGTCCCAGCTGCGGGTCCGGCAGGTGGCGCGGTGGTTTGTTGCGGGTTCATGGCGGCTAAAGGTGGTGGTGCCACCATGTCGATCGCGGGATCGTGGGAGGAGTAGCTTTGGGCCGTCACGGATTGAGCCATCGCGGCGGTCTTGCTCCTCGTGCGCTTGCTTCCAACCATGGTTGTTTGGAAGGCTTCGGTGGATTGGAAAATAGGAGGAACGGATTCCTTGAGCACGCGTTGAGTATAACTCGTGCTCTCAATGAAAGCACCAAATGTTTGTGCAAATAATCTCGCGGGAGAATATTCGCTTCTAGATCCTTCAACCTTCGATCTTCCTTCTCTCTCCTTCTCGATTCCTGTAAAAAAGACTTGAGTAAATAGACCACACCCGGGGGGTGTTGGCCAAAGGCCCTCCGATGCCTAAGTTAGTTCGAGTGTTTGTAGGAAAACAATAGCTAAGCAAAGGGTACGGAGTTTGTATGGTGTAAATCGGGCGGCCGGAGCCGTGTGGAGAAAATATGGAGAGTGGAGAGTGGAGAGGGAGAGAGAGCTTCGGGTATTTTCTCGGGTTTTAGATGTACCTGGAATGATGAATAAACCCATCTATTTATAGGAGCCTCGGGGCTAGGGTTTCGTAGAGATCGAGTCGGACTTGATAATATTTGAATTATCTCGTTAATTATAAGATAATATCTAATAATTAGGATATTATCCCTTTGATAAGATAATAACCAAATTATTGATATTATCTCATTAATTATAAGATAATATCTCTTTATTATGATAATATCCCAATTAATGATATTATCTTTATTAATTATGAGATAATACCATATAACTAAGATATTATCCTGATTAATTAATTATCCCAATAAATGGTTTAATTAATTAATTTAAGGGATAATCTTCTTTTCCACGTGGCGTGCTCTGATTGGAGACGAAAATATTTGCTCCCACACCATGCAATATGTTGGGACATTCATTCTTCTCAACTTTCTTGAGACCCTTGTTTTCTTAACACAATTACAAATCTTTTATTATTAAATCTTTGTATATTTGACAAAGTATATTTAATTTGAGTCAATATCTTTTGCTAGTATCAATGATAAATAGATTGTGAATGTGTAATGTAAAATAATAGAGTATAGTAATCAAATTTAGGAATTTTGTATCTAGTAAAAAATTAGTTCAAATGTTACCATAACAAAAATATATTTTAATATTTGAGGTGCCTCCTCTGTCAAAGTTTCTGACTCCGTCACTAGTTGCTTATCTAATGGGTGATGTGTGTGACGGCCAATTTTTGTTAAAATGCATGTCCCCGCCCCACCCCTCACCTCCCAACCTCTCCTACTCCCAACCTCTAGTCTAGAATATTGGTCCACGTGCTCAAGGATAATGATATGATTGTATAATAGGCTAAAGGAGCTCCTATATGTCGATTTAGTTTATAAAGTTATAGGCATATAAAGTTATCTAGAGAGTCTGTTGATGGGCAAAATTCTCAAGGTCGGCTAACTATACTCACGCTATTACTTTCTCAACACCAGTTTATACAACCCATTAGTAAGTTGTTGGTTGATGTGTGTTTATTTGGTTTGAGGAGATTAGGAGAGAAATTCCATTGATCCCAAAGATATCATAAGTACCCAAGTGCCCAAAGCAAGCCATAAACTCTTTTGACTCCATGGCCAACCAAAAAAATAAGGTCCAAGTTAATGTATTTGAATATTGTCATCGTTACATTTACCCACCAGTCTCCATTTACCAACCAGTAAACCATTTACGTACCAACTAGTGAACCTGTCTCCATTTACCCCTGAAAAACTCCTTACCCCAACACTGTCTCTCCTACTCAAAGTCCAAAGTTTCACACCACCCCTTCACACTCTCCTCACGCAAAAAAGGCAAATAGGCCGGTGATGCGTGGGACCCCGTTTTTATTTGGGGTGCAGTGTATCTAGTGGACCTTTATTCTTTTTGTTTGTTTTGAACTGAATTTTTATTTCAGTTTGTTCTATTCGGCATATTATTTTGACGTTTTAATTTCTGTTTAGGTTGGTTACCGCGCGAGTATGGGATATCTATATATATAAAGCAAAAGGCAGAGAATGGTGAAACATTCAAAATATCAGAAAATGCCCTTAGTTAATGCAAACATTAAGAATTGAAATTATTAATTAAATGAGGATAATATTGTAAATTCATAACAATAATTACGATAGGGCGAATGTAACACCCTGACCCTATTTTAATTACCCATTTAAATTATTAAAATTTATTAAATTATTAAATTACAATTTTGCTCTCGGAGATAGGGTTATTTGGGTCACTTTTTAATTCAGTAGGATTTTGGGGGTTTGAATGGCACCATGATGTAGATCGCGTCGATATGAGTTCAGATTATGCCAAGTGTCACAATCTAAGCTTAGTCAGTGTATTGTATGGTTGTCTGGGCTATGACAATCAATGAAATCATTCACTCTCTTGCTTAATACCATTGGTTGCATTATAGAAAGAAAAAAAAACAATCAATTAAAAAAAGCATATATGAATGAGAAGAGTGCACAACCATGGCGATTGTAAAATATTTGATAACAGCAGCTTCACCTAATTCAATTCGCTACACTCCCACCACTGTCTTATTTTCTTGTGTTCCCTCCATGCTGATCTTTGACTATATCTTTTTAGCATCTTTTTCATGAAGAATATCAACCACTTTGGTCAATGCTTGTATATCAGCCACTTTGGTAATTGTTCTAAGTAAGCTATCTACTTTCTTTCAATTTTTTTTTTTTTTGGTCAATGCTTGTATATCTATCTACTAAGACCATCTCCAACCCATGAGGGGCTAAACCCAAATTTTTCCCCTCCAAAAAGTGACTATTTGGGTTTTGCCCAGACTCAAATTGTTTTTTCTCCCAACCCTCCGGACTCAAATTTTAAGTCCGCAACTTTATTATATTGTTTAAGAATGATTTAAGTCTAATTTTTTTTTTTTATGGAAAACTTTTCTTCATTAATCTTTTTAAATAATGTCATAATTTAATTTTTTGAACAATTTGACCTTAAAAAAATTGAAATTCCATAAATTTAATTTTATTCCAAAAGTAAACACACAACATAAAAAAAACACACAATATAAAAATTCCATTAAGTTATATGTATATAAATAATAAATAAAAAAGGGCAGCAATTATATATATATATATATATATATATATATATATATATATAATATATTCAAATGTTGCTGTTGGAAGTTATATGTATATAAAAAAAAAATTAAAAAGGGGCAGCAACTTCTTCCAATGTTGCCGTTGGATTCCAATGGCAACTACATAGGAGCGCGACACGTGGCGTGGTGGAAGAAGACAAAAGCAGCAGCCACTCAAGAGCTAGGTCCCACGTCAGTTTTTCTCACATGTGGTCTGTTTTAAAAAGTAGGTGGGCTCCACGAAAAGATTTGGGTCCAGGCAATAAGTGGACTGGTATTTGGGTCCAAATTTTGGTTTTCCCAAATTTTGGGTCCTTCATTTTGTTGGGTTTGGAGAGGTTTTGGGGGATATTTTGGGTTTGGGTCCTTGCATTGGAGATGGCCTAATAAGCTTACTTAGGCCATGTTTGGTGGGTTGGACTAGACTGGATATATTCAATTAAAATGGACATGAGTCCAATCCAATGTCTGGTGGGCTTAAGTGGATCATGGACCGGTTAGGATTCAATTATTTTTCTGGCAAAAGGGATCAGGTGAGAACGCTTATGTGAGAACATTATATAAGAATAAATCGCAGCCATTGAAATGCATCTGAACGGTAGAAGAGAAAAAGCGAGCTTACGGTACATTAGAGTAGGCTGCAGTTTCCCCTTAGCAGAGGTGTCAGGTCGCGCCTGATTCGAAAAAATCGCGCCTTTCTTATTCCTGACAGTGGCGCCTTTCTTGTCAATGGAGTGATGAATGAACCCTAGTCATAACACCCAAATACCTACCAGACATCAAGTTCTCTATTCGTCATCTCTTCTCACAGAAACTCCTTTGTGTACTGTTTCTTTTTTACTTGCTCTTCTGTTGTGGCAGAACTTCCGTGATCGAGTAATTCTGATCTGAACGTCTGAATCGGTACGTTTCTGTCGAATTTCCTCCCTATCTTTGATATTAAAGTTTGCATGTTATACTGCATTAACTTAATTGAAATTGGTTTATGACTTTAGGGAGGTTTGAGGGCTTTGATTTTCTGGGTAAGAGTAGGCTGTCTCTGGTTGTTTGCAAAAATATAAATTGGCCTGAGTAATTTGTGTTCTGTGTTGTAGTTCGTATTTTTGTTTGCATTCTGGTTGTTTGTTGTGTTTTCGTAAAATTCGAGGAATCTTCATCTGTTCCTCATAGTAATCCTGCTTTGGGCATGTAGTGGTGTGAGTGTTGGGCATAATTTTAGGGATTTAATGGGGCTTGGCAAACAAATAATAATAAGTACCAGTTGAAGTAGAACGCATAAGAGAAAATTGAATCTTAACTCTGAATATGAGATGATTTGGGATGCATAAGGAGCAATGCACCTTGTAGTAGGTATCAATTTTGTATCTGAATTTGTTGAAATTAGTGTTTGTAGGTGAAATTATGTATCTTAATGTGTTGAAAATAGTGTATCAGTTTTGTAACTTGATATGTTGAAGATTCTGTTAGTAGGTATCAATTATGTAATGTGTTGAAAATAGTGTTTGTAGATTTAAAAATGTGTAGATAATATTGTGAGTTGGTATCACTTCTGTATGTTAATGTGGTCATAATATTGTCAGCACGTATCAGTTCTGTTTTTGAAGCAAAAGGTGTCTTTTGCAGGTATAAAATGGATTGTGGGTTTGAGCTTTGTTTCCCGGAGTCAGAGGTCTATTCTGCGCGGGTGAATAATCTGTGTGTGGCGCAAACAGTCCTGTGTAATTTTGGGGCGCATTTCAGTGAGTCGCTTATGGAAAGATTTAGAGAGAGCCGTTTTGGGCACCTGTTGGGACTCCATAAAATTGCATTTAGTGGTCAAATTGTGCATGGTCTGGCACTCCGGCGAGTCGGAGGACTTGGTGTGAAGGACATGATGGGCCTTAGTTATGCAATAGGGTCCAACGTTGCTCAATTCAGTGTAAAGGATTTTTGTTTGATAAGTGGTCTAAAATGTGGAAGCGAGCCTGACATAACGTCTGCCGGGGAAGATCATAAGCGATTTATGAAAGCACATTTTACCAACAAGAGTCACATTACTGGCCAGGACTTAGAAAATGCATTCCTAAAGTCCGAAAGAGGAAGCGAGGACTCGTTCAAATTGGGACTGCTGTATTTTGTGGAGTCTGTGATTATGGGTAGACCCCAAAATGTAAAGATAAATGAGGACTACTTACATTTGGTTCATAAAATGGATGAATTCAACAAATATCCGTGGGGATCTATATCGTTTGAGTGTCTGCAAGATTCTCTGTTGTTTGTTCCCGGGAAGAAAGAGAGAGATGAAGACAAGGATGGGCATGGGAAAGGGGTGAAAAAGCAAAAAAAGGCGGTGCGGAGTTCAGTGAGAAAAGGGAAGAAAAACGTGGAGGATGAGAAGCCTAAAAGAATTAACAGACCTGCATGGAATATAAAGGGATTGAGCTATGCTTTCCAGGTATGATTTAGTTGAAAATTAGTGTTTGTAAAATTTAAGTTCGTAACTAAGTACTGACTTTGATAATCTATTTGTTGTAGATGAGGCAACCATATTGGAGTTGGGGATCAGTTGTTCCTGAATGTGATGCACCTAGTGCAAGCCCGCGGGTATGTAAGGACCTTGATGAATTAAACTCTGTTGTGCAGCAGTTGAGGAATGAGGTTGCACTATTGCGCTGTGAGAAGGGTGAGCTGGAGGAGAGAGTTTTACGCTTGGAAAAGTGTACCAGTCATGCAGACGCCAGCCCTTTTGAGTATGATGGAGTGGAGAGACTTAAGACTAAGGATTCTGGAGAGGAGAGACATGAGACTGAGGATGCTGGAGAGGAGAGTGATAAAACCGAGGAAGTTGGAGTACCCGAATCGAGAAAGGAGACTAATAAAACCGAGGAAGGTGGAGTAGCCGAATCGAGAGAGGAGTGTGTAAAAAATGCGAAAGAAGAGGTGCAATATACAACCCCGGATATAAATTGGGATGATCCAGATGTGGTGTGTGTCACCCTTGTTAAATTCCTTACGAATCCTCCTCGAAAGATTAAGATGTCCACTGCGGAGGGTGAATGTGGCGAAGATGTTATAGTTGGGGTGGGGCGAAAGAGGGGTCGGGGAAGGAGTCAGACGGTTGGTCCTGTGACGAAGAGGCCAAGGGCAGTGGTAAGGGAAACTCCATGGCAAGGTCGGGAGATTCCCAATATTTTGAAGGACCCAATTGCTGACCCCCTAAGGCCTGTTCCCCGTGATTCCCTTCTGGAGGTGGCAAAATTCTGCTGGGAATGGGGACAAGAAGTAAAGTAAGTTCCCTTTGGCCGTCCTTAGTGAAATGTAAATGGTTTATTATGATTACATATTGAGTCACTGGTGAAACGGAATTGATAATAACAATGATTGACAAATATAGTTCATATGTGCGGTTATGTGGAGACGAAGCTATGGAAGGTTCGCATAACTTCTTTGTTCGGTTGCTGATCAAGGACGGTTGGTTGGATGACTCGGTAAGCATTGATTGATTAGTGATTTTGTCGATAAGCCCTTACTATGTAGTAATTGATTGATTTAATAATGGAAACAACCCTTTTATGTAGAACATTGACATGGCCTTGCATTTGCTACGGGAGCGGCACAACAGGTCTGGCAAGTGGGCAGGTTCTGACTGGACGATACTGGACACCACTTTTCAGGTCTATATTATTTCATAAGCATTGTTTGTTTTGAAATTCCGTATCCGTTATGATGCATAACTCGTGTGCCACTATGCAGAAATGTGCTGCCTTAGATTACACGCAAATGAAGTTGTATATTGGAAAGGAGGAGAGGAAGCACAGCAACGGTCTAGTGGGAATGGTGAAGGGCGAAGGGCTTAAGTTGGCTAAATCATGGGGGTCTGTGAATCAAGTTTTTTTGCCCTTCAACCTAGAAAGGCAGAAGCACTGGATCTTACTTGTTATCGATTTAAAAGAGTGTGAGATAAGGGTATATGATTCAAAAGTAGATCTGTGCAGAACTCAAGCCATCCAACGGGCTGTGCAGCTGGTGTCCAAAATACTGCCCCGGTTGTTACACGAAGCTGGATATATTGGCGACGGTCTACTTCTTAAAACTGAGTGGCCAGTTAGTCGCGTTTTGGATGCACCCCCCCAACAAGTAGGCGGGTGAGTCATATTCGACCTAAACACAGTGTGTTATGAAAGTGCGCTTTTGTTGTACAATGACTGACTGCTGCATCGCTATGTTTCAGGGGAGACTGTGGGATGTACATTTTAAAATACTGCGAGTTTCTGACCCCCAATGTAGAACTAGCCAATATTTCCCATCATGCCATGCCCTTGTATCGGTTGAAGCTCGCTGTGCAGTTGTTGCAGGGATATTAACGCGTGTGCTTAATTAGGAGAGGCAATATGACATAACTGGGTGGGTTAGACGAACTTGCAAACTTCATTTCACTGGGTGGGCGGTTTGTAATTATATAGGTAATAGTAGTTGAACTGAAGGAATTCATATAGCTTGGTATTGGCTCAATTCGCGAGATAGAGAACTAACCTTTCTATCATATAAGGGAAGCTCGAAGACCTTTCTTCGCATGCTTGAGGGCATCCATCCCGTTTGTACGAAGGTTTTGAAAAGGTAGTTTTGAGTCTTGTTAATGAACAAACTCTTCTTTATGATCCAACTACCCCTTTTGACTTAAAATTAAAGAATAAGTTATTTTTATTGGGTTCAAATACAACCTGTACGAAACCGTCAACACATGTTGTTGATACTATGCTGAACCATAAACCGTAGGACCTGCCACACTGTGTTTTCAAATGTGGAATAAATAGGAATGTTTCTTGTTTACGGCAAACAAGATTGTGAAGGTCAAGATGCAGGCATATCAAACGTTCTAAAATTCATTTCGTAATTATGCTGAATGATTAGTTCATAATAGTAGATGTGCAAACACTTCTTCATATTTCATAGGTGTCCGGATTAGAAAATTACAACATACATACTTGAAAAGCCAAAACAGAACAAAATTGATAAATATATACTTGAAATAGCAGGAAGATTTCCAGACGCAAAAAGTTTCTTACTTCTTCATCACTTGAATTGCCAAATTCAGAAATGATAGAACTAACAACAGTAGGAGGATCTTTTTAATGCCCTTCACTATACGGATGACTTCAGCATACACATTAAGTTGCTTCACATCCAGCTGGTTTTCAATTTCAGATTCAGTTGGCATGTTGCCTCCAGTCACCCATTCATAGCAGCTACACCTTGTAGCTCCCTAAAAAACATAAGAAAGTTACATTTTTCATTTTCGGATTACAATGTCAGACCCAATTCATCTACTCTGTAGCAGTTTTCGTTGGCTTAGGCAATGGCCGATCTGAGTTAGTGTTATTGGCTTAGGGAAGATAATACTTACATATGATGTGAAGCACTTCTAATACGGTCTGCCCATATTCCTTTCAGATTTCGAAATTAGCATAACCATCTCAGCATTGCAGTGCCGACACCTCTTTGCTTGAGTGTTTGTTGAAGAATTCGACATGGCTTTGCCAGAAGGGAAAATGAAGATAACAGAAGATGACAACCCTTCAAACAATTTGCTCAAAACCCCCAATTAATTTTCCTTAAAATCAGAAAAGGAATGGTTTTTACTTTTTTGGGGAGAACTAATATGGAGTTTCAAGTTTCAATTGTCCTGTTTTGGTCGTAACAATCCGTGACTGTGAGCGGCAAATTCAAAATTTGCAGGAATGTTTTTTTTTTGTTAACCCTAACCCATGAGCGGGAAAGAAAAGAATTGGTTTAATATTTTTTAACCCTAACCATTCGACAGTAAACCCTAAACCTTGGGGGGCAAGCCCCTACACCCTTGAAGTCGTTTACAAATTGAATATTTAAGTGGAAACGATTAGAAAATATTAAAACTGGCGTGTGGCGGCATGGGAGCGCGCCGCATGGCAGTCAGGCTTGCAGCTCCCCACTCCAGCGCCTCCACTTGGCATTTCTTGTATATTTTATTCAGTTTTTTTCCCAAAAATCGTTAAAAATTAAGGAAAAAATTGGGAAATATCCTAACTCTGTGTGGGGATGAATACTTCATACGGAAAGTACAAACCCTGGTTTAGGAGCGAGTGAAAAATAAAATTTGGGAACCAACCCTACATTCGAATGATGCAAATGAAAACCCTAGTACACTTTGTAAACCCCACACTCTCATATGTTCGATCACATTAATCCCGTATCCAATTTTGTTTGTCCTTCCCTTTTTCCGGATATTTCATCAAAGGAAATCCCGTCCCGATCGCTGAGGAATTTTTCGGGATTTTTTCACCTTCAATTTCGATTTTTAATTGAATATTGAAGTGGAAACGATTAAAAAATATTAAAACTGGCGTGTGGCGGCATGGGAGCGCGCCGCGTGGCGGTCAGGCTTTGCAGCTCCCCACTCCAGCGCCTCCACTTGGCATTTCTTGTATATTTTATTCAGTTTTGTCCCCAAAAATCGTTAAAAATACAGGAAAATTAAGGAAAAAATTGGGAAATTTCCTAACTCTGTGTGGGGGATGAATACTTCGTCTGGAGTTTTGAGTTAATATTTGGCAAAATGTTTGTTGTGAAAATTGATATGTAATTCTTGATGTTAGTGAACAGGGATTTTCGTACTATGAGATTCAATATATATTTTTTTTGGTGCATAAATCCTAAAAATTGCTGGACAATTCCGAAAATAATGAGGAAATGTCGTAGATGGTTATAATCAAATTGGGAAAAATACTCCACTTATTTCGTAGATCCACATTGCGATACTTAAATAATTATGTTAGTGAAAAGGGATAACCGCATGACTTAATTATTGTTGCAAATATAGTTTCAAATGCAGGACAAATCAGGAAATGAGGGAGATTTTTTTGGGGTATTTATGGAATCATCAGAGTATCTTAGAAGATCAAGGATGTGTCAGACATCCACTTGTCAACGAAGTGAGTGAAAGGATAATCCCTTTCCGAGTTGACAACACGCAACCTCCCTCCCATATGCCTGGCTGTCCTCTTTAACGAATGACTGTTTGGGGGATTTGAACCAAAAATTCCACATTTGAGACCACTTACTGAAACGATATAGGACCCAAAACCATAAACATACTTCAAATAAAAACATTACAAAGTTCAGACAGTTTCACCTTTACATAAAAACACAAAAAACCAAAACAACCATTGATTAATAAAACACCTATCATACCATGTATATACACTTATATATCAAACGCAGTCATGAAGTGGAGTTCGCGCTGGATGCAGAACAGCTCCCTCTTCCATTTGCAGGGTTCACAGCAGTTCCAAGCATCTACGTTGTCCCAGTCTTGGGCATTGCGGTCCCTGAACTGATACCACTTCCGATTACCCTCACAGTCAATGCAGTCTTGAAAAAAATCTTCGCCTGCAGTAAACTTTTCAAGCAGAGGAGGAGTTTTGGTGCCAGACATTGTATACCGACCCAGTCGCAAGGTTATTGAATCCCTGCAAGCTTTTATGTTCAGTTTCTTCGTTTTGCTGAGATGGCACAAAAACTCCAGCCCATTCTCCTTGCCGTCGCTAGGGTTCAACAGCCCTAGCAAGCCAACAAGGTAGGAGGCTTCCTCATGCCCTGCCATAGTCGCCACCCGCAGGTTCTTCATGCCCTCATCATCATTCTTCACGAAGAAGTCATGAATAGCTTCTCTGTAAATGATTTCTGGATTGTTATGTTGTTTGCACTTTTGCAAGAACTCAACAATTTTCCCTTCATCTTCACCGTACCAGTCCTGATGCCACTGGTACTTATCCACTGACACCGTTGTCCAAACCTCAGGATCGTTGAGCATTTGTTTAAATAACTTGCAGGTTGCCGCCATGTTGTACAAATCTTCAGAGGACTGCTTTGCAACCACGAGCAGCACCTTAAACCATGCTAAATGTGGAATATCCATCTTGGTTGTTGGAGAAGAGGGACTGAAAAGGGTCTGTGGAGAAGAGGACTGAAAAGGGTGTGTGGAGAAGAGGACTGAAAAGGGTGTGTGGAGGTTTTAATAATAAAGGTGTCGTTTGGGGACAAAGAAGGAAGTGCCGTATATATCTTCAGAGGCGTGACCCACTTCACAAAGGACGAATACAAGGGTTTAGATCAGTTTCAATTATATTATTCGTTTCCCAAGCACTGTGACTGAAACGACAATTGACAGTAGTGGCTGAAGCTGGAGGGACTCAATTGGTTTCGCGCGCTCCCATATTGAGAGCATTTATGATACCATTTGTCACCGGCAGCAGTCACAAAATTATAAATGCTTTTCGTCATTATTATTTTGCTTAAATCACACCACCACTTTTGAAGCAAATGACTTAGTTAATTTGTGTGCTTATCACCTGTAAAGAAAATTAAACAACTGTGTATGATACTAATAATGCAAATATGACATCACCACGGAATTTAGGTATCTCAAGTGGCGGCTCCCCAGTCCAAGTGAACAAATTCATGTTGGCAGGAAAATTAGTAAGGGGACTGCTGTATAAATAAAAAAGTTATATATTCTACCTCACATTGCACCACCATTTGGTCCAAAAAACCCTCAACTCACCATGGGTTCACCTACGAAAATCCCCCCCATACTTATAACAACTCCACCAAAAAATCCAGACCCTATCTCACAGAAGAATAAGAACGCTGAAGATGTTCCTGTTGGACCTGCGAAATCCATCAACTTTTCATCTGAGGACCACGATGATGCAGGTCGTATCGGCCAGATGCGATACGATGCGTTGTTGACAGAAATAAAACGTCAGAAGATACGTCTAAGATGGTATGAAGAAACATTGGGGAAGGAGAAAAGTCAAGCGAAATTACACCTTCGATCAGTCAAAGTAATGAAACTGAGGGTTAGGCTTGCGAAAGGAAAAGGTTGTCGAAGGTTCAGGGGGTCGAATGAGGTAGTGCAGATGAGGGAAGCAGAAGCACGTAAAGGATTTGACCTGTTCCGAGAGTATGCAAAATGTGTTGTCCCAAGCTACAACTGGGACGGAATCACCATGGAGTAAACCGTCGCTGGACAACGTTCATTTTCGTTATTTTCAGTCAGTTTGTTTGGAAAAACATGCCTAAAAGTTCATTTTGACTGCGTTTGTTCCAACTTTGTGTGCGCTCCTGAAGGTATAACCATTTAGCTTTGGACACTTCATATGGTATCTTATATGTATCCAAGCTGTAAGATGTGAAGAAAATTAAAGAAAAAATATGGGAAACTGCTTTTGGTTGATTATGCGTACTGTTGTAAGGCAAAATGGGTATGCTTTAATTGAAGTATGTTTACATGATTTTCTGTCAACATATTTAATTTCTCTTTACAAAATGCCTACAAGGAATGGGATTGTTTTTAGCATTGATTGGATCTCCCTCACAGGACTTGTTGTTCCTAAAATGGTAATATGAGGTTTGCTTATTCGTGTGAAATATATAATTTGACCAAGGAAATAACAATAATAATATTCAGTGTGTCATTTGAAAGGAGAAAATAAGACTAATTTTTCCCAAAAATTACATACGAAGCATAAGTTAATTTTCCCAATGAACAAACTCTTGTTTATGATGCAACTCCCCCTTTTGACTTAAAATTGAATACAAAGTTACTTTTAGTGGGTTCAAATACAACCTGTACGAAACCGTCACCAAATGTTGTAGATACTATGCTGAGCCATAAACCGTAAATGGTGCCACTAGTTTCATTTTCTGTAAAGGTGATAATCAGACAAATTAAGTATCATATTTGCGGAGATTTAAGTGTTCGTGCGGCGTGGTTGAAATGTAAGTTACCTTGAGAACGTGTGCTGTCATATTTGCATTATGAGTATCATAAACACAGTTTTCATTTTCTGTACTGGTGATACGCGTTCATATTTAGTTCCATATTTGGCAAGAAGCAACTGCTAAGTTGTTTATTTTAAAATGCAAGTTACCTTCACTCGTTCTGATGTCATTTTTGCATTATTAGTATCATATACAATGTGATCTTTACTTTACTGTTAATGGTGCGTTGATATTATGTGGTCAAGGTTGGCAAAATGAAACTGAGTACTTGGTCATGTTCAAATGTAACTAAGTCATTTGCTTCAAAAGTGGTGATGTGATTTAAGCAAAATAATAATGACGAAAAGCATTTATAATTTTGTGACTGCTGCCGGTGACAAATGGTATCATAAATGCTCTCAATATGGGAGCGCGCGAAACCAATTGAGTCCCTCCAGCTTCAGCCACTACTGTCAATTGTCGTTTCAGTCACAGCGCTTGGGAAACGAATAATATAATTGAAACTGATCTAAACCCTTGTCTTCGTCCTTTGTGAAGTGGGTCACGCCTCTGAAGATATATACGGCACTTCCTTCTTTGTCCCCAAACGACACCTTTATTATTAAAACCTCCACACACCCTTTTCAGTCCTCTTCTCCACAGACCCTTTTCAGTCCCTCTTCTCCAACAACCAAGATGGATATTCCACATTTAGCATGGTTTAAGGTGCTGCTCGTGGTTGCAAAGCAGTCCTCTGAAGATTTGTACAACATGGCGGCAACCTGCAAGTTATTTAAACAAATGCTCAACGATCCTGAGGTTTGGACAACGGTGTCAGTGGATAAGTACCAGTGGCATCAGGACTGGTACGGTGAAGATGAAGGGAAAATTGTTGAGTTCTTGCAAAAGTGCAAACAACATAACAATCCAGAAATCATTTACAGAGAAGCTATTCATGACTTTTTCGTGAAGAATGATGATGAGGGCATGAAGAACCTGAGGGTGGTGGCTATGGCAGGGCATGAGGAAGCCTCCTACCTTGCTGGCTTGCTAGGCTATTGAACCCTAGCGAGGGCAAGGAGAATACGATGGAGTTTTTGTGCCATCTCAGCAAAACGAAGAAACTGAACAGGCAAGCTTGCAGGGATTCAATAAGCAATCGACTGCGTCGCTATACAATGTGTGGCACCGTCAGTCCTCCTATGCTTAAAAAATTTACTGCAGACAAAGGATTTTTACAAGACTGCATTCACTGTGAGGGTAATCGAGAGTGGTATCAGTTATGGGCCCGCTGGGGCAACGACTGGCACAACGTAGATGCTTGGAACTGCTGTGAACCCTGCAAATGGAAGAGGGAGCTGTTCTGCATCCAGCGCGAACTCCAGTTGATCACTGGGTGGGTTTAAGGTGTATATACATGGTATGATAGGTGTTTTATTAATAAATTGTTGTTTTGGTTTTTAGTGTTTTTATGTAAAGGTAAAACTGTCTGAACTTTGTATTGTTTTTATTTGAAGTCTGTTTCTGGTTTTGGGTCCTATATCGTTTCAGTAAGTGGTCTCAGATGTGGAATTGCTAGTTGATATCCCCCAAGCAGTCATTCGTTAAAGAAGACAGACAGGCATATGGGAGGGAGGTTGCGTGTTGTCAACCCAGAAAGGGATTATCCTTTCACTCACTTCGTTGACAAGTGGATGTCTGACACATCCTTGATCTTCTAAGATACTCTAATGATTCCATAAATACCCCAAAAAAATCTCCCTCATTTCCTGATTTGTCCTGCATTTGAAACTATATTTGCGACAATAATTAAGTCATGCGGTTATCCCTTTTCACTAACATAATTATTTAAGTATTGCAATGTGGATCTACGAAATAAGTGGAGGGTTTTTCCCAATTTGATTATAACCATCTACGACATTTCCCCATTATTTTCGGAATTGTCCAGCAATTTTTAGGATTTATGCACCCAAAAAAAAATATATTGAATCCCATAGTACGGAAATCCCTGTTCACTAACATCAAGAATTACATATCAATTTTCACAACAAACATTTTGCCAAATATTAACTCAAAACTCCAGACGAAGTATTCATCCCCCACATAGAGTTAGGAAATTTCCCAATTTTTTCCTTAATTTTCCTGTATTTTTAACGATTATTGGGGACAAAACTGAATAAAATATACAAGAAATGCCAAGTGGAGGTGCTGGAGTGGGGAGCTGCAAGCCTGACCGCCACGCGGCGCGCTCCCATGCCGCCACACGCCAGTTTTAATATTTTTTAATCGTTTCCACTTCAATATTCAATTAAAAATCGAAATTGAAGGTGAAAAAATCCCGAAAAATTCCTCAGCGATCGGGACGGTATTTCCTTCGATGACATATCCGGAAAAAGGGAAGGACAAACAAAATTGGATACGGGATTAATGTGATCGAACATATGAGAGTGTGGTGTTTACAAAGTGTACTGGGGTTTTCATTTGCATCATTCGAATGTAGGGTTGGTTCCCAAATTTTATTTTTCACTCGCTCCTAAACCAGGGTTTGTACTTTCCGTATGAAGTATTCATCCCCACACAGAGTTAGGAAATTTCCCTATTTTTTCCTTAATTTTCCTGTATTTTTAACGATTTTCGGGGAAAAAACTGAATAAAATATACAAGAAATGCCAAGTGGAGGCGCTGGAGTGGGGAGCTGCAAGCCTGACTGCCACGCAGCGCGCTCCCATGCCGCCACACGCCAGTTTTAATATTTTCTAATCGTTTCCACTTAAATATTCAATTTGTAAACGACTTCAAGGGTGTAGGGGCTTGCCCCCCAAGGTTTAGGGTTTATTGTCGAATGCTTAGGGTTAAAAAATATTAAACCAATTCTTTTCTTTCCCGCTCATGGGTTAGGGTTAACCAAAAAAAAAACATTCCTGCAAATTTTGAATTTGCCGCTCACAGTCACGGATTGTTACGACCAAAACAGGACAATTGAAACTTGAAACTCCATATTAGTTCTCCCCAAAAAAGAAAAAACCATTCCTTTTCTGATTTTAAGGAAAATTAATTGGGGGTTTTGAGCAAATTGTTTGAAGGGTTGTCATCTTCTGTTATCTTCATTTTCCCTTCTGGCAAAGCCATGTCGAATTCTTCAACAAACACTCAAGCAAAGAGGTGTCGGCACTGCAATGCTGAGATGGTTATGCTAATTTCGAAATCTGAAAGGAATATGGGCAGACCGTATTGGAAGTGCTTCACATCATATGTAAGTATTATCTTCCCTAAGCCAATAACACTAACTCAGATCGGCCATTGCCTAAACCAACGAAAACTGCTACAGAGTAGATGAATTGGGTCTGACATTGTAATCCGAAAATGAAAAATGTAACTTTCTTATGTTTTTTTAGGGAGCTACAAGGTGTAGCGGCTATGAATGGGTGACTGGAGGCAACATGCCAACTGAATATGAAATTGAAAACCAGCTGGATGTGAAGCAACTTAATGTGTATGCTGAAGTCATCCGTATAGTGAAGGGCATTAAAAAGATCCTCCTACTGTTGTTAGTTCTATCATTTCTGAATTTGGCAGTTCAAGTGATGAAAAAGTAAGAAACTTTTTGCGTCTGGAAATCTTCCAGCTATTTCAAGTATATATTTATCAATTTTGTGCTGTTTTGGCTTTTCAAGTATGTATGTTGTAATTTTCTAATCCGGACACCTATGAAATATGAAGAAGTGTTTGCAAATCTACTATAATGAATTAATCATTCAGCATAAACCCTGAACTATGCTGAACCATAAACCGTAAATGGTGCCACAGAAGAATAAGAATTGAATAAGATGTTCCTGTAGGACCTACGAAATCCATCAACTTTTCATCTGAGGACCACGATGATGCAGGTCGTACCGGCCAGATGCGGTACGATGCGTTGTTGACAGACATAAAACGTCGGAAGATACGTCTAAGATGGTATGAAGAAACATTGGGGAAGGAGAAAAGTCAAGCGAAATTACACCTTCGATCAGTCAAAGTAATGAAACTGAGGGTTAGGCTTGCGAAAGGAAAAGGTTGTCGAAGGTTCAAGGGGTCGAATGAGGCAGTGCAGATGAGGGAAGCAGAAGCACGTAAAGGATTTGACCTATTCCGAGAGTATGCAAAATGTGTTGTCCCAAGCTACAACTGGGACGGAATCACCATGGAGTAAACCTTCGCTGGACAACGTTCATTTTCGTTATTTTCAGTCAGTTTGTTTGGAAAAACATGCCTAAAAGTTCATTTTGACTGCGTTTGTTCCAACTTTGTGTGCGCTCCTGAAGGTATAACCATTTAGCTTTGGACACTTCATATGGTATCTTATATGTATCCAAGCTGTAAGATGTGAAGAAAATTAAGGAAAAAATATGGGAAACTGCTTTTGGTTGATTATGCGTACTGTTGTAAGGCAAAATGGGTATGCTTTAATTGAAGTATGTTTACATGATTTTCTGTCAACATATTTAATTTCTCTTTACAAAATGCCTACAAGGAATGGGATTGTTTTTAGCATTGATTGGATCTCCGTCACAGGACTTGTTGTTCCTAAAATGGTAATATGAGGTTTGCTTATTCATGTGAAATATATAATTTGACCAAGAAAATAACAATAATAATATTCAGTGTGTCATTTGAAAGGAGAAAATAAGACTAATTTTTCACAAAAATTACATATGAAGCAAATGTAACCAATAGTTGTGTTATTTTAAATTACATAATCAACATGAAGGAAATAGACGGAAAAGGTTTGCAAAACATAATGTTACGGTTGAAACGAAAGCGAGTTCAAACCATATTTCGAAGATGAAGTGTACACTCTGTATTATCACATCTTATGAAATTGAGTACGAAAGTGAGTTCAAAAAACACATTCCACGATTTATAGCTTCCCCCAGTTGTGTAATGCCACAAGGAGCTGGTATCAATTTTGGGGCATTTTTTCCCATTTTTCTCCTTGTTCTTACCATGTCTTCAATAATTTTCCCCCAGTTGTGTAAATTGTAATGAAAATAACGAAATACAACACATGGCGGGACCTGACCGCATCAACCTTGGGTAGGTGCACACGTGCACGGCAGTGACCATTCTCTCACCCTTCCTTTGCAAACATCGGGATAATAATTCGACAAATGCTACCACCTCATTGAAAGTTGAAAATTCAAATTTCTTGTGTATGCTATCTGTGAAACATACGAGGCTTTAATCTGAATTCAAATCAAATACTCTCATTACTGAACAAAAAAAACAAAACTGATGTGACAGATGGGGAAAACAGATAAAACAAACTGCGGAATACTCCAGGACATCATATATAAACGGTGTCGTATGCCTATGGTATACTCATTGCCTTACATCAACATCTTCTTATCTTCCTGACTCTTCTTTGGAGTTGTGTTTTGTGCATAACGAATCCCCCAATCTGAAGAAACTTGAACATGTCAACCAGTTCAGACGGTAATGCAAATCAGGGGGACTCCGATGGGTCATGGGAATATGCCCCCGATTATCCAAGGTCCCCTCTACCACCGCTGCCACTTCCAACCTCCTCGGCAAGCGAGGGCGACTCCGATGATCCTGCTGTGGAAATAAATGATATGAAGAACAAACTGGAACACGACTCCTCATTGGTCCATTATTGGACTCAAAAGTGTGTCGGAGCTGAGCAGAAGTTGGCGTATTTGACGCGCCAAGTGAACAAAGCGCGTTACAGAAAAGAGAAGCACAGAATTCGTGGCCAAAGAAGAAAGCACAAAGCAGAGGATTTGCAAATGACCCTGGACGATGCTACGTACGAATCTTTGAGCATCCACAAAGGAGGCGACAAGCATGGGCAGGCAATGTCTGTGGCTTTCAACGAAGGTTTTGAGCAATTCCGACGGTTCGCTGCAGATGTCCACAAACATATTGACTGGGACGCCATAACTCCGTCTGCTGCACAGCAAATCATCTCCGGCGGTGTACACCCACCAGAGCTAGGCCACCAACCAGCAAAAGCCAACAATAATGACGGCTGGTAGCCATATCAATCGCTAGGCAATCGTTATTCACTTGTTTGTTTTTTGTTAATGCCAGATCTGGGTTTGTGTTTACATGTTTATGCCCGATCTGACTTACGTGCAGCTTATTCGGGTTTAAATCTGCTATTGGGTTCTATGTTCTTACCAGAGTTCAATCTTATTATAACTACTGGATTAGTAGAGTTCAGTTACTAATAGTGCTCAAATTTTTCGTTTCAAAAATTGTCGGTGGGTCGATAAATTTTTTCAACATTATCTGACACAGATATTCGGTTCTTTGACACATTACTGGCACATAGTGATGGTTTCAAGATTCCCTTGCTGACACACCGTGATGGTTTCAAGATTCGCTTACCTACATATTTCATTTTCCTTGCAACCGTTGCAAAGGTGATAAAACGTTACCCACATTGCACGAATCCCAAACGAATCCTTTCAAACATTGGCTCCACGTTCTGAAAACACCAAAACCCCAGGATGGACATCCACCTTCAACCAAAGATGGATCCGAAAGTTCGAGTTGCGCATAATTATTGCAAGCATGGTGACGTTCACGACCATCCTTGTGGGACGTGCAGGGATCTATTCGAGGTAGGTCCACACAATGTTCAATACTATCGGTCCCCGACCCCTTCTCCCCCAAAGCCCCCATCTCCCATTGTTTGCATTACCCCGACAGTGGTGCGAGGATTGTTACAATGACAAACGCATTCTAGATTGGGAGGAACGCGGCCGCTTTGAGTCAAGTGATGACTCTGATGTTGATAACTAAGTGGCTCTTCAAATAACTTATTGTTGACTTTAATGTAATTTTATTTTTTTTATTTTTACAGGGGGTCGAATGTAAGTCATGCGATACGTGTGTGACACTTAATAATTATCGAATACAAAAGTTACTTTGTTTTTGGGCGGTTTCACTGTTGCTTTTCACATACCTTAGTTCAGTATCAACATGAGGCACTTACATAAGATTCACTAATGGTTCCAGATGGTTTCCAAAAAGACGCAAATTGGTATCAACAAATATTCAAACTCCGGGACCGTAAAGGAAATCAAACTCCTGCAGAAATGACTCTGTCATAGTAGCTTCCCTGTCCTGCGTGCTCTGACTGCGCTGCAAATTCTCATCAACTGCAGCACCAACTTCTGCGTCGGAAGATGAAGAGCTGCAACATCGAAACAAAGAAACAAGTCAACAGCATTTCTTGTATAAAATTCAAACCCAGACAATTACATATTCACTTACCCGCTCACAAGTTTTGGACAACTCCGTCTATCATGATCAGTCTTCCTACATTCACTGCACCGCCGTTTATGTCCTTCCGCTGCCTTCTCTTTTTGTCCTTTCACTCTTCTCGCACGCCCTTTTGCTTTTACTCGATGGGGATCCTTTATTCTGACTTGGGAAGAACTAGTTCCGACCTCTCCATTGGGTTCTTCTTCGACACGAGCTCTTGATGACAACAACTTTGTAAGCTTCCCACGAATGTCGTCAAATGAATTTTCCAGCAACTCAAAACCTTCATCACACAACAAAGCAGAATCTATCAACTCACCTGCAACTTTGCCAAGTTTCGATCTCTTAACCAAAACCAAACCGTCCACGCAATCTTTAACTTCTTTGTCATTCTTATCATATACTACACCGCACTTTGCACTTTGAAGCCATCGTTTCACTATGTAATTGTCTGGCAAGTGCTCCACCTGCTTCATTCTTAAAAATGCTAGGATGTGTCGGCACGGAATACCCCAAAATTCAAATCCTTTGCAGCTACAATAAGCTTTATCGGCATCTTTATCATGCACAAGCTCCTTCATCCGTGTCACCCCCGGATTTACCCGCTCACTTACTTTGTACCTGCACTGGGTCTCATCTTGCTCTACAAGTTCGAACAAGCATAAAAGGCTTTGGAAGTCTTCCCTCTCAAACATTTCAAGAATTTCCCGAGTGTAAATGCGTGCCATTTGATGTTGCATTGGTGTTCGAAACGGCAATGAAGGTTTTTCATTGGTATCAACATGATCAGCCATTAACTCCTTGTGCCTCTGTGAACCAAGAGCTCTTTCAAAACGTACAATGAATTCCATCAATGTGTTTTTCCGGTTAATATATTGTTTGAAAAATGCATGACAGCTTTCAGCCCGTTGACTACTGGACATCCCAGCCGAAAACACATGTTTTACATAAGATGGAACCCAATTCTCCCGCAAAGCATGAATCAAGCTCAGCCACGGATGGTCTTTCAGCCCATTGCTTGTGATAATTTCATCCCATTTCGCATCAAATTCTTCTCTAGTGTCCATACCCCATATGCATTTGCACATTTCTGAAAAACATTCCCCAATGCCGGGTTTCTCCATAAACTTATTCAAGATATGCCATATGCAATATCTATGGAATGTTGTTGGGAGAGTTAAAGCAATTGCCTTTGACATGGCTGCATCTTGATCAGTGATGATCATTTTGGGTGGCTCACCTGGCATGGCTTTCTTGAATTCTTCGAACAACCATACAAATGAATCCGTGGTTTCACTACTTAGGAATGCACAACCAAACAACACTGTCTGCCTATGGTTATTAACGCCTAACAAAGGCGCAAAGACCATCCCATAGCAGTTCGTGTTGAACGTCGTATCAAATACCACCACATCCCCAAAAAACCCATAAGCTCGTCTTGACCTTGCATCTGCCCAAAAAACATTTCTCATCCTTCCTTCCGAATCTACCTCCATATTGAAATAAAATGATTCATTTTTTCCTTGCTCAGCCAAAAAATGCTCCTTCAGCAGCTCTGCATCATGCCCAATCACCTCCCCACGCACGTCCCTTGCATAATTATAGACATCTCTCCTAACAAACCCAACATTTTCCAATCCCCCTACTTGCACCTCAAGAAGGCTTACCTGTTTATGTACAGGGATATTAACTTTGCTCATATGTGCACTATAGGCCTTTGTAGACTCTGTTAAGTTACGGTGAGATCTCAATAGATGGACTTTATCAACTGTGGTCATGTCATGGTTGTGTACCTCATTGAATCCTACAACAGTGTACTTATTCTTCTCGTTTACCTTCAAAATCGCAAGTTTAGCCTTGCACCCAGTTCGAGTACAACCTCGCTGTCTTCTCTTACGACTAACAGTGCTTGTCAACGCATACCCTTGTTTACAGCATACATATTCTTTCCTTGTTACCTCTTCAGTGAATGTGCACGTTCTCGTTGTAGAACACCGAATGCCAAATCCGGCTTTCGCAGCATACATATTATAGAAATTGAACACATCCTCACAGCAATCAAATTCAAGTCCCAATTTTGGTTTCAATTCCGAACTAACTTCCGATGTCACCTGTCCTTCGCACTCCATTTCACAGTTCTTGCAATTTAACCCTGAATATCACATCACCACCATCATATATGACATTAAAATCACTATCTGTGAAACATTAAAGACCTACATACACACTAACGTAACTCGTGCTGATGCCCAATATTTGGCACAGGCTTTCAAACAGCTTTAAAATATATATCAACTAAAATATGACATCCAAATGACTCTCTGGTGAAACATTAAACACATACATACAACCTAATCTGACTCATGCTGATGCCCAATATTTGGCACATGCTTTCAAACAGCTTTACAATATATATGAACTAACATATGACATGCAAATGACTCTCCGCTGAAACATTAAAGTCATACATACAACCTAAAGTGACTCATGCTGATGGCCAATAATGAAAGTGACAAATACAGTATATGGCTTACCTCGTAGCTGATTTCCAACTTCAAATTTTCAACAACTATGACAACGTAACGTAGCCCTTTTAGATCTGGACGTCAACCCCAAAAACTTTTCTTCTTCCTCAACCCCTGTTTCGCCCCCGCTCAAGGATTTCAAAACCAACAGAGCAGAACCACAACGGTACGGTCAGCACTTTCCAACTCAACGCCAGTTTCGACGTTCCTCAAGGATTGACGTATGTCCCGACCCCAAAAACCCAACCACAAAGATGAAATTATAAAATCCAAGATTACTTTGTTTCGCCTGAATGGGAAACCTAGAAAAATGAGGGTGCTCTCTCTTCAATGTTACAGTTCTTCCTCAATCAAAGCTGATAAAAAAATGGCCTCCTCATTGAACTGAGCGAACAGCTAGTTTGGAGGGGACTTGTGTTTGGAGGCGACGTATGTTTTGGAGGGGACGTTTTGGAGGGAGAAGAGAGTATTGGAGGGAGAAGAGAGAAGAAGGCCTCGTTCTAATACAACACTTACACTTTCAATTGCTTTTCATACAGCCGTTAGATTGGATCCAACGGTGTTCTCATGTTATGTTCTCACATAAGCGTTCTCACTAGATCCCGACCCATTTTTCTGGATAACAGTCCAGCATACGCTGGCTTTCAAAACCCACGCTAAGACATGGGTTTCAAAGACTAACGCGGAAACTAGCTATTGTCTTCTCTTCTCTCGCATCGTCTCCCTCAGCAAGTTCCGCATCGTCTCCCTCACCACACGAAAAAAAAAAAAAAAAGGAAAATGGACACTGATGAAACGAGAAACGATATTTTGTCCACACATAGTACCTTTTGAGTTCTGACTAGACAAGTCCAAGTTGATCATCTGGAGTATTCGAGGAGAGATCAACATGATATGAGACGAAGACTAATTTCAAAGATCCACAAATATAATAGAAACTTCAATTTATTCAAATACTGTCTTTCAATTTGTCTTGGAATATTTGCTCAAAGTCCACTTATATGAAGAGACTTTTCGTGTTCATCTTTACCTATATATGACATGGCAGCAACACCCTCTACTGGTGCCTCTAGAACAATGTCTGAAACTGCAGAGTTCCTTCAAAACAAAAAAAATTGAGGCAGAAAGTAGTAATGAAGGCATAGAAGTTGGGATTTTCGACGTGAACAAATATTATGAAGGTGTTGTTGATGATGATCAAGGAAGAGTAGTGGCAAAGCTAGTAGCTTGTCTTTGGGGGGGCAGTACTGTAGTTTCAAGGTTTTATAGCCTTATATTTCAATTGATATAACAGCAGGTATTTAAGAGTTATTGGCTTTTTTATAAAGCTTGGGGGCCACAGCCACTGCAGGTCTGTATGTGGCTCCCCCCCTGAGGAAGAGGAACGCTCCAAATACACTTGATTGCAAAGTTGAGGACAATATAATTGGGTCAAACAAAGGCGAGCGTGTTGGGATTAGCCAAATTGGTACCATTACTACAAGTCCAGCAAAGGCGAAGCATGTGAGAATGTGAAGGTAAAGAGTCCCACATTGGAAAGTTGAAAAACCTAGCAAGGGCTTATAAGGAGTTGGGCTACTCCCTCCATTGCCAATTGGTTTTGGGGTGAAACCTCAACTTCCTTCATGGTATCAGAGCGGGTTAGCCCACGTGTGAAAGCCCAATGGCCGCACGTGCTTCACGTCACCCAATATGTGTTGTCCACGTGTTAGGCTTGAAAATTCCCCACACGTGCGGGGGCGTGTGAGAATGTGAAGGTAAAGAGTCCCACATTGGAAAGTTGAAAAACCTAGCAAGGGCTTATAAGGAGTTGGGCTACTCCCTCCATTGCCAATTGGTTTTGGGGTGAAACCTCAACTTCCTTCAAAGCAGGCGGCAGCTCAAGGAGGAAGGACAAAGCAGGCGGCTCTAGTGAAAAGGAAGGCACGAGCAAGAAGCCATGGTATAAGCTTTGGTAAAAATAAATAAGAGAAAGGAAGGGAGGTTGTTGAATAAACAGGCTAGAGTTTTCCAGATTAGTTACTCAACTGTTCTTAATTACGTGGTTTTGTTAATTTATGTATTACAAAATGTGAAAATAAGAGATGATATCCAACTGTTCCGCAACGGAAGGATCTGGAGATGCATGGCCATGCAGAGCTCCTATACACTCGAGCTTTTCTTTCCAAATCTTTTCTCTGAATCTGAATCTTATTTCTATATATTTCTTTCTTCTTCTGCATGCCATAAGTATATTATTTTGAGTAAGTATTATTTCTTCTTGTCTACATGCCATAAGTATTGTTTCTTCTTGTTCTAGCTTCTTCTCTTTTTTTATTTAGCTACTGCCGTATATTAACGGTGAGTAAGCAAAACCAACAAAAGAGGAAAAGCCAAACGACATTGAAAACAATAGAAAAAGAGAGACTAATTATTCATAGATTTAATTTGAACCTCTAATCAGTTTTGTCTTTGGTACTTATATAGGCGCAAGCCTGCTTGCTTCCCACATTTCACAATCCTACTTTAGTTCATATCAAACTGTGCGTATTATTATGCCACTAGGATTTCCGTAGCGCAAGTAGACTCCTACATACAGAAAAAGCTACATGTTATATTAAGGAACTATATGTTGGGTTCATTTTTGTACATGATTTATCATGATATTCATCCAATGTTTTGAGTTAGTTCTTGATATTTTATAGCATTTACTTATTTTTTGTGTTTTTATAGGTTTTAATCTAGTTGGAATGAATTTGAGCTAAAAATGCACTATTGAATTTAAACTACGTTTTACTCATTTTCGTAGGTCAACTTCTTAACCTTATTTCATCATGTCCCAGTGCTCGGATGAGGTGGAGCTCTTCATGGAACTTGTTCCAAAGGGTGTCGACTGTAGCATATCCGAAATTGAGCTCCATTAGAAGATCACAACTCTCCCAACCAATCTAGAATTGAGCCTGACACAGGAAAGGAGACTTAGAGACTGCACAAGGGAATTACTTGCACGTAATGCAAGGGATTACTTGCATACAATGCATGAGGAATACTTCCACATAAAGCTGAGGAAAATATCTAGCTTCTCTCCATTAAATGCCATTCACATAGAGGGTTAAGCTATCAAGAAATATCAAGGAAAATCTCTACACAATTAGAGGGAGAAGCTCTTTCCACCATTGAAGGCCTTTAGCCTTCCCCATTCATCCAAAATTTCTAAACTCTATTTGAGTTTATTTTAAGTTGTTTTTGTAATGAATATGAGGAACTAAACCTCATAACTAGGGCTTAGGTAGAAGCCCTAAATATGATTACTCTGTTGTTTTGATGTTTTAAGTTTATGGATTTCTAGATGTTGTTCATGAATTCTCTTTCACTAAATTAATCATATATTATGTGTTTGCTTCCTTTGATTGATCACCTTAGGTTGTATGCATCTAGCTATAGTTGAGAAGTTGTGTTGATCACCTTAGGTTGTATGCATCTAGCTATAGTTGAGAAGTTGTGTAAGATACCCAAGAACACAACTTCTACTTAGCAACAAACGATTTAATCCTTTCTAAATGAGCTTCATGTGAATTGGTTTCTTGAATGCCTAATGTAAACACCATACTATTAGGGTTCTTGTGATGTTCATATTCTCTTCAATCTTAATGGGTTTCTTCATATGGTTAAATTGAAGTACTAAGCACACCTAGATTTATTATATGGGAAGCACGAGTATTGTAGTACTATACACGCACCTTACTTATTTTAGAGAGAATCATGCGTCTTGAGCCACTAAACCCTGTCTTGATTGCAAACATTTTCATCAATATATCTAGAATTCATAACTTGAGTATCCATGGACATGAGTATGATTATTTAGGGTGGATCTAAATGCTCTAGTGTTTGTCACCATTGAATTACATTTTGATAATCACATTTGTTAATCTTGTTAAAATTAGAGTTCGATTACATTCTAAGCATTAGAATTAGGTAACTTGAATCACAAACCCCTCCCCCATTGTGTTTATTGTTTGAAACATTGAGTGTTCTTTTTACTGAATCCTGCTCACTTCTATAGCTTATTTCGACATTTGGTCTATGTTGGGTTCTTCATTTGTTCGTGCTTAATCTAACCATATAAAGAACATAAAATACGGCCTAACGATTTGAAAGGTACATGTCAAAAACGGAACAGGGGTCGAAGTTGGAAATCTGAGGAAATTAGCCTTTGTGTAAAACAACTGGTCGCTTTGATAAAAACGATCGGTCGCTTTTTTTCTCTCCCGAGACATTTCGTCTCTATACAAAACGACTAGTCGCTTTTCCCTTGTTTTGCCTTTCATTTCCTTTCACTTTTCTTGTTTCATCTCTTGTGATTGTGTTTAAATTAAGTATTCTTAACATACTCAAACTAGATTTGCTTATAAACTATCAAGTCCTCGTGGGAACGACCTCATAGTTACAAATCTATACTCCAATACATTCGTACATTTGGGAGTATTTTTAATTGGATAGTTAGCGTATTAATTTTACGCCAATTACGATGCAACACTATACATGTGTGAAGTGAAGCCCCAAAATTCTTATATTTCCCAATTTGGGCAAACACACGTATGCCTTGCCTTGTGGCAATCTTCCAACAGCTTATTCTCAATTTGCAAGAGTACCATCTGTCCAGGCATGTGCGCGATTACTATCTGAACTTTTAATTTTTACTATTACTCATCTGTACTTGATAAAGAGTTACAATTTACCAACCAAGATATATTTCGTCCACTTTTTCATCAAAATATATCACATGCCCTCATTTGAATGAATAGTTTAGTCCATCTACATTTAGACTTCAATGATGATTGCATTACAAAATTATTTAGGGTTTAGTATGGAGAGAAATTGATTTGCAAGGGAATTGGGTTATTGTTAGGCTCCAATTTTGGCATTATAATGGCTGATTAGGTATGGGTAAGGAGGGAAATCGATTTATGTGAGCCATAATTAAGGTCTAAAATATCGATGGTTTCAGAAATATCGGCGGTCCAAAAATACATAAATTTCAATGGAAATATCAGGAAATAATCGATATCGATAATAGTTGAATAAAAACCACCGAATTGGTAAGAAAAACTTGGAAATTTTTCTTGAAACTTTGTCGGATGTTTATTTTGTTAGAAAAAAAAAAAAGGAAACAAACTTATTGTAGTTGGTGTGGCATACTCACAAGCATTGGATCAATTGAATGGTCCATATTTTATGAAATGCGAGTAAATGCATCATGGCTAAATGCAAAGGCTTGGGATCCTGTGTATGGATATGTTCCAAAATATCCTCGACCTAAAAAAATGATAATATCCTCGATATTATCGATATTTCAGTCCTTGGCCATAATATATAAATTGACTAAAATATACATCCCCAAAAATTCAGGTGGTTAATATCAAAATTAAAAGTTCAAATAGTAAATAGGCACATACCTCTAAAAGTTGATGTGAATACTAATTATTTCGTGCAAATTCATATCGTGTTAACGAGTCATGTATAATATTGATATGTCAAAATTCATATAGTAATTATATACATATCTAAAAGTTCAACTAGTATCAAGGTCTAAAATATCGATGGTATCGGAAAAAACACGGAAATTTCGATGGAAATATCGGGATATTATCGATATCGATAAAAATTGAATAAAAACCATGGAAATTGTAAGAAAAACTTGAAAAATTTTATTGAAACTTTGGAGGATGTTTATTTAGTCAATTATCTATTAGTTTATCACAAAAAATTGGAAGGAAATTCATTGCATGATGGGTTTAACTGATTTAAGTTGATTATATAAAGAGTTAACAAACATTGTGAGTGTAGAAAATATGTAGTAATTAATGAAAGAAGATTAAACACACCATAATCATTTATATATAATGATTTACTACAATATTTTACACTTTATACATTGCATGGTAAGATACATAAGCGACTATGAGGTTCAAAAAAATTTAGTATCTTCATCATCTCTATGCGTAGAGTAAGTGTGTTGTGAGTAGTCATCAAATGATAAATCCCCAAAATAGTTTTCTATTTAATTGTTAACATGCCACCCATATGGATCTAAGATTGGTTGACGTTTGTTAATAGCTCATACCATCACTGTGAGCCGAGCCCACCAGAGGAGACCACGTGGCTAATGGACCAGATCACTTATATACCAACCCGACCACATACGATACCCTCAGCAGTAGGCTCCTCAAGCATACTAGGACAGAGCTAGGCCAATGATCGGGTGTTTTGGTCGCCGACCTGACCACTGCGCACCATGTCCCAAACCAAAGGAGCATTAATGAAACAGCCTAGCAAGAAGGAAAGGTCGGTGGATGCATGTCCCGTCCTTGGCCAGGTGTTGCCTTACCCTTCATTCCCTAGGTGAACAAGCTGGTGATGGAGCGGGATCATTTAATACATCTCCCATCCTAGCTTGCCTGTCACTTCGCGACCTGACCCCTGTCAAGAAGTAAGGTGATTGGAAGTGGAACATTAAATGTGACTCAGGCCAAGGGGATAGGAGAGAAGATATCTCCCATAAATATCTTGGTCTCTCCTTCTCCCCCCTATAAATACCCCTCACCTATCTCTACACAAAGGTAATAAGTTCTTAACCTAATAAATACTCTCATTGTGAAAACCCTACATCCATTCTCTCTAGCTAAGATAGTTTCTGACTTAACCATCGGAGTGGGCTCAATTGGGATTAGCCCCAGTTCGCTCTTGTTCTGATATTGTTCTAAGTGTGCATATTCTCCTTTGGAGATTGGCTATTCGCGAGATCGGATACAAGACCAGGCCTCTGCCTAAAGTCAAGGTCATTTGCACGAGAGGGATATGCGGTTTACAACGTTGTCTATAAGCAAAATCATTTGAAGATTAGGTCTCCGATTCTTTCCATGAGCCGCTTGATTCCATCCCAAAAGGAAATGTCAAAGACTCACATTCTCATGTGAAAATATCATTCTTGCAAAAACAATTCAAAACAAAACAATATAAATTTAAATATTTTATTATCACAAAAACATAAGCAACATGGTGGTTAAGGTGTTGGAGGAGTGAAATGGCAAGGGTTTGAATCCATTTTGTGTTTTTCCTTCTTCTTTTTTTCCATTACATTGATATTTTTGATATTTTCGATATTATAGCGATATTTTGACAAAATATTGCTGGAGTGTGAGAGAAATTATCGACATCGATATTTTCCGATATTATCGATATTTATACGATATGTGTATGGATACGTTCCGAAATATCTGTGACCTAAAAAAACGATAATATCGGTATTTTAGACTATGCCTGGTATTCAAGAAATTATAAAGTAAGAATGTACTACCACCTCAGCAAGTAATACTTTCATTAAAAATATGTCATGTGTCATTTGAGAATAATAATTTAAACTTTTTTTATAGCTGGACTTGGAATCTATCTTATGAATAAAACTAAGAAAATCAAAAAAGAAAAGAGCCAACACCCACCCCGACCCGTCGTCAACCCTCATAGTACTTTAACAGTGTGGTCGAACCCCCATGACACCTTAACAGTGTGGGATAAAACCCCCTCCCCAAATATATAGCTTGCATAAAAGTTTTAAATTTAAAAAGAAATTTAAAAAACTAAAACAAAACTATTGGCGGAAAATTGCCACAAGGCAAGAGACGTACGTGGAATGTGTCGCCAAGTCAGCACTTGTGTGACCTTCTTCTCCCAAAACACAGAACAGACTGAACTCAGCTCAGTCCTTGTATTTGTCGTAAGTCATAACGCCTTCCATCAATTTGAACACAGCCATTGAATTGAAGAGGAGAGAATGAATCTGCAGGTGCTTAGCAGATACTGCACTGTCTCTCTTCCTCACACCTCGTCTTTCAATCTCAGCACAAAAATACCACCATCTTCAAATCTCACATTTGGATCGTCCCTCCATCAACGCCCACTTTCACTGCCCTACAAGTTAAACCATACCCCTTCCGCCTCTCCTGCGAAAATGGGTGTCCTTCAACTCGTCGCTGCTTACTCAAGAGGCAGAGAATCAGCGCCTGAGTCTCCGGCCAAAGCGCTCCGCCGAATTCTTGACTTGCCAGGGGTTCATCAAGCCCCTGCTTGTTTTGATGCTCTAAGTGCCAAGTTGGTTGAAAGAGCTGGCTTCCAGTGCTGCTTCACCAGTGGTATGTGAATTTCTTTGATGTGGGTTTTCTATCTTGTTTGTAGATATTGGCATAATTGCATGATTTGGTATATGGGGTGGTATCAGACTATGGTTTTTGATTCAGGATTGATTATTGGTACTTTGGTATTGAGCATTTTTAGATAAGGGGTTGATTGGTTTTCTTTGTAATAGATATGTGGTTGATTATTGATGCTCATGCTGCCAGTGTGTTGTTTCTTGTTGTGGGAATATGGGAGTTGTCTTGATTATATACTCATTGTTATTGATACCCCTATTTCCAAAAGATTGAACTGTTGGGATGTGAGCCCACAATTCACTTGTGCATCTCTCTCCCTCATTAGCCCAACATGGGGAATTCAAATTATATTGGGAGGGTGCAATTGCAGGGATTCTAACTCAAGATATCTTGTTCTGATATCCTAATAAAGTTTATTGGTTTAATGCGGTTCCACAAAAGCTTAAGCTATTAGAATATGGAATTTACATGTTCTATATTCTAACAGTTATATCTGATCTACAAGCTGCTGCTGCAGCTTTTCCATTGTTGGTGACATCATTGTTGAACAAACTATCGTTACATTGTCAACCAGACAAACAGGAAGTAATTGAAATAGAAATTGTTCAATCAAAGTAGAGTATTGCTTGTTATCTGAATGAACTCTAAAGCAGTCAAACGTAAAAGTCATATGTTAGCGTCCTTCTTTATTCATGTGAGTTTACTGGTTGTTCTTTTTATATATTATCTATTCTCGATGTTCTGTATTGTGAGATATATATATATATATATATTTAGCTGTCCAGTAATTAGATTTTAATGCCTTTAACTGAATTTTAAGTGGGAAATTTGTTCACTGTGTATGCACTTGCTTTCATGTATGTTTAATTAAACCCTTTTAATTCTTTTATAAAAAATCATGACACCTGAAAGCAAGTAACTGAAGTTGAGTTACTGCATATGGATCTGAGTTCTTGGTCATTTTGTGGTATATTTTCTTGTGTAAGTGTATAAACAGAGAAACAAGTTTATTAATGCCATTTTGTTCTTCAATTAGGATTTTCGATATCGGCTGCTAGATTAGGATTGCCAGATACAGGTTTGATATCCTATGGAGAAATGGTGGATCAGGGGCAACAAATTACCCAAGCTGTGTCAATTCCTGTTATCGGGGATGGGGATAATGGATACGGGAATGCAGTGAATGTTAAGAGAACTGTCAAGGGATATATTAAAGCCGGTTTTGCTGGGATTATGCTTGAAGATCAGGTATAATATTAAAATATAATTTTTCATCCATGAATCTTCCTGTTTTCGTCTTCTTACTCACTCTCTCATGCACTGGCTGTTGCATGGTGTGATTTCGTATTGTAAGGTGAAGTAATTTCTGAGTGTCCTCCTGGTATACCTTCGTATGACTTTGTGGTTGGTTTGATAAGTTGATGTGAAACACTTTCTAACAATCCTTTTGTAAAAAAGTTCCTTGTTTTGTTAAGCATTGTGCATTCTGTTATTTTGTGCCTGTATGAGACACTTATTGCTTACAAAGCTATCCTCTTTAGCTCTCTCCAAAGGCTTGTGGTCATACGAAAGGCAGGAAAGTGGTCTCAAGAGAGGAGGCTGTGATACGGATAAGAGCAGCTGTTGATGCTCGGAAAGAGAGTGGCTCTGACATTGTCATTGTTGCACGAACTGATTCTCGTCAAGCAGTGTCTTTGGATGAAGCACTCTGGAGGTCAAGGGCATTTGCTGATGCTGGAGCAGATGTTCTTTTCATTGATGCACTAACTTCTAAAGAAGAGATGAAGGCTTTTTGTGGAATATCTTCCCCAGTTCCAAAAATGGTACCTTTCATTTTTCATGGTACATTAAAAAGTAACAAACATCTAATGTTGTTGAAGACTTGGCATTTATTACATTTCTCCTAAGTTGTTTAGTAAACCCTTTTAAATGCATGTGTATACACACACATGCTCCCAAAACCCAACCCAACCCAACTAACCCTTCATCCCAAAAACAATTGGGTTTGACTATAACCCATGTGTTGGAAGCAGAAGATAAACCTGAATGATATCTATAATTGAAAATTAAAAAAGTAAACATAAAAAGTTTCAGCTTTTATTCTCTCCTGTCATACTGGCTGTTGAAAAACTGTTCTTTCTATCCAACAAAGTTGAATATATCTGTACCATGTAAGTTGAGAAATATGTTGTAGCACGACTCCAAATTATGTTCTGACTAGAGCACTCAACAAAGTGGTAAAAGCTCAACTCTGAAGGATATCTGTCACCTGGTGCTAAATGTGTAAGGAAGATACAGAATTTGTTGTTCATTTACTATGGCATCACTCTGCTGCCTGGGATATTTATTATTTGGTCCTTTGGTTTTTGTTTTTAGTTGTTTAGGGAGTGTCAAACTTGATGGGGCATGTTATGTCTACAAGGTGTGATACTGCTGTAGTTTTAAGTTCTGGTTTAGGAATAAACATCTGACTACATGCACCTTTCATTACTTTTTTTGGTTCATTATCATTTTTAATTTCTGTTTACAAGAACATATTTGGACATTCTTAACAGAGATATTTAGGTTAGTTAACATGTGGGTATTGTATGAGATATTTGCTGTTGCATGAACGATAAATTACATTTAGTTTCGGGTATTTTAGCTGCACTGCATCCATATGGAAATATGTGATTTATACATGTCAAGATATGTCAATCATTAATCTAAGAAAAAATCATCTCTCAAATTTGTAACATCAGAAGCGTTGTACAAAAATGAAAATGATTTGCAGAGATTGATAAAGCTCTATGTTCTATCAGGCCAATATGCTTGAAGGAGGGGGCAAAACACCAATACTCAATCCCCTTGAACTTGAGGATGTTGGATATAAACTTGTGGTTTATCCACTTTCCTTGATTGGGGTTTCTATTCAAGCAATGCAGGTAACATGCCTATACCTTTTCATTTGAGTCCAGTTCATGGACAAAAGAAAAGTTCAATTGTCTTGGAAATCCAATAACTGTGCTACTATAAAAAGGTTTGAAATAGTTATGACTCTTGATCTCTCTGATTTTCTTACGTGAATTAATGATGTTGTTCAAAACCCAAAACATTTGAGCAGCTAAGAAAAACATAAACATGAATTTCCTGAAAATTAAATGGACAAGAAACTGTGTACAAAATAGTAGTAACAGATTTGTGGGTTACAATCTCTGATATAGATGGTTTAGGAGTATTCTTGGCTAAAGAAAATCCTCAAATGATTACACCTTGAATTCTTGGCCATTACAATACAATCTGGAAGTGTCTAAGTTCCACAAGAATTTTAAAGGTTCTGTATCTTTAGAGCTCTGTTATCCATTTCCTTGGAAATGGAATTATTTTCTATATATTAATGAACAAAAAGGCAATTTTGTTCCATTATCTTTCACATGGAATCAATTTGAGGTATAACGTAGTTTTTTCAATTAATAATGGCTGCTACAGATCTATAAAGTGAAATCGTAACAACTTACGATGTTATGTAAGGTACTTTGCACTAAATTCAATTTTTAAATTATCTTGTAACATGATTCTGTTAGATTCCACTGCAAGTAATTCACTTATTATATGAATACATAATCTGGTTAAGAATATTAAAGGCATTATCACCAAATCTGTCAACAAACTAATTTTCAGAAAAGGCCATGCATTTTTCTATGCTTTTAAGACGTGGTACTCGTCTAGAATTCACTAATTTAGAATATTACTTAGGGTTAAGGAACTTATTGAATCAATTGCAGGAAGCACTAGCTGGTATCAGAGGAGGTCGTATCCCTCCTCCTGGAAGCATGCCATCCTTCGAAGAGATTAAGGAAATTGTAGGTTTCTACAATTATTATGACGAAGAAAAGCGGTATTCTGCCAGCATCACTCCACAATCTTCAGAAAGATGTGAGTACCTTGTAAATTCACATGACTCATATCAATGTCATTACTGCTTACCCACTTCTGAATGATGATAATTTGTTATCACATGGCCTGTAACGTGAAGTTGTATATTATTAACTGGAAATCCAATTGAGGTTGATTACTTTCATCAGAAGTTAACTGGGTTAAAACTGGATTAACATCACAGTATGAATGGCTCATTAGAAGATAAATTTCAACTTGTTTCCATTAAAGGAAATATCCAAGATTGGCCAATTTTTCCTATACCAGTTACCATCCCACCCAAAGTTCTATAGATATAGATGGGCATTTTCTGTTTCTTAGTGCTTATACATGAAGGTTATTTTCCAGTGACCAGTAATGTGTACAGTCTCCAAAGGAGGGTTAAAGATGATGCAGAGCAGAAAGATCAGAGTCCTCAAGATCCCATTGTTGAAGTTATAACACCTGACGTGTACAATAACTATGGTGCAGATGGTTCCAGGGGTTCATTTTCTGGGATCTGGTCTCGGACGTTGAGGGTCAAAATAACTGGAAGAGATGGATTTGAGAAACTTGATGTTAGGATTCCTGTAAGTCATCTATTCTTTATGGGCACAGATATCATATAGTTTTCTTATTGCATAGCATTCCCTTCATAGTGCTTTTGTTGTTAGAACCAAACTATTATAGAAAAAGAAAAATAGAGAAAACAAAACCTAGTAGTTTAATGATGAAGCTTTAACTCTTTTATTTAAAATAACTTTCAACTATATTTTACTTTTCATTATGTAGTTTATGTTTGATTATTCTTTTAAACATTTATCATGGCATCTTTCTGTAGTGCCTAAAGTTTAGGTGATGTACTAATTACATTTATAACCTCAACTATTTCTGGTATTCAGAAAGAGTAAAACTGTCACTTTTAAGGGCCTCGCACAATAGCTGAAACCTCTAGGAGTCAGTCCTTGTTATGGCAAAACCTATATAACCTTTTCTTGAAGTTCTTGGTCCAAGCACACCACTTTCATGCACTTCTCGGAAAAGGTTCACCATCAACCTTATTGATAATCCCAAGTTGGTCTTCACTCTTATATCATTAGAATCCCTAAGGTGTTGTGATATTAGGTGAACACTTGAGTGCCAGGGTGCGATCTGCCATCAACTTTAATGGATGGAAGTTGTGAAGACTTTGCAATTTTGGCTTCATCCCGACTCCCGAGGGAACATTTTCCTACTCTAGAAAATTGATAGTAGATGTACAAGGAGGTGCTTATCAAGAAAAATGTAAAGGAGCAGGAGTGGGTGCAGCTATGGAAGCTTGAAGAACAAGAGAAGGCTTCAAACTTTCTTGGAAAAGAGAAGTTTGCCTAATTGTATCAAGGTTTTTCAAGGAAACTACTTTGAGTTGGGTGATTCCCACATCCTGTACTGCGGTGTTTTGTAAAAGGCAGAAGGTTTTTAATGGAGGGAAGAAGGGTGAAGGTCTAGGAAGTTTTCTTTGTAATCCCACCCCATTTTTCCTGTCTCTTAAATCTTTGAAATTATTTCATACACCAATCTCCTGCATGCTAGTTATGATATTTCAGATTGTCTTATGAAAAACTGCTTTCTTTTTTTGGTTAAATACATTTTACAGGCTGGATTCTTGGATGGAATCACAAATATAGTTCCAGGTATTATTCATCTTCTCTATACTTATTGAAAACGGGTAATTACTTCAGTCTGGTAGTCGCTAGTATAACTAAAAGTCCACATATTTTTCCAACAGCTCTCGGCGGTGTAAACATCAAAGAACTGTTGAATGAGGCAGCTGATGAAATGGGAGGGAAAGTGCTGTTAGATTTTAATGACACAATTGGTGATAGGATTCAAGTTTTTCTAGAGTAAATCCAAAGAGGTTTTACCAGTTTAATGCTAAAGGAATTCTCTATATAATATGAACAGTCCTCCAAGACGCTTTGTTTATTGGGTGTTCTCTTAAGAGACAATTTCTCAAATTGGGTAGAAAAATACCAAATGCAGATGCAAGTGTTTAACTTCTATGATTGGTGCAGGGGTAAGACCTACACACTCATACTTGGCAAAAGAAACTGGTGGTGAGAACAATGTCAGGTTTAGAAGAAATATTGTCATAAATATTAGCACATTAAGGAAGAAATGATAGAAAAAAGTATGTACAAAGTTTGATAAAACTTTCTTTTCAAGAGATGGTGGATAAATATTCTTGATTGTGATTGCTTTCTAGATGTCGTGTGCTTATACTACATTTCGATCAAACAAGTACAATTTGCTGGAAAAAAAATTATACAGTTTGGATGACATTACTAACATTCAATTTCGCAGTTGGGAGTGTATACGCTTGTGTCGTCAACCCGTAACAGATTTTTCGAATTTCTAATTTAATTTGCCTACCTTTCAGATTTAGTGCTATTTTATCAATGTTCAAATTTTATCATTCCTAATAAGGAAAGAGGTACCGCTCACACCACATGCCTGACGGAATCACCATTTATCTGGCCGGACCGGGATGGGAATGACAAACCCAGCCCTACTCCGTCCCGTTCTCATACCTTCTCGCCAAACACACAACATATTCTGATTCCATTAGAGAAAAAATAAAAGATGAGAGAGTTGAATGAATCAACACTTATTTAGCCAACTGACAAAAAGAATATATATCTGATATTAAAAAAAATATAAAAAAGATAAAAACAGAAATGATAACCTGAGAACGGTTATCTCCACTACTACACAAACAAGACAACAGCAAAAACCAGCTAAGGCAATGCACCTATATAACTCTCTAGTGACCCCTTGAGAAACCAGGAGAGTTACAAAGGGGACGGATAAAAAATACATCACATGGGGGCCACATAAAATTACACCACTTTTTGTTTTAAAATACAACCTTCTATACCAAATATTGGTCTAGATGTGAATTGTGATAGAATTTTATAGTAAAAACCCAGCTTGGCATTGCAGTCTTATCGACCTCAAATCAAACATGTATTGATTATTTCCGTGAATTTCATCGGTAGCCACCGCCATATGGCTGCTGAGGATAACCACCTGCCCCCATCATGGGGTTATAACCGGCAGGCATGTTTGACCCAGGAGGCAATCCAGTTGGCCCTTGCATCCCCACGCCCATATTCATTCCCATTCCCATGTTCATCCCCATACCCATTCCCATACCCATGGGTTGATTCATGCCTCCATAACCACCCATGCCCATGCCTCCACCCGGACCACCACCCATACCCATACCCATACCCATACCCATAGCCGGACCTGGACCTGGACCCATACCCATGCCCATACCAGAACCTATCATAGGGTTTGGTTGACCCCTAAGAACGCTTGCACCTGCACGGCCAATACCAGAACCAGATCCCATAGCTTTACCCATGGTAACAGTAGATGCTGCAGGAGTTGCTGGCTGCCTCTCCATCCTCTTTTCTTTCCGGTTAATGGAATCAAAATCAATTCCAATATCATTCAACGGATTAATTTTAGCTGCAGGTGAAAATAAAACAAAAGCCGTTACAAGACCCACAAAAAACATAGACAGTCAATAAACAAGTTGAAGAGGCTTGTCCTACTGCCAAAAGAGGAAAAAAAGAGGCACATATGGCACTCACCTCCAGATATATTAAAATTAACTAGTCCTCTGCTCAGTGTATCAGCCCAAACTGCTGACTTGGGCTCAAACTTGTCTTTAGGTGGTTGAGCAACTAAAGAAAGTGCCCCTGTTGAAGATGACAGTGCTTGATGTGAACCCATTGAAGTGTTTGGCCCTGTTTGTGGAAAAAGGTTGCCAAGAACATCACTGTTGTGCTGCAAACCTGGTCCGGTTGGAGCTTGATGAACAGCCTGTGAAGCTACTGGGCCGACAGAACCCTGTTGTGGATGAAAGTTCCCACCATTAAGTTGTGCAGCTGGTCCAGTATGAGTTTGAGGAGCTATGTATGAGGTGATGGGAGCTGTAGAACCTCCTTGTTGTGAGAAGTAGTTTCCGCTATTGGGAGCGGAAAATCCACCTTGTTGTGAAATGAAATTCCCACTGTTAAACTGCGCAATTGGTCCTGTCGGAGTTTGGGGAGCCACATGTGAAGTGATGGGAGCTGTAGGTCCTCCCTGTGGGGAAAACCCCCCACTGCTGTTTTGTCCAGCAAATCCAGTTTGATTATGAGGCACAATAGCTCCAGGCTGCGCATGAAAATTCCCATACATATTAGCACTTGGCTGTGAAGGTTGACCTGTTGGACCTGAAAAGGGTGGCTGTGAAGTCATGACAGGTGAAGGTCCAGGAGGTGGGAGAATATCTGCGAGAATATCAGTGTTGTGTTCAGCAGACTGCTCTTGAGGCAAAAATTGTGAGTTTGTTGGCGGAGTTTGAACACTGGAAACCCCAGGTGCAGAATAAGTTACGGCAGAAAATGAGTCCCCAAAGGGAAAGTTAGCTGCATCCTGGTTCATGGTTGGAGGGAAAGAGTCCGTGGGTGTGGAAGTCTGTGGCTGAGGTTGGACAGTCTCACCGGAAGGGAGAGCTCTGAAGGGAGAGTCGCCAAATGGATCATCAAATGACTGCATCAAAGGAGAACACTTTTAATCCAATAATTATAATTGGATTTACAATTTTGTCCCCAAAGTTTAGGCGGAAATACTTTTTTGACTTGCAGTTAAAAAGGACGTGATTGGAAAATTTAAAACTACGGGGACCTAAGTGGAAAACACCTCAATCTACAGGGGCCAAAGTTTAATGTTGCCATTTTAATTCCATGGAAAATGACAAAAAAATTGATGAAGATACAGCAGAGAAAGCAGGGGTCACAGATTCTCTAATGTCAACTACTCTGAACATGTTAGCTATTGAAACCATTATTAATATGAGATGCGATGAGAAATACCTTTTAATATTTCAAAATTTTCAAATTATAAATTCCGTTCCTATAATTGTAAAGAGAAGCCTTTTGCATACCAACATTACATTTGACCATTTTACTCATACTAAATGATCCATAAATTTATTCCTAAGGAAGATAACCCATTTAAAAACAAACAGGATAATGAATGTGTCCAGGGGAAATTTGTTGTGTGATGTGCATATAACCTGTAAAAGTGGGTCATAAATGAGACATATTACTCTAACCAAAAAATGGACATGTTAAATACATCAAGGGTCAAATTGAAAGATCTCCTAAACGATTATCCTGTCATAACTCAACTCAAGAAGTACGGCCCTTCAAATTTTTTTATGACATAAAAAATGCCTACCTGGCTCATAACATTAGACGCTGATGGAGTTGCCACAAATGTGGTCGCAGAACCAGAGTTTGCATGGGCATCAGGTTCAAATGTAGTGGTAGGAGATGTAGTTGGCACAATGGCCAATGCATTTGAAGAGAATGAGTCTGATAGGGAGCCGAGTAAGTCCATCTCAACATTGTTTGAGGTAGCTGGGGCAGCTGAAGCAGCTTGGGCAGTTTGGGCAGCTGCTAAAGGAAAGACAGTATGAGTTTTTCATAGTGCTGCATTTTTTTTCTTACTGTAAACAAAATAATATACCTAAAGGGCCACAAAACAACTATATCAAAACGAAACCTGCTTGCAAAGGTAACCAAAATAGTTAATGATCTGGTTCTATATTCAGGAAACCAACATAAAAACACTATAGTTACACGAGATCTTGGTTCACTATACACATCCAAAACTAAACTACCTTTGCCTAAACAGTATTATGATGTTGAACACAACCGGTAAAAATAGCATCCAAGCCTGATAAAAGGATCAAACTAAGTGGAGGCTGCCAACAATAAATCTACACTGCCCAAAGTTACCACAACTGCAACTACCATGCCTAATCAGAACCATAACCTACACAACCACCATCACCTATCATTCCATCACAAACTATTATGTCGTTACCTCAACCTCCACAGCTCCTACTGATCTCACCATTATAATTTATAGTCACTAACTTTATAAGACATTCTGTGGGCATTTTTCTCATATAAAGAAAACATGCAACTTTCACATGTATAAAGGAACTTCTGGTTCTATATTATCAGAAGAAATATATATGAAACGGGTAATACTTCTCAAATAGCCTGGTATATTATGTTTTAGACTGTTAATCAGGGAAAATCATGTCTGAATGTGCTAACATGATTAACAATCAAGATAAAAGAAAATAAAGAATTCATGCAAAAGTAAAGTGCATATCGAGTAGGGACCGTTTAGTAGCAGATGTCCCATGTCGTTTGAATGGGACCATCTGCCGTTCAAATACCCCCATCCTGATGTGTGCAACATTTCACAATCAGAACCAATGAGTTAAAATAATTGATGATACAGTGATAGCTCATTATTCCGCACTTCAAGCTTGAATAAAGCACAAACATGTACACAGGACTTACTAACCTGAAACAGAACCAAATGGAACGCCTGAAACAGAACCACGTGGATCAAAAAATTCATCAGAAGGCTCCACTTCCTGCTTTACAGGCGATGCAGAAGCAACTTGAGCACTGGTTGCTTGGCCTGGATTAGTGCTTGTAGGGGGAGAAGAAGCTCTAGGAGCAGAAACTGTTGGAGTTTCTCCACCCCTGTAAAGAAATATTAAATGATTGAGCTACTGTTATAATAGAACAAATATAAATAAAATGTGAATTATATATCTTTATAAAGAAAAAACTACCTTTCACTGTGAACAGGACTTCGAGATTCACTTACAACCTCTTCATAACTAGGAGGAGCGCCAATGTTTTGTTCCGAAAATTTCCTACTTAGCCTGCGGATAATGACTAATATTCTTAAGGGGAACTAGCAATATTCTGGAATGCTTTGAACGTGATGAATATTTATGAAACAACATTATCACTGAACTTCAAACATATTATCATTACTTTGTTTTTCTTACCAAAATCTTTAATATTTCTTGAATATATCATATATTAATTTATGTACATATATACCACCAATAAAATAACATATAAAAAAATATGGATGCCAGTGTGGGTAAACATTGTTTTTCTAAAAAAGCCTATAAATTAAATTAGTTAATTCTTTTTCATGTCATGCTATCTCCATCCACCTATTTTAGTGACCAAAAAACATAGAACCCTTCTTAATTGGAATATATAGAAATTTCCTTGATATGAGTAAGTAAAGAAACCTAGAGATCTTAAAAAAAAAAGTAAAGGTACTACCAATCTTAAAAGAAGATCTTTATACTAGAAATCATAATGTTCCTCGTACAACAAAATATTTAGTGTAAAAAATTTGAATTTCTTCATATGTATTATGTGATTTAGAAGAGTGATAAGATTAGGATCATAATTGTATCACTTGATTCCTGTCCAACTTTAATCACATATAGTCATGTCCAATAAATGTCTAACACGCACACAGATTTTTAGATATATATCGAGCACAAATCAACTGAAGATTTACCTTCCATCCTGAGATTGGTCATCAGCTCTAGCGCCACTACCACTGCAGTGAGGACAAATAAAGGACAAAAAATAAGTTTACAATCTAGGTCAAGTATACAATGAAGGCATCAATTGTAGCCTAAATTGTGACAGATATTTTCTTTTAAACAAAATAATTTGGCATGTTACGAAGATAACTTCCAGTTTTCAAGCATTAAGATGGAAAATGTGTTTAGTCCCTGTTCAAAATAATTTTTTTTTAAAGATTTTCTTATCCTTCATCAGGGAACCATCACAAAAATTATATATAAAAAAAATAAAACAAAATTGTTCATAACAACTTTCCCTTCTTAATGTTCAAGTGAAAAACTAAGTGGACATTCTTAAATTAGAGAGTTGAGCATGATAAGCCAAAACAAAATCAATAACGACACCAATAAAATGAAAATGGTTCTTAATCATGCTAGTGATTCAAGATTATCAATAGAAGTAGGCAATTACCGAGATGAATATTGGCCATCATCATCCAATGAGCGCTCTCTCTCTCTATCAGAGCTTCTACTTCTAGAGTCATGGTAATCATCAACACTTCGACTTCTTCCTCGGTAATCATCATCCCTAAAACCTTCTCTGCCGTTGCGTTCATCATATTCTCTGCCATAACGATCTCCGTCACGACTATATGAATCCCCTTGTTTTCCATACCGGTCGTCATCCCTATAGCCCAATTCTCTTTCCCTCCCATAACCAGAACCATTTCTATCCTCATCCCTACCTCCATAGCGGCCTTCATAACGATCATCATCATATTTGTCACCGTATCCTCCTGTACTTGAATAGGAACCGGGCCTATACATTCCGCCTGGTGATGATGTATTACGAAACCTGTTGCGATACAGAAAACAGTCATAAACCTGTTCCGTTATGGTTTCCTGTAAAGGAAGAACCAGGGGTAGTTTTACAATACTACTCCTTCGACTTCTCTCTCTTACGACTAGCTAAAACATTTATAAAAGGAAAAACATAAGTAAATCATTGTTTTGAACTATTATCTGAACTGCACATAAGATGATGAGCATGATAAGCCACAATTAGCTAGTGAGATGTTTCTCACAATAAATATGGAAAATTTTAAGGGTCTATCATAGGAAACATTTGAATTTAACAAAATTGAAATAGAAGGCGCAAGAAAAGGACAAGGTGCCCATTTATGTTTAAAAATACAAAAGAGAATATTACAGGAAAAGCATTACAATTAATTCATAACTCATCAAATGAAGACAAATTAAAATCAATGAAATATTCTTAAACTGCCTTAATAATTTAATGTAGATGCAATAACTCAAAAACAAGAGACAAGTTACAGCCACTACTCAAATTAATACTGTGCAGCAATAAAGAAACTTCAATATGAGACTTAAGAAAATTAACGCCCTCACATATTTCTACTGAAGAAACTTTTCCTGTTCTTAATTGCATGGGCTGCTTTTTAAAAATAAAAAATGGATGTCGAAGCAAGGCAGAAATTATGTTTTATTGTTGGAGTGCTGCTGTATTTTACTGTGCTACTTGTTTGCTGCTATGTAATATTATGATTTTTAGCTCTCTTTTGAAGTTGTAGTTGAGTAGTCTAGCTAGACAAGTGGACATCTTCACCCTTATATTAGATTATATAGTATTGTATTTTTATTTTTATTAATGAAACTATGTTTCTTATAGTATAAATAAACAAATAAATAAAACAAAGCAGCATACCAAACTACTTCAGGCTTTCAGACCATTGTGAACCCCACATAAATGAAGAATAAAAATTATTAAGCCTGATACCATAGGTACAAACAATTGTATGTAATTTATGCATTATATGCTATATAGCAATGTCCGAGAATAACATGGCAGTATTTTTAACAACCCTTTCTGAGAGCATGCTTACTTGTCCCTGTTAGCAGCTGCTTTCTGTCTAACCTCAATTATCCTTTCTTTATCATTGACAAGGGCCACAAGACTCTGAGACTTCTTTCTGACATTACTTCCCTGGTCCCTTCCACTCGAATCAATGTATTGAAAATCGGATAATGTCTGTATCATAGAAAAAATACTAGTTCAGTTAGCTCAATAAATAAAGCAGATTGCTAAGCCATTGGGGCTAGCACAAGTGGTAAGGGTAGCAGATACATTTTCTTTGCAATTCTCCTTTAAAAAAAAAAAAACCAAAGACTTAATATGAATCTTGGAAACAGCATTGAGGCAGAAATTACCGATATTTGATACGCATGCTCCTTGATATCATCGATGACACGCTCTGACCCATGAGCCACCATGTATTCCAAAACAATTAATGCCTGCAGTTAAGAACAAAATATTTTATAAACCAACACATATAGTAAACAAAACATTACCATATTGCTGCATCATAAAAATAAAAATAGGAAATCTCATGACGGTGATAATAGGAGTTACTCATACAGTACATGGAGATGGAGGGGACCGGGGGTGTGAGAGAGAGAGAGAGAGAAAGAGAGCAAGCTAAACAATGTGTATCTGCCAGTTACTACAAAAAAGCACAACAACATGACAAACCTTGTAAACATGCCTCCAATTCTTGCCAGTATCACTTAGCCGCTTCCAAATTACGGACATGATCATTTGGTATTCATGGCTGCACAATTGTTCCAAAATGAATTATTTCGAAGATAGTAAGAGATTCAAAGAACCCACAAAAGGAAACTACGAAGCTTACTAGTTTCTGGTTGCCTGTGCAATATCAGCAAGAAGTGATCCATGAGGACCCCAGGGCTCATTACTAGTAGCATCAAGAACCTTGAAAGGAAATGGGAGAGAGAGTGAGTAATTGAGTAAGAAAGAGAATATAAATCCAAAGGCTATTAGAGTTCTACCTCACGACCACTGAACCTAGGCATTGATGACTATCAACCAACTTACTTTTGCATATTGACATAGCACAACTAACAGAGAAGAAGGTTACCTTCTGTTCTATTCCAGGAACTTTAAGCACTTTCTTATTCACCTCTCTCTTGCTGCAAGAACACAATAAAGAACTACAGTTACGCAGTTGTGGTTGCAAAATATAGGGAAAAAGAAGAAGTTATTTTATCAACAGAGGGACATAAAAACTCGAAATTTGTCAAAAGTACAATTCAATATCAGTTTTTTCGCAATAATCTTAAAGTAACAAGCAACAATCAAATGCTAGGTAGGAAGAACATTATCTAAGCACTAAATTGAGAAAGAAAAAAAACAGTAAGCAATTTAATCTGACGAACACAATTCAATACTTACATGTCCCTAACAGTTTGGTCAAAGACTTTCTTCATCGTAGCTCGTTTTCCGAATTAACAGAAATCAATAACGGCAGCAAATTCCACGATCCAATTCAAATGAATATCGCCTCTAAGGAAAACTTTACCTATAAGAATCATCAATTCAATTAATACAAGACAAGGTTGAAGATCTTTGGACCCAATAACAGAACAGAATGTTCATTGATTAAATCACAAAAAAAAAAAAAAATTGTTAAAAAAATGCAACACTTCAATTGAATGGAAACCCAAATGTCATCGAATTCAAAATTGGTTGGAAAACTTGAGGAATATGCTACATGTTGTAAATGGAAGAGGCAGCCAAATGTAATGTTTCAACCAATTTACATATAAATATAGAATGAATCTTTTGAATCAAGTATTGACAACCCAGATACCATCTATATCTAATTTGACCCATATCAATTGGGAAATCGAATTTGAATTCAAATGAGCCATTACAAGAAGAAAAATGCAAAGGTAGGCAATCAGCAGAGCTGAATCAAATAAAATAAGAACACTTGGATGGATTAGATCTGAAACAGAGAAAACTGAAGCAAAATGAGAAATACCCAGATCTAAATGAAACGAAACCTACCTACCTGATCCAAATGAAGCGATTATTGGGAACCAGAAAAAAAATTGTGAAAAAAGAATAAGAATTGGATCTGTTACAGACAAAGGGAGGGGAAGGAGGAGGAGCAGATAGAGAGAAGTGCTCCTGAATTCCCTAAGCTGTTATTTTGGTCATTGTCTTCTTCTGTGAACAAAATAAGAATAGCAAAGAGAGACAGACAGACAGAGAGAAGAGGTCCTTGGCTTTTGGATTTTGGGTTTTTTTTGGTTTATTGGGTTAATTTGTTTATTTTTTAATTTTATTTTTCTCTAATCTCTATCCATTTTGACTATAAAATTTCGTTTTGAAAAAATGAAATTAATAATTTATTTAAATGGCAAAATCACGAGAAAGACAGCGCACCTTACACGCAGCGATTTAAGGAAAACAACCCTCTCTTTCTTATGATCTTATTCTTTTATTTTTTATTTTTCTTAATTGTAATTAACCATTTTTTAATAATTCTTAATTATGATTAAACCTTTTTTGTGTGAAGATTTTATACTTTTCTTCCATTTAGAGTTGTAATAACAGTGAAGGAGGGGTCCCCCCTTTCTCACCAAAAAACAATAGTGAAAGAGTGTTTGAATAGCTGGACTGCTAAAATGTCTCTATCTTGTTGTCCTTAGACAATTCAACCAATTTTATGTTGAAATGTTATTGACAATTTTTCACTATTTTATGTTGAAATGTCACCGATATAGCTCAAAACTAGAATATGATATATCACTAGTCTATTATTTAAGGAGTATACTGATGATCTCAGGTTCGAATTCTCATGTCACTTCGGTAGTGTACATGTGTGTGTGAAAAACCTCTCAGGTTCGAATTCTATGTTACTTATGATTTTGAACTTTTTCAATTTTTTATTATAAAATAATCAAAATTTTCGCATAAACACTTATCGTCCACGGGTGCATTTTTGCTCACCACTTTAACTATAGGTGTACCCTCACCACCATCCTCAATGCTTGACACGTGTCCATAGACATAACCATAGTTAACTTTTGCTTTGTATTTATGGAATCATGATTACACGCCTATGGACACGTGTCAAACATTGAGGATGGTGGTGAAGGTACACCTATGGTTAAAGTGGTGAACAAAAATGCTCCCATCGTCCACTTGTTAACAATTATTGGAGTTTCATGATAAATAAAAAGACATTATGTTTTAAGTTAAGTCGATGTCCGTTCGGATGGACACATTTATGGAGAAAAATTGTGTTGGTAATCAAACAAAATCACACCAGTTGTCGGTTTGGTTTCTTGGATATTTCGGCGGACCGGTTATTATGCCCGCCCTACGTTATTTTTCTTTAATGTTTTTTGTTTTGTTTTTTTCCTTTTTGGTCAATTACTGCTCAAAACTTGATTTGATAAGCAACCGGCATAAAAGCCTCTTTCTAGTATATTCTACAATGTTTACTTGAAATGAAAAGTGGCAAAAAAGAGAAACCATTACACAGCCAGCACCCATTCTTCTTTGCTTCAACTATTCAGCATCTTTACATGCCTAAATAACATCGACCCGAAAATATAAACATATTCTCATTCTCTTTAATATCGCTTGTATAAATAAATAAATAAATAAATAAAAAGAAATGATTAAGAATTGATGATGAGAGAGAGAGAGAGAGCTGTCACAGCTCATAATTAATGAAATTATTCCGGGTGAAATTACAGCTCATATTTTATGTATGCCAGTGCTATTTTGTGATGTCCCCCATTTTCCAAAATAGAATCCCTTGCGATTGCGAAGCATCGTATCATCAACACACAAATTTTATTATATTGCTAACGCGGTTTGCTTGCACATATTGAATGGAAGACAGGTGAAACAAAGTGTTTCTAGGAACATTCTTAAACTTTCGTATAGAATATATCTCCACAATTTTTTAATGGAAGACATTAAAACTTAAATATTTCTTATTTTAATGAAAATTAAGAAAGGATTTTAGTCATAAAACTACAATTTTCCCTAAAATCATCATTTTTCTTTACAAATTAAAATTTGTTGAAAACTCCAAAAAATAAAAGCCAATGGCGGACATAGTTGAAAGATACCAAAGGCATTGCAAAGTGGTTTGTAGCTCAAGTGGTTAGGGCGCTTCCAGCGGTGCCCCCAGCCCGCGCAACAGGGGGCCGAAGCTCCAATTTGTAGTTTCAGCGGGCTTCTACGGCCCTGGCAAATCATGGGTCCCACCAAACTAGGCCAACCCAAAGGCAAGAATAGCTTGGGCTGTTGCCGGGGTTTGCTTACGTCAGCAACTAAAAAAAATCTAAAAAAGTACTAAAAATTTCAGATTTTTTTTAAACTTAGTCATATTCTTCACTTCTCATACCAAAACTCTATACAAATTCATCTCCTCATATCTCATGTGAATAGTGGTTGCCATGACAATGGGTGTAAACACCACAACCTTTTGCAATAGCTGCCACTCTGCCACTATTCACATGAATAGTAACAGCTCTTGCCTTTTGCCATGACAAATGGGTGGAAGTGCTCTTTAGAGAGATCTTGTGTTCGAATCCCCTTTACCCAGTATCAATTGTATATATAAAATAATGCCAAAGCACACTTGCCGCTTTTTGCCGAGGTGCGCACAAGATGTCTCTATAACAGGAGGCAAATGTACTTTTAGAAAAAGTTGGGGAGGGAAAAGAGTGATGTTTTATATTCTATTTTTGTTCTTCAAATTTTTCTCAAGGTAAAAGCAAATTATGAAATTTACATAGAAAAAGAAAAAGAAAAAGAGATGCTACTAAATAAATAAAGGGGGTCTAAAAAGCAACACAACTAAGAAATGTATTTTATATAGTGAAAATCTGTAATGGTGGTAAGCATAATCATATAGCACAAGTGATCAAAGGCACATGTGCTTTTTTAAACTTGTGACTTGTCAATCAAAGTAGGCCAAGAGATGCTTTTTTTTTTCTATTGGAGATGGCTTCACTCGGCCAACGCACGAAACAAAAAGCTTGAATTCAGCCATCCGTTTAAGACCATTTTGCAAATCCCAGCCCTCCTTTTTTAAACATACACGTACACTTTCAATCTTTCAGGCCATTTGTCTCGATATGCAGCCTCATTCCTTGGCCCTGTGAACTTTTGACTCGAGGTAAAAGGTCCCGTTCTTGGCATTATTTTCGAATGAAGTGTTGTATATCTGCACTGGTTATACAAACGATAGTTTAAATTACTCTAAATTAATATACTTTGTGAAGAGGAGGGCTCGGACTTGGATTTAAGAAAGATTTTTCTGAACCCGTTCAAAATACATACATGATGAGACCATGATAAATTTCCTCCCAAGTGGTTCTCTCTGAGACATTAAGAATCTGCCTAGCTTCCTTAGTACTTCTATGAACTGAATTCTGTAATGTTTCTTGAGCCACACCCGATTTTGAGGCATGTACAAAATAATGCAGATTTATGTAATAGCCCGTGTAGGCATCTAAAGTTGGTATGATTTGTAGCAGGGGCAAGGAAAAGAAAACCAATAAGATTTAAACTCTACTAAATAGATACTCCTGAGATTATGTTCAAGTACTTAAATATGAGCGTAAGGAAGGAAAGAGCAGAAAAGTGTGACATAAAACATATTAGCAATATAGAACCAATAGCACCCAAATAGAATATTTGATTCTTTTGGGGGCATCGATTTATGAGTATTAATCACTATTATCTGTAATTTGTACAAGAACAATTGTTGGCTTTAGAAGCATTGTTTGAGTTGAAATTTGTCCCACGTTGGAAGTTTAGAGTTCTTTTAAAGTCATTTTAGTAGTTTAGTTTGATTTGGGTCATCCAAGTGGCCCAATAAGTGGCTATGGGTTTAATTTTCAATCACTAGCATTTCTTTGGAAGACAGTCCTAAAACCATTTTCATTTAAGTGTTCTACTTGTTTTCATGAATGTTTTGTAAGTTAAAATGTTCTTAAAAATAAATAACAATGGACTAAACTTAAATTAACTAAAAACAAGTTAATAAAAAAAAACAAAATCAAAGTAAAACCCTTTTTAAACAATTACTAAAGCTAGGGTCCCAAATTTTTAGGACTAGGGATCGGAAGAAAAAACCATTTAGGACCATCCATGTCACTATTTAGGGTCCTAAAATTTGGGTTTGGGACACTATGCCTTGAGATGGTCTTAGATGACTATCTGTATGCTTTAGTAATAGGAGAAAGGATTCGGATCCTCTGCTTTAATTTTCTCTGCCATGATCTGCTATACTTTTGTTCCCCATACGCCACATCATTAAAATTTAATCTAACGGATTTAAAAGTTGACACATCAAAAACTCAATTTACTCCTAATTAAAAAAGAATAAAAAAACCCTAACACCCAACTAACTGTAGTTAACGTCCTAAACCCTCTTCTTCTTTTTTTTTTCTTTTTTCTCCTTCTTGCTTCGTTCTGTCCTCCAGCTTTTTTTTTTTTCTCTTCTCCTTATTCACTTTCTGTTCTTCTCCCAAAACCCACCCCTCCCCACCACCTGCCGTTTTCTTCTCCACCCATTCCCCCATGACAACCACCCCCCACTCCCAGGCCAATCCCCCACCCAACAGACCCCTCATCCCTTCTATTTTTTTTCACCCCCGAACCCAGCATGAGGTTATTGGTTAATACATTTTTCTTAATTGTTTTTTTCACCCCCGTGTAAGTGTATCGAATCTAGCTTTAATATGTATTGGGTCCTCGGGACAAGAATTCTATCCTTTTCTTCCTAATTAATATGTATGGGAGAAAAAAAAAAGAGAGGAGGACAGAACAAAGAAGAAGAAGAAAAAAAAAGAGCTTTGGATGTTAACTATTGAATAAAGAGAAGAGGACAAAACCTGAAGCAAGAAGGAGAGGAGCACAGAACCTGAAGCAAGAAGGAGAAAAAAAAAAGAAAAAAGAGGAGGACGTTAACTACAGTTAGTTGGGTGTTAGGGTTTTTTTATTCTTTTTTAATTAGGAGTAAATTGAGTTTTTGATGTGTCAACTTTTAAATCCGTTAGATTAAATTTTAATGATGTGGCGTATGGAGAACAAAAGTATAGCAGATCATGGCAGAGAAAATCAGAGCAGAGGATCCGGATCCTAGGAGAAAATAGTTATTCTAATCAAATTTTGAAAGTTGAAAAGACATGGTTATATCACGATCGAATTTGTTGAATGCCGATGCATCTAATACCAAAATATCGATGACATATAATATAGTAATGTATATTGGAATGATTCTAATTTCAACTTTTCGTGTGTTTACTAATATATGAGTATTAGAATAATTTTGATTTTCAGATTTCTTCTGTTAGACGATAAATTCCGTAATTAAATACCCTCAAAATCAGAATTGAAATTAACTAGAGAGAGTTATTTATCTGATTCCCCTTTTCTATTCTTGATAAGTAAATATGTCATGAAATTCATATTTTCGGGCACCAGTAAGTAAGTAATCCCGAAAGTGAAAAGGAGATGGATAAAACCTTTTCTGTTCACCACTCTTTATCTAGTAACGATTTCACCTCCGACGGGTATTAATTAGTAAATACTAGACTAACCCGCATGGCCAGTCTCGAAACTTCAGGTGAATCTTCGTGCGCCGCTGCCCCCGACCACGTTCTCAGGTAAACTCGTCGACTCGTTCTCAGTTTTCAGTTCTGTAGTCTCGAAACTTCAGGTGAATCTTCGTGCGCCGCTGCCCCCGACCACGTTCTCAGGTAAACTCGTCGACTCGTTCTCAGTTTTCAGTTCTGTTTGGGTTTTATTTCATGACTTTTGTTCGGGAATTTCATGTGATGACTATATTCTGTGCTTCTGTGGATTTTCTGGGTTATATTTGTAATATGATTGAATTCCAATTGCATTGCTCTGTTTGTGTATCCACTGAATCTGTTTTCTGAACCGCATAGGCTTCAAATTGTATGTTCATTGAATCTGTTTATATATTTTCTAAGTGGCGCAATCTGTTTGTATATCCATGGAATGCTGAGTTAGAGTCTCTCTATCAGTGTAAGAAACAAACACAATGCTGAAGTTCCTGTCAAGGGTGAGGATTGAATTCAATGCCTTGGACCCACGTACGGCCTCGTGTCTGGAGTTCTTGGCACAGTGCAATGCCCGCAAGGCCAAGGAGTCCAACCCCTCCTGCGCTGTCCAAGTCAAGCGCCGAACCGATGATGAGCCGCCCAAGATCACCGTCACCTTCGTCAATGGAGTTGAGGAGGTGTTCGACGCCACCGCCACTCCCGCCCAGGACATCAGGAACATGATTCTTGAAAAGGGTCAGAGCCTCGAGACTGAGCAGATGTTCCGAGACGCTGGTGAGCCTTGGCCTGTTGTTATCCCCGCCGAGGAGCTCCACCAACCGGCCCCTGGTACCAAGGTGCGTAAAGGTTTTACATTTCTCTGATCGTTTTTTGCTTTTGCTGGTTTCTTTTGGGTGAACTGTCAGTGTGGCACTCCGTCGAACATCTAAACATGCAATGAATGAAAAGGTGGTTGGTTCAGTACATACTAGCACTGTTTCTTGTTGACTTGATAGTAACTACATGCTTTGAATCATTGGACTGTTGAAACTTTTTATTATTGGTGTAATTACCATTGTTGCTATTGCTGTGCTTGCTATGTGCACAATTATCCCTTTGCTATCATTTTTTATTCCTCCCAAATCCCAATTCACTCTTTTTTCTTTCTCCTTTTTGAGGTAAAGTTTATTATACAGATAAAACTGTCACAATTTTCATATTTTGCAATTGGTTTTATAAGCGTCTTATGCACCAAATACCATTACGATTACTGAATATTTTAGCCTGCAAATATTTTTAAGATGAAGCAAGAAGTTGGGAAATGGGGATATTGGGATTTGTTAACTAAAAAGAATCATATCGAATTTTAGTAGTTGCCTCACCTGTTCATATCAAAAGCCATATCGAATCATATCAGAATCCTCTTGCTTGTTATGTTTCTTGTGTTTTGTATGTGTCTGTGTGCTTCTGTGGCTATTGAAAGACGATTCTGTAGCCTTTTGCATTGCTTTTAGATAGGGGGATTGATTGAATACCACTATCTTATTACTAAATGCTCTTTCTGCTTAAGCCCTAGAAGGATTTTTTTGTTATCTATTGTTTCTCTCACGGTGCCATGCGTTGTTCTTTCAGCCGAGGAAAGCAGAAGAGAAAAAGCAGTAACCTGTTCTCATTTGATCAAACAGATTACTGGGGAGCGCTTGTATAGTCAAGTCTGCTAGATTTCAGTTCGGCGTTTCATTGGGAAAAGAGAATGCTGTATTGGAGTTGCAAAATTTAGACAATTCCGTCTTGTTGCAGGTTTGCTTCATTGTAGAAGCATTTGATATATTTAGCTGATGTTGAATCCTCGGAGTAGGAATTGTGGATGCTAGGAGCCATGTTTTCTTCTTCGTTTTTTTGACACTTTTGTTGGAGCTTACAGCCATTATAACATTGTTCTCGCCTGCATGTGAGAGAGCAAGTAAAATTGGGGCAAGTAATTTGAATAGATGGACGGCTAAGTGTCTCTATATTATTTTTGTAATCATACTCGATAATTGATAAAGCTAGTCTCAAGTCCTCATTTTTCTCCTTTATTTGTTTCAATTTTTATCAAATATATGTTTAGTCACAACAAACGTAGTTGTTAGTTTAACATGAGATTTTTATTTTTAATCTTGAAATTCATTTGGAATGGAAGTTTTTTAACATGAGGAATTTGAATTTTAGTTTTTAGTGTAAGTTGCTTCATTGAACTTCAAAGATATAGTAAATTTCAAAATTTCCCGTTATATTTTGACCCTTTTTTGGAACTTTGGGTACTAAACTTAAAAAACCGTAGCATGACATCCCAGCCCCCAATTTTGACCCTTTTTGGATTAGTGATAGTGAATCCCCCATTCTTGAAAACACAGAAACAACATTTTGACGTTTTCAAACTCAAGGCACAATTATGAATCAATTTTATGAAATTGATTTTCTGTGTTTTTCAAAATAACTCACCGAAAGAATATTTTCATTGTTTCTGATTTTAGAAAACGGGGAAATGACGACTGAAAATGGTACCTAACGGCCCCATAATTTTTCATATTCCGTTTTTGTTTCTCAATTTTATCGCAACAGTAAAGCGAACGGTAAATTTACAAAGACAAAAAATGAGAGGGTACTAAATAAATAAAGGGATCTAAATAGCAACACAAGTAATGGTGCTAAAGCATAATCATAGAGCACAACTGATCAAACTTGTGACTTGTCAATCAAAGTAGGCCAACAGATGCTTGTCTATTGTACAAAAAAGGAACAAAACACACAGTTGGATTGGGAGAGAGTATAATTTCTGTCCTTTTAGACAGCTTAGCTTGGCCAAAGCACGAAACAAAAAAGCTTGATGGCCTCAGCCAGCCCTCCGTCTAAGACCACTTTGCAAATCCCAACCCAACTACTATTATTATTATTGATCAAACATGAGATGTGAACACAACAACTTCAACAAACTCTGGCATTTCAAGGGGGGTGAGATAAACGAACATGTGTATACAGTTTCAATCTTTCGGGCCATTAGGCCTGAACACTAATTATACAATAAATGAAAAGGGGAAAAAATTGGAGGAATTACAACCATACTCTCAGCTAGGGGTACCCGTACCCTGACCTTTGTCTCGATATGCAGCCTCTAAGCATTCCTTGGCCCTGTGAACTTTTGACTGAAGGTAAAAGGTCCCGTTCTTGGCATTATTTTCGAATAAAGTGTCGTATCTCTGCACAGGTTTAAGAAAGAATTTTTAGAACCCGTTCAAAATGCATATATGAGACGGTAAACAAGATATAAATGTGGAAAGTATTTACCTTCATAACTTCCTCCCAAGTGGTTGTCTCTGAGACATTAAGAATCTGCCTAGCTTCTTGCTCTGTCATGACCTTGCTGCTTCTACGAACAGCATTCTGTAATGTTTCTTGAGCCACACCCGATTTTGAGGCATCTACAAGATACCACAGATAATTAAATAAGGGCCAGTACATCTAAAGTTGGTATGAAATTTAGCAGGGGCAAGGAAAAGAAAAACAAATTAGATCTAAGCTCTGCCAAATAAATAGTCTCCTGAGATTATGTTCGAGTACTTAAATATGTGCATACATCTATACTAGGTCACGACAGCAAAGGGCAGAAGGGGACCAATAGTACCTAAATGCACCGTTTGAATATATATATATATATTTTTTTTTTCCAACATTGACCTGTAATCTGTACAGGAACAATTTCCTTGGCTATGTGGTTATTTGAGCTGCACCTTATTTCTCCTTAAGGATGGAGGTCAAATCTTAAACAATGAATTTTCTGAAGTTCCAGCAAATCCTTGCAAAACAGTTTGGCCTCTATTTCTCCCCAACATCACAGGCAACTTTGTGACCAACAGATAGTGAACTTATTAAAGCATATCTGAATCAGAGTTTGTAATCAGAAATACAAAATCTCCATTTGAATCCATTATTATAGGCCACCACATATTTTTTCTCACAGCATTAACAACCCATTTCACCTTCCTCCTCTATCATCATGTCATGCTCAACTAAAACAAAGAATCGGAAAGAGATCATAATAATATAAACAAATGCAAAAAATAGCTTTCGCATTGTCAAAACTAGATAAAATAGGCCAGCCCAATTCAAGAAAGTTTAGACCATTTGGCAATTTTAATTTCCTGATAGAACAGAAACCTCTTGATTTACCTGTGGGATAGGACTACCAGACGAATATATACTAAATTTTTTCAAAATTCAATAGATAACTGAAACTAGTACTATTTTAATTTGTTCTATTTTGGGACCATTCTGTTAGATGAGCTAGAACCTTAAACAAACATAACTACATGAGCCACAACAGTCAACAGTAACTTACCGAATCAGTATAAAAGCATGATTACCAAATCAGCTACATAATGTTGCAAAAAAGAAAAAATTATGGGTTAATGACCGAAATGGTCCCCCAACTATTGCTCCAGTATCATTTTGGTCCACCAACTAAAATTTTCATTTGAACCGTCCTTAAACTCTTTATTTTGTATCAAATTGGTCATACCGTTAAAGTCTGTCAATTTTGCAGTTAAATTGAAGGGTAAAACTGTCCATATGAATTAAAATATTAATAAATAATTAAAAATTAAAGGAAACTATTATAAAACTTAGAAAATTTAAAAAATTGAATCTCACCAGCCACCTACTGTAGTCCACTCACCAGCCACAGCCCCCACTCCATAACAACTTACATCATCTGATACCAGATCCAAACCCATATGGCCAAACTACCCACACCTTTGAATTAACACACATCTCCCAAATATCCAATCCACATACCCATCAATCTCTCCATCTCTCTCTTTGAGATTTGGGTTTGTTTTTCAATTTTTTGATTGATTTTGATTAGTTATCACAGTGGGGGTTTGGATGGGGAGATAAATCTTGGGTGGATTTGGGGTGATGGGGGTGGCTTCGATGGTGGTTGGAAGGATGTTGCGGTTGAACTAGGGGTGGGGGCCGCGGTGAAACTGATGTTGGGTGTGTAGAGGAAGTTGGGTGGCTGAAGAATGGTTGGGAATGATTTGGTTTGGTGGTGGGTTGGTTTTTGATGTGATTCTTTTGATTGATTACTTGGTTTGGTTTTCTGATTTTATTTCTTGGATGTTGATTTTCTTAGTTTGATTTGATCTGTTGTGCGAAGAACCAGAAGAAGGCAGGGAGTTGGGTGGTTTTGTGGTGATGAGGTGAGGGATTATATGGACAGTTTTACCCCTCAATTTAACAACAAAATTGACAGACTTTGACGGTAGGACCAATTTGATACAAAATAAAGAGTTTAAGGACGGTTCAAATGAAAATTTTAGTTGGTGGACCAAAATGATACTGGAGCAATAGTTGGGGGACCATTTCGGTCATTAACCCAAAAAACTATGCTAGAATTACAAGCCACACATTGAGTTACCATGACCAAAGAAAACTTACTTTGAAGCGCCTGACGATATGCTTGAACTAGAGCCCTTGCCACTATACTAGAACCCATCACAATTAAGTTAGCAAGAATCTTTGCAGCCTGCACAAATGCATGAGCAAATGACATAAAGAAGACAATCTAATGAACATGAAGTCAAGAGAAATTAATGTCATTTTAAAATCAATGCTTCCAGCATTGACTCTCTCTCTCTCTCTCTCTCTCTCTCTCACACACACACACACACACACACACACACATGTTCATGCAAGCATGCACGCACTAAACTTGATGAACACAATGAAATGAAATCAATTTGTGATAGTGAACTCTCTGACCTTGTTCCATCTATTCCTATCATCATGTCACTAAACACTCAACAAAAATGCTTCTCGGAGGAAAAAGGAAGTTCAAAATCAACCAGTGACATTTTCACCTTAACCATGCTCATCTATGAAACTATTTATTCTAGACAGTGCATCAAGTAAAACAACAAAAATGGTCAATGCTACCAAAAAATAATAATTTTGTTTCTTTAATGAGCATCACAGATTTTACTAATCTTCTGTATATCTATAAAACATGCCATAGCGAACAAGCTTTCCACTGGAAAGCAAACCAGGTGTGTAACCAAAACAGCACACAGTGACCAAATAAACCTGAGGTGCAATCCCAAAATGCCAAGCCAAAATAAAAGAGAGTCTAAGAGGCAGGTGGCTTCCAAATTCCAAACTGCATCAATGAGTACAAATTTTATATCCCAAAAGTTCAGCTAAGCACACCAAGAAGCAGAAAAGCTAATTCTACCCCAGAGCCCTTTAACTTCCACCCTATTATTTTCGAAAATCCATTTATCTCATTCCATCCACACTACCCACACGGTAGCCATCACACAACTCCACAAGGCTTTTGGCTTTCCCCCCAACCCGTCCTCCAAAAACAAAATGTTTCTCAACAAACAAAGAAAGGCACAATTTGGGTAGGACTTCAAAGAAAATAAAAAATATATCACAACCAAATACTTCAAAAGAGAGAACTGGTCAGAACTTTGAATCACTAATGGACTTCAGTATTGATACTTTACACTCATAAATTTTTACCCATTTATTTTAAAACGCCTGTTATACAATCATGAAAACCATTTATTTTAAAACGCCCCATTTTATGGGCAGATCACAAACCAACAACCTTTTACCACATTTCTATTGTTTTTTCTCTATAATTGACCTTGAACCATACATCTCAGACTGGTAACCTGATTAATGATCTTAAGAATGAATCATGACATTCTAAATACATAAACTCCATTCAGACAAACAATTCCCCATCTAGACACTGCATTTGGCTGGATGGGCATATATGTTGATTCTGGAAATTTTCCCAAGGGGTCTAAAGAGAGAGTCAAAATGCTGTTTATTATTCTACCATTGCAAAAGAAGTTAGGCCACTAACAATTCAAGATGTCCTAGAAATAAAAAGTAGACAAATTTTTGGATTATTATTAAACCTTAATGTTCGGATAGAACTCAGTTTGAATTCAACCCAGCCATCAACCAGCCAGTATTAAAATTAAATTGGGAAACAAATATACTCTCCTTTACATTAAAAGATAAATTTTTGTCGATTTAACATCTACAATAAGCATATCAAGCACCTCAATGCTCTACCTTTACAGGAAGAAAAAACATCAACATATTTGCACACATGAAATATCGTCCCAAAACACCGTAGACAATCTTGAATTGTTAGTGGCCTAACTTCATGTTTGAATTAACGTATAACCATATCAAAAATTTGACAAGTCTCACAACAAGTTTGCATTTCCAGGCGAGAACCGCGAAATAACAAAGAAGAGAAGAGGAAATGGAGCATACCATAGCTGAATAGTATCAAATCGATCACTCTATCTGTCTTCTTTTCCGTACAAATTAGGGTTTCCAATTTCTTCTTGTTCTTCAGAATTTCGCATATGTTGTTTTATTGATGTTTGGTTGATGGGTTTTGCGCATAGGAAGCGAAAAACTTCGCGAGGCTTCGGATCTCCTGTAGCCAAATATACTTTGCCCTCTCTGTCTCCTATCTACCATTTTGACACGTGCACCTTTACTTAACAGAGCCTTAACACTGTTAAGACTTATAAAAATAAAAATTATTATATCAGATAAAAACGAGAGTGTTTTTGCTCACTACTTTAACACAGGGTGTCTCACCACCACTCTTCTTAACACTTGACACGTGCCCGTAGGAATAACCACGGTTCCACAAATACAAAGTTAATTATGATTATGCTCATAGACACGTGTCAAGTGTTGAGAAGGATGATAAAGGTACATGTTCAGTTAAAGTGGTGAGCAAAAATATTTTCAATAAAAACGGCTCCCTACTGCTCCTACTTAAAAGAAGAGAGAGGTTTTTACTTAATTATTTGTTTATAATTAACAGTGTTAAAGTCTTGTTAAGTATATGAGGTGATTTTGAGGTGATAAGGGAAATGTGTTCTCTTCACGAAATCTGAATAGTCTTGCTATTTATATATATAAAATAATGCACACATAAAATTTTGAGATGATTTTTTAAAAATCTTTTTATACAAGTGGTAGAAATTGAATACATGACCTCTCGCATGAGTAAATGCTATTTACCATTGGAATTATAACCTTTCCTCATCTAGTTTTTTATTTTTATTTTTATTTTTGAGAGAAATGTGATAGATTGTATTTATAATTTAGGCCTAAAGGCCGTCAGACACAAGGGCCAATACAAATACAAATAATGACATAGGGTTAATACAAATACATAAGCACAATAACAACAAATGGTTAATCCAAATATGGAGGAGTCTGCCCTAAACCCTAATTAACAACAATCGCACAATGTGTACCTCCCCTCATAGCCACACATGCCAAGTAAATTCAAACATGAAAGTCATAAGCCAAAAGTCTCAGCACCCAAAACTACAACTGCAACTACAACGTTTAAACTCTCACAAGTAAACCTACAAGTAGAGAAAACAAATACGCAACAAACTAAAAATGAGTTGATGCATTTAGTACACATAAAAAATTGCAACACACAACAAGTAAATAAAAGTCGATCTACCACTAGGGGTGGGCACGGTTCAGGTTGGACCGATTTTTGCCTCAAATTAGAACCGATCAAATACTATTCATCCGGTTTGGATCGGTTCGATTTTAATTAAAAAATTTCAAAAACTGTCTGGTTTGGGTTGAATCAGTTTCGATTCGGTTCGAGTTGAACTAGATTATAAAACTTATTTTTTAATACAATTTTCAACTGAAAATTTATTTATTTTTACTTGAAAATTAACAAAGTATTCAATTTCATATAAAAATAAATATTAAAGTTAGAAAAGAGAGATATTTTGAAATTGAACTTGAATAAATATTAATTATTAGATTAAAAATATAGCATTAAATATAAATAAATATTGAAATTATATTTTTTTTTATTTGACCGGTTCGGTTTGGCCCGGTCCGATTTTTGAAGACATGAAATCGGATCCAAAACCGGTCCAAACCGATCCAGTTCGATTTTGACCGGTTGTTGACTTTTTGGTCAACTCGATTTTTTTCCGGTTTGATTCGGCTCGGATTTCAGGTTCGCCGGTTTGAGTGCCCACCCCTATCTACCACCATGTCATCACCAAGACAGCCACGCAACAATCAAACTCAACCATGAAGAAAGGGTTGGGGGGCATGGGCGAGGAGCAGAGGTGAGATGGGATGGAAGGTCTAGGAGGTTAAGGAAGGGAGGGATGGAAGCCACCAACCCTTAAGGGGGCAATGACTGAAACTTTTCTCTCTTGACCCAAAAGCCTCTGCCAGGTTCAGTGGAGATGTTTGCTAAGGCTCTTGGTGTAGTTTTTGGCACCATTTATGATGTGAAATTCATGGCTCGCTACTGCCAAGGATTCTTTGGCGGTGAAATTGGATTGGCAAGGGTAGCCAAGTTTCTTGATGTTGAGCGTTCTGGTGAAGCTCATCAAGCTGGTTCGGACAACTTGTTGACTGCCACTGTGTGGTTGTTGCTCCTATGATCCTCCGTCGCCCTTGCTTTCCTGTTGCAGCACCTCGTTGTTGTAAATTTAATAATTATAATATTAATTAAATATTATAATATTTAAATTTATGGTTGAGTGAAAAGATACAAGAGTCAGTTTTGCTCGAACAATTGCATTATTTCAAATGCAATTGATATTATTTGTTAGCATTCAAAAGCAATTGCTTTGTTGAATGCGGTTATCAAATATAGAAGCATCTTTTGCTATCAAAAGTTGTGTCTATTGATGGATACCTGATGGGTTCTATATAAACCCATTACCTTCTTCTTCACAAATAAGGAGTTTTCCCCACTCGTGCTATGTTAGAGTATCAGTCTTCAAGTTTCCTTCCTAAGTGTCTTGAGAGTACAAATATATAATTGGTTCGCCAGAGTTTTAAATTGAAGTGCTTCAATTTAGGATTATTGATTGTTGAATCCTGGGAGATGGACGCCTATAGAACTGCAAGCACAAGGGCAGGGGCGAAATTTGTCTTTAGGACATTGCAATTCTTGCAAGCCTCAATCACTAAAGTTGTTAGTATTTCTACTTGTGTTTGTTGATTTACATTAATTTCATGTAAATTTGTTATTGTATTTGGTTATTACAATTTTGTTGAGAATTATTATCATCTTCAAATTCATATTTTCTATTGTTCCACCAACACTCATGTCTATGGTTCTCGTCTCATTCATAGTCCTATTCTTCCCACTTATGTACACATGTAGTTAGTTTTGTAAATTCTGATTTTTTGGAGTTGGTGAACAGTCAAGTGACTAACTGGCTGATCAGTATTCATTTTGTATGTCCAAGATTGTTTACACCAAAAGATTATAATACAATTCTTTAATTTCTGCCAAAATGTCCTACTTTATTTATTTATTGCCAAAGTAAATGGGTTGTTTTTCACCTAGTTTCTGACTGAGATACAAGAAACTTGCATCTTAAGCTCTTGTTTTGAATATGAAGAATGTAAGAGCTTGGAATTGCAAGTCTCTTTAACGTTTAAAGCTAATTTCCCTTGATCCCCCCCCCCTCCGCCCCCCCCCCCCCCCTCCACAGAATGTAACACCGATCATTTTGTATAAACAAACTATTTTTTACAACTACTTTTTCGCCATTCTTTCCACCATTTTCTGAACATCCATAGTATTTTAATCCCATGCTAATATGTTTCTTTCTATGATCTGTTGCTAGATGTTTTATCTTTCTTTCCATTGCCATGCTTTATGGTTTTCCGGATATAATTATTTTGTTCTTGTGGTAGGCTACATTAGAGCATCTATTAGCGATGGTACTTCATATATCGTCTTCTGCTGTCCTAACTTTTGGTTATGACACTCAGGATAGTAGCCAATTCGAAGCCATGTTCAAAGTGTAAGCGACCTATTGAAAAAAACCAACGGTGCATACACATGACATGCACACCACCTAGCAAATTTGAATTGTATGCTTCTTGCTTGCATATTTTTTTCTTTCATGGAAATTGATAGTAGTTTGAAAACAGATCTGATTAATGACGAAAATGAATATTGTTTGAGGGAACTTTTCTATTGCTTTTGCTCTTATATAGTTAACTTTGGTACATCTTGTTCTAAATGAATTATATGTATCATGCACGCTATGCCTTGGTGCATGGTCAGATCATGGTGCGAGGACAGGTGGTTTCTATGCTTGTAACCGCTATGAAGTAGCTAAGCAAGAGGGAGAGATACACTCATTAGAGCATGTCCAGCGAGGGGCTGAGCCCAAGGCTGGGGGGGGAGTGGAAAAAAAATGAAGCTCCAGCGGTCAGCCCAAGCCCGGGCAACCTGGGGGTCCCACCAACTCGGGCTGGCCCGAAGGCCAGTTTAGCCTGAGTTCCAACTCGCGGGTTGGGTGACGTAAGCGCTGACGTCAGCGAGCGGAATCAATTTTTTTTAACGTTGGTGCGTGCAATGCACGCGCCAACGGTAAAAAAATTTGAATTAGCTTGTGCTAACGTCGTGCTGACGTCAGCCCTACGCGAGCACCGACGGCTAGAAGACAGGTGTCGTAACCTGGGCGCTCCAATCTGCTTCTCTCCTCCAATCCAACGGCTGGCATTTTTTTGGCAATAAAATTATGAAAAAAAATACTAAAAAATTCTGATTTTTTTTTTCTATAAATACCTATCAATACCCTTCACTTTCAACACCAATCCTTATACATTTTATTCTACTTCTACTATTATTCACTCTTTATTCAACATTTTCCTCTCTTTCACCTTGTATTTTTTTTTTCTTATTTTTATGGCTTCTTCTATCGAAACCGGAGGGGCGTGGAGCACCATGGAAGATGTTTCCTTGTGTGAGGCTTGGCTCCAAGTTTGTCATTGTCCCGTGACAGGCAATGAGATGAAATTTTTTCATATGTGGAAAAAAATTCATGCCGAATTTTGTGAAAAAATTCCGGGGTCGACTCATACGGAAATGACATTATCTAGTAGGTAGAAAATTCTGAATAAAGAGTTGGGAAAATGGAGAGATGCGTTGTCAAAAGCGATGGAAAACTGTAGAAGCGGGGAAAATCGTACTAACGAGGTAAGTATTTTGTAATTTTCGTTTCATTAAGTTTAATGTCCTAATTTATATATTTTGTTAATATTTATTGCATTTTCAATATTTTGTTAATATTTCTTGCAAATTAAATATTTTGTTCATATTTCTTGCATTTTAAATATTTTGTTAATATTTCTTGCATTTTCAATATGTTGTTAATATTTCTTGCATTTTTAATATGTTGTTAATATTTCTTGCATTTCCAATTGTTTCTTAATATTTCTTGCACTTCCAATTTATTTGTAAGGTTAATTGCATTTCCATTTGTTTTTTTTTTGGTTACTTGCATATCCAATATATTTTAAATATTTCTTGCATTTCCATTTTTTTTTGTTAAATAGATCATTCAAGCACATATGTGGTTCGGTGCAACCGGGGGTGGCAAAAAAAGTTTCAACCATCATGAATGTTGGGAGGTGGTGAAATATTGCAAACGCTTCATAATTATTCCCAAGGGTCCCGCCGTTGTGTTAAACGAGACGCCACTCCGTGATTCAATGACATCAGAGTCACCTCTCGATTCCCCTATGAGTGAAGACTCACCCATCGAAAAGGAGCCGAGGCCCATTGGCCGAAAGGCTGCAAAGGCAAAAAAAGCGGGTAATTCAAGTAATAGCAATTCAAAGTTTTTGGAGGAAATTGCAAGGCAAAATGCCATAAGAATTGAACTGGAGCAGAAACGCCAAGATAACGAGATGGCAATTCAAGCCGAGTTTTCACGAGAAAGGGAGTATTTGCTCAAAAAAGATACGGAGAAGACGGATCGGGAAACCATGGCGATGGATACAAGCCATATGTCCCCTGAAACAAAACAATTTTGGAAGCTAGAACGCAGGGATGTTATGAGAAGAAAAAGACTTTTCCAAGATGATGGGCCTAGCAACACGGATTGGTTAAATGATGAAAATCATTAAATTAGTTGGCATACCTTTTATGTATTTGTATTTTTCATGTTTTCTATTAAAGTTGTTGTAATTCATGTTTTTTTATTTTAGTAGTAGTAATTCTTAATGACTTGTATTGGATTTCTTTATTTAATAAACAAAGCATTCAATAAAAGACCTTTTTATTCAACATATTCCATACATCAAACAAAACATAATTGAAATAAAAAAAAACTACAAACCACAATAATAATAACAAACCACAACCAAACCATAATAAATAATAAACCACAACCAAACCGTAATAAATAAAAAACAACACAACCAAACCATAACTAAATAAAACATAACCAAAGCATCTATGCTCCATCATTCATCTTCATTGCCTATCACCGCCCAAAGATGCGCCATCAAGTCACGTTGATGCCTTTCATGAATATACGAAGATTGCATCTCTGTATATCGATCTATCATACGGGTCATGAAACGACCATCCCTAACCAACGGCTCCGGTTCAAACGGTTCTCCACTTGGCCCCATGGGCCTTTCATAAATTCGTGTCAAGGCCGTGTTCATGGGATCCGATTCGTAGACCTCTTCAGCTTCATAATCATACTCATCCTCCACAATCATATTATGGAGGATGATGCAAGTCATCATAATGCTTCTGAGGACCTCCTCATCAAACATACGGGCTGCACCTTGAATAATCAACCACCGAGCTTGAAGGATGCCAAAACACCTTTCGACATCTTTCCTGTATTTTTCTTGATAGGTAGCAAATAATTTTTGCTTCTGGGATCGGGGATTCGGAATGGATTCGACAAATGTGGTCCACCTCGGGTAGATGCCGTCAGCTAGATAATACCCTGTCTGGTAGATGATCGGTTCATAATTGTATATCATTTTGTACCCTTCTAGCTTATGATTTGGTTATGTTTTTGAGTTAAACTTGTACTTTTAATCCTTTTTGTGTTTATCTTTCAGCTTTAGGGAACAATGATGGCTTTGGATAGGAAATGATGCAATCCATGCATGTTAAAGCCTGATTTGGATAAAGGGAAGAAGAGCTTAAAGACAAACTCATTTTGGCTACAGCCCCCTGCCAGTCCAGTTTCGTAGGTCATATGTCAAGCCTTGTTTCAGCAACCTACATAGCTCGGATGAGGCAACATTCTTCATGAAAGTTGTTCCAATGGGTGTGTACTATAACATATCCAAAATTCAGCCCCATTGGATAATTGTGGAGTCTGTTACCTAGCAAACACAGAACCATGCTCAGGATGGATCTTATCAGCGCGGAAAATGAGTTAGCAATTTGTTTTGGCCTTAACTTCCTCCTCCGACCTTGGATTGGCCCAAATGATATATGGCTGGAAAGAAGACATTCTGAACTTCAAGTTTGAGTGCTTAAAGTCTTAATTTGCTTAAGGGAAGCCCAAGTTGTAAGCCCTTGAAGTTGCTGGTCATGCTGACCTCAGCATGTGCTGGTTGGATGCTTGGTCATGGTGAGCTAGGTATGAGCTATCATTTCTGGTTGGAAGCTTGGTCATGGTGACATGAAGATGAGCTAGGGCTGCTGGTGGGATCTATTGGTGAAGTGCATCAACCAATTCAAGATTTTCTAATACAAGTGCATCACCCAATTTAGATTTTCTAATACAAGTGCATCAACCATTTCAGATTTTATAAAACAAGTGTTGTATGCATTAGCCATATTGAATTCAGATTTTCACTTCCCCTAGGCCTATAAATAGGGAAGTTCTCTAAGCTTGTAAACACACCCCAAGGGGGGGAGCTCTCAAACACTTCTCTAGAGCTCCCTTCCCTTCTCTCCCTCAAATTCTCTTAGTTTCTCTTTCTAGTTTTCAATTGTTATAATGAGATCTTTGTGCTGAAATTTTCCTTTAAGTCTTTCCAAGTTCTACTTTAATTTTCATTGTTATGTAAATTCTTTTCTTTAGTTTCAAGTTTGATTAGTTTCCAAGTTTCAATTATGGTTCATGTTCTTATTCATTATGCTTATAAGTTAATATGCTAGTTTGAATGATTGATCACCATTTAGGCTTGCATGTTAGCTATCTTGGTTTGAATTAAGAGTATACACCATGCTTTAATTCGAATTGAACTATGAATAGGAAGAGTATGTATGGACATTCGACAACAGGGATTAGATACATGCTTGGTTGTTTAAATTGTTCTTCTATGCTTAATGGGTTCCTAATGCTTAATTTTAGGTTAGACAACAAATGATCAAATTAGGGAATTAGGAACACAAGGTTATGACCAAACACCATGGCTTAATCATACTTTAGCTAGAATCAATCCGTTAATCTAATTGAACTTGGGAACTTATCTACTTGAGTTAGTTATTTTCTTTCTTTCTTGTTTTATTTATTTCCCTTCTTTTTCATTTCTGTTTTGTGTAGGGAAAATGAATTGAATCATTCAATCACCAATCCTCGTGGGATCGACCTCGCACTTACATACGCTAAACTACCAACGGTTCGTGCACTTGCGAATATCACAAGTTGAGGATGCAGCTTAATCCATTTTGGTGCAGCTGTATCCACACAACAAGTTTTTGGCGCCGTTGCCGGGGATTGGCAACATAGTTTGGTTCTATTTCTTTTCCCTACTTGTTTTATTTTTATTTTTCATTTTCATGTTTTTCTAGACAATTTCAAGTTTTTAAGTTAATGACGTTAATGGACAAGTTGTGTTTGTAGTCCAACAGAAAAGGACAATTGCCCAACAAGCAAGAGAACTGGGTTTAAGTCCCAGCTTACACAACCCATTGGTGCTTGTTACTTTGAAGCACGAAATTGGATGTGTGTTGATTTTCCTTTTCATTTTAGTTTTTATTTCCTAATCTTTTAACTCTGTTTCAAGTTTTCTATATTTGTTTTAAGCAATTTATGACAGCTTAATAAAAATGGAGAGAGATGGCAACCTCAATCATAAGAATGGGAAGTGTGGAGCAATGGGAGAAGTCGCGACCTCCAAGTGCATCACATTCGACCTAATCGCTTCAAGGGGGAGCATTTCAATCCTTTCTCTTTTTTGAATTCTGTTTATTTCCGTAGTTGTTTTTGCCTTTTGGTCCACGCTGAGTTCTTTGTTTTTCTATGCTGAATCCAACCATATAAAGAACGTAAAATTTGGACTTACGGTTGGAAAGTTATAGCCTAAAAACTGAACAGAGGTCGAAGCTGAAAAACATAGAAACGAATCTGTCCAAATGGTGATAAAAGGGTGATAGAAAGTGCTGTTTGTTTTTTTTTTCTTTGGTTTCTTGGTTTGTTTCTTTTAGTACAACAATTTATGTTGTTTGTTTGAATTTGTTTACAGTACTTAGTTCATTTTCATTTATGGTTTGTTGTTTCATTTTATCTTAATTTGTTTTTGTTTCTTATCTTAAAATTTTTTTTAAAAAAAAAAAAAAAAAGATTTTTCATATGAGCCGACTTATGGTAACCCCAGTGAGCACTTCCGTTAATACAGTGTCTAGGAGTTCTTTAGGCGACACCTTCGGTGTCTAAGAAGTTTGGGTTTTAAGCGGGACCATTGTGACCCCTCCAACCTTCCCGGATCCCCTGGCTGTGTTTTCTGAGGCCCTAAACTGGTTAGCCGTGAGTTGCTTGTATATTGTGTTTTTTAAATTAAGTTTTTTTTATTTTCTTTGTTTTCTTTTCTGTTGAGTCTTTGTTTTTGTTTTGTTTCTGTTTTTGTGTTGTTATGTTAGTTTATTTATTTATTTACGTGGTATGGTTAGTTAGTTTATTTCTTAGTGTTAAAACACATTTTTATTTCAAACATTGCATTAAAAAAAAAAAAAAAACAATAAAAAAAAACAATAAAAACAAAAAAAACATCATCATCATCATCTTCTTCATCATCTTCTTCATCTTCTTCATCTCCATCATCATCATGGCTTGCCTCTATTTTCTCGCACTTGTAGAATCTGCAGCAGCTCCACATGGTCCTCATTTTTTCTCTGCAGTGCTTCCACGTGCTGATTGGCACAGTAGAGCCGCTTCTGCAAGTCCGCCACCATAGCCTTCAAGGAAGCTATTTCCTCGCTCATCGCGGCACACTCCCGTGTCCTCGCCAGTAATCGCATGCCCAAATTGGTAGCGGAGACCGCGTGGAGCACAGTTAAATTGTGGGACTCCTCAACCGCTGCCTTATCAGACCTCTGTGCCACATGCAGATGATCTGTCGGAGTGAGCTTGCTGCTAATCATGCCTCCTAGCCGCACTGCTCTGTTCGACAATGCCTCAGAAAAGTTCGGTATTGCCTCAGCAAAGTTTGAGGTCGTGCCGTGATGATATGTGGAGTTTGGGAAGACAGGAGTTGGAGGAGCCCTTGTCTGGGCATTCGGTAGTGCAAGTGAGAGCTCAAGGTTGAGATCATCAAGGTGAGTGCATGAGGATGCCATTTGTTTTGCTTCTGAATTTTTTGATGTTTTTCCTTGAGTTTGCAGGAAGAAATGCTGGGTATCATCCGCTTGCAGAAGTGTGGTTTAAATAGACATATGCTGATGAGAGAGAACCAACACCATTTCGGATTTCTCGGGCATGCTCGACCTAATCGCTTCAAGGGGGAGCACCTTTACTTTACTTTACTTTTCTTTTCTCCGTGTTTTCTGGTGTTTTATGTTTTTGCCCGTTACTTTCATTTTCTAGTGTTTTGTGTTTTTGCCTTTCCCTTTCGGCTATCATCTTTGTCTTATTTTAGTTAGGGAAATGTGTTTTCTTTTCCGTTTGTCGTCTTTGTTTTATTTTAGTTGGGAAGTGTGTTTTCTTTTTCTTTTTCTTTTTCTTTCTGCAACCTTACTCTTTTATTTCCGAAACAAAATAACGAAAATACAAAAACAACAAAATAAAATAAAAACAACAATAATGCAGTAGGAAATCATTTCTTCTCGGTGCTTGGTGTCTCGACCATTGGAGCTTTGAGTTTGGCCCTCTGGCTGTCCTCTTCCGGGGCTTCACGCACAGCTTCTTGGGGCTCATCACTTGAGCTCCCAAAGATCGCAATCTTAGCTTGAGCGTAACTACTCTCACGATCTGCTTGCTTGCGTTTACCCGGTCGGTCTAGGTCCTCCAGCTGCTTTCGCATGTCGCGAGAATACAACTCTACCATCTTTGATAGGTTTTTATTCTCGTCCCGCAATACTTCTAGCTGGTTGTTGCATTCCTAAAAGGACACAAATTAATGTGCAAACAACCAATTAAAAATACCCGCAAGTGCACGAATCTAATGAAGTATAGATTATGTAAGTACGGGGTCGATCCCACGAAGAACTTGTCGGTTTCCTATAAGTTCTAATTTGAGTACGTAAAGAACACTAATTTTACACAACACACAAACACAATACAAATTGGAAACTAAAAATGAAGTAAGGAAGATAAAAGAAATGAAACAACACAAGAAAATAAAGAAAAACACAAACAGCACTTTCTATCACCCGTTTATCACCATTTGGACAGATTCGTTTCTCTGTTTTTCAGTTTCGACCTCTGTCCAGTTTTTGACCTATAACTTTCCAACCGTTTATCCAAAATTCACGTTCTTTATACGGTTGGAATCAGCACAGAAAATGCAAGAACACAACGCGGACCAAAAGTCCAAAACAATTACAAAACAAACAAAATTCAGTGACAAAGACACAAAACGTGTCAAACACGCAACTCACACACACATTGGGGGGGTTTTTTGATTTGGTTCAAGTGACCTATTTCTATTGCATGAAAGTAAATGGACTTTGAATTTAAATGTGAATGGCAGAGATGAATTATCAAAATGTGAAATTAAAATGTAACAAACACTAGGGTTTCGGAATCCACCCTAAACAATTCTACCCATGTTCATGGATACTCAAGTGATGAACTCTAAATGTATTGATGAAGATGTTCGCAATCAAGACCATGGGTCGTGGCTCAAGACGCATTGATTCTCTCTAATATACGTAAAGTGCATGGTTCGTGCTACAATACTTGTGCCCTCCTCATAACCGAACCTAGGTATGGTTCGTACTTCGATTCGATTGCAAGGAAAACCCATTAAGTTCAAAGAGAATATGAACATCACAAGAACCCTAATAGCATGGTGTTTACATTAGGTATTCAAGAAACCAATTCACATGGATGGTTCTTACTCCATCCATCTATTGCTTAGGAAAACATGAAGATACACATAATCCCAACAACCTCAAGAAGCATGCTTTCAAAGGTAATCAATCAAGGAAAACACACATCAAGGATAGATTAATTTGGTGAATTGGAATTCATCAATTGTTGTCAAGAAACCAATTCACATGATGCTCACTTAAACAAGTTCAATCATTTGTTGCTAATTAGAAATTGTGTTCTTGGTTATCTTACACAACTTCTCAACTTTAGCTACATGCATACAACCTAAGGTGATTAAGCAAAGGAAGCAAACACATATCATAAAATTCAATTAGTGAATGGGGTTCATCAACAACATCTAGAAATTCATACACTCAAGCATCAAAACAATAAGGTAATCATGTTTAGGGCTTCAACCTAAGCCCTAGCTATGGAGTTTAGTTCCTCATAATCATTTCAAACACAAATTCAAAATGAAATTAGAAAGAGTTTACAGATTTTCAGAAAATGATGAAAGCTTCAAGATCATCAATGGTGGAAGTCTTCTTCTCCACTTTTCTTGACTGCACCTTGTCTTTCTCCTAGCTCCAAGCTCCAAAATCTGCTCTCAATTGTGTAGAATGGTGGAATACCCTCTCTCCCGTTGCAAAAACTCCCCCAAATCTGATTGCAATCCCTTTTGACTTCCCTCTCTCCTCCTTTCCAGCTTTTCTTTTAGTATAAAACTTATTCTTTCTCTAAAGCTATTGCCCATTGTCCCCTTGCAAATGATGAAACCTTGTTTTAAGGTATAATCCAAGGCTCCAATTGACTCAGGAAATGCCACTCAAATGCAATCCATTGTTACCAAAAGGTGTGGTAACAAGTAGAAATAAAATGCTATTAAGTGGGGGTGAAAACTGGGCCAAAACAAACATCCAGAGCCAGCGTCAATTGTCCGATCAGCTGGATAGGCTACACTTGCCCAATGGAGCTCAAATTTGGATATGTTGTAGTTAACATCCATTGGAACAAGTCTTATGAAGATCATCACCTCATCCAAGGACCGGAACATGCTGATCCAAGGCCACGAAGTTGACCTACGAAAATGAACAAAAACAGAATTTATATCAAATAATGCACTTTTAGCTCATTTTCATACAAACCAAGGTAAAACCTATTAAAACACAAAAAAGAAGTAAAAAGCTATAAAATGTCAAGAACTAACTCAAAATAGTGGGTGAATAACATGAAAAATCATGTGTAAAAATGAACCGAACAAACTTCCCAAACTTATCTTTTGCTAGTCCTCGAGCAAAACAGAAATTAAAACAAGACTCGAAACAAAACTTTCCGAACACTTTCTAAGGAGAGAGCAACTCATGCAAACGACTCAAAAGTTTTCACAAGAAAAACTCAGTTTACACATTATTCACAAGGCGGCAAAATTCATAACACAACATGCTCAAGTGTAGTAGTGTGATGGCCAAATGGAACTCATTCTCCAATTTCAGTTTTCACACAACTTCAAAAATCATACCAAGCACAAATGTAACTTCAAATCTCACCAAAGTTGTCCTCTCACAAATGAATCACTCGGAAGAGGGTTACAATGCATCACTCAATAATAAATATGAGAATAGAGTTAAACCATACGGGACTTAACTCAAAATTAGCAAGATGAAAAACATGCATGAATATGATCTCAAGAAGGATGCTAAACACTTAAAAGCTGAAAAATGTGTGCAAATCAACCACATGACATTTAGGATCAATTTAGGTCTTTATTATAGGTTGTAATGGGGCTAAGGGTGTAAGGTGAGTAAGAAATGAAGGATATGGATACAACAAAGTCCAAGGAACTCACAATGTAAGAGCATATAATCGTTGACTAAAAGACTTTGAAACATCACGCTTGAGATTTTCACTCAGTTTTTGGTGATCAAATAGACCACAAAGCCTTATACCTCCACTAATTATGATTCACACTCCTTCCTTCCATTTGAACAACCAAGAAACATGGAATTGAAATTGAAACCATTGCCACTTAACCACGACTTTTCTCTTTTCTTTCACCCTTTGAGTGAAGTACTTTTTTTTTTTTTTTTTTTTTTTTTTAAAGAATGTAATAACCCTTCCCAAACTTAGCATGAAAAACACATCTAAATTAAAGCTCACGAGTTCCTTAGAAAGGTGAATTCTTGTTTTTCAGGCTAAGGCTAGAAGTAATAATTGGTTACTTGAAAGAAAAGGCATACATATAGGCTCAAGGTGGTTAACAATGGAAAATCATGCTTAAGCATGCATAGGGTTAGCTTGAAAGGCACAAACGGTCCAAAGAGGGCCTTAATATCATTTCTCAAATGTCATGTAATCAAATTGCACAAAAATGAGTAACTTTTAAGTGCTCAACCAAATCAATGAATAATGAGATCAGACAACAACTCAGATGACAAGAAAAGTAAGAATATGTGTATAACACTCATGAATTGAAGCACAAGGCTCAAAGCTCACATTATATGGTTATACAAGTCTAATTCATGCTTGATACAATTCTTTGGATCATGCAAGTCCCTCAACTGGAGAATTATGAAACAAATGGCAAGTGCATAGAGGGTTTCAAACATATCATGCTAGAACGATGCCATTTAGTGAATAACAAATTATTATTTTTTTATTTTTTTTATTTTTTTAACATCTTCAATCAAGTCATGTAAACATTCATCACAATCTCATCATATATGTCCGGAAAGTGACTTGAAAACAAAAAAGACTCAAAACTGAAAAGAAAACAGAACAAATTAAAGCAAGAATTTAAGCGAAACGAAAAAGACTTGCTATCCCTTCCCAAACTTAGAAATAAACATTGTCCTCAATGTTAAAGAATTCAGGCATTAACAACGTTATAACAAGAAATAAAGGGAAAGAGCAAGTAAATACAAAAACAAAAAAGAAAAACAACTACAACACGGTTGCAAAACAAAACAAAACAAAACAACACCAAACAAAACCAAACAGTAAGCCCTAACAACAATCTTACACATGCAGAAATCCAGCCCAATGAAATGCACAAACCAAATGAAAGCCCAACCCAAACGAAAGCCCAAAAGCGAAGAAAGTAAATAAAAAAATAAAAAAAATAAAAAACAGAGAAACCAAGTCAGAAGCACAAAGAGCGAGGACTCAGTAAAATAGAAAAAAGTGGGCCCTGAAGTCTCGGCACCTGTGAGTCACGGGAAACAAAGTGAGAGACGTGTCGACAAGCAGCGGTCTCTCTCTCGGTCCCAAGCCAGAATTATTGGCTTCATAGGAAGGTGTGACGACTTTTGTTTCTCAAAAGTGCTGAAAGGCAGAACTGTAATTAAAGGGGTTGGGGACCAGGTGAGGTGACCTAAGGGGATAGGCCGTAAGGGCCGCGCAAAACGCAGAAGCGCCGTGTCTAGGGTTACGTAGAAACTAACTCTATAAAAGAAGAAGAGAAAGAGTTGGGGAAAAACACACAAACGCAGAAACACACAACAGAGAAAAGAAAGAACAAAAGAAAAGAAAGTTCAAATGGCTTCTTCCTACCCATTCTCGCTGGATCTCAACCTAGCTCCACCGACTCAGACTCGGGGCCAAGCAGTGGCACCAGTGTGGATGCCCTACTTTGCCTCTGCACGGGGGCACGTGACAGTGAATGACTCGATACTGCTGGACAACGATGTTGCCCTTGGAGTTGCTAGAAATCTAGTAACTCCCAAGGATATACGGGTGCTGGGATCAAGGGATGACAACCGGGTCGTGAGCGATGCTCTGGCACTAAGCGTGCAAAGCACCGCAACAGTCGCAAGTGTGGGTCATCGCCTACTTGCGAAGTCCCATGAAGTGGAGGTGCTAAGAGGTCAGTTGGCGGCGGAGCGAAGTATGGTGGAAGAGTGCCAGAGTATTATTAAAAGTTTAAAAAGGGAAAGGGCAAGGATAGTGGAGGCGAATCGACACCAGCTAGAGGCGTTGCGGGAAGAGAACCAAAATCTCTCAAAGATGGTAAGTGTTTACGCCCATGACATGAGAAAGCAGCTGGAGGACCTGGACCAACCGGGTAAACGCAAGAAAACCGATCGCGAGAGTAGGTATGCTCAAGCTAAGAGTGCGATCTTTGGGAGCTCGAGTGATGAGCCCCAAGAGGCTGTGCGTGAAGCCCCGGAAGAGGATAGCCATAGGGCTAAACTCAAAGGTCCAATGGCCGAGACACCGAGCACTGTGAAAGAATAATTTCTAATGTATTAGTGGTGTGCCTGGTTGTCTTTGCCCTTTCCGTGTATTTGTTTGTTGTTGTTGTTTTTGTTTTTTTTTTTTTTTTTCAGAAATAAAAGAAAATGAAGTTGCAAAAGAAAAAGAAGCACACTTCCCAAACAAAACAAAGACGACAGCCGAAAGGGAAAACACACTTCCCTAACTAAAATAAGACAAAGGTGATAGCCGAAAGGGAAAGGCAAAAACACAAAACACTAGAAAAACACGGAAAAAAGAAAAGTAAAGTGAAAGTTAATGTGCTCCCCCTTGAAGCGATTAGGTCGAGCATGCCCGGGAAATCCGAAATGGCGTTGGCTCTCCCTCTCATCTGCATATGTCTATTTAAGCCACGCCTCTGCAAGCGGAAGAGTACCCTGCAATTCTTTCTGCAAACTCAAGGAAAACCATCAAAAACATCCAAAAACAAAACAATGGCATCCACATGTACTCACCTTGATGATCTCAACCTTGAGCTGTCACTAGCACCACCAAATTCCCAGATAAGGGCTCCTCCAAACCCTATCTTCCCAAACTCCTCATACCACCATGGCTCGGCCTCAAACTTCTCTGAGGTGGTGCCGCGAAGGGCAGTAATGCCGGAGGGCATGACTGTCAGCAGACTGACAGTTGCAGATCACCTGCATGTGGCGCAGAGGTCTGACCAGATGGCAGTGGACGAGTCCCACAATCTAACCGTGCTCAACGCGGTCTCGGCCACAAATTTGGGCATGCGCCTACTGGCGAGAACACGAGAGTGTGGGGCACTGAGTGAGGAGGTGGCGGCCCTGAAAGCTCTGGTGGCGGACCTGCAGAAGCGGCTCTACAGTGCCAGCCAGCATGTAGAGATGCTGCAAAAGAGGAATGAAGATCATGTAGAGCTTTTGCAGGTTCTACAAGCAAGAACAGACAGAGGCAATTAGCAGAAGCCTCAGGTGGTGCAAAATGCAACAATGAACATGTGATTGAGAAATTTATGTTTTTTTTTTTTTTTTTTTTTCAAGTTTGTGTTTGGAATCACATGTATGGAATGAAATAAACATTTGAGCCAAAGTTCAGTGTGTGCAATCATGAAGCAATTTACTTCCCAAACTTAACAACAAAATAGAAACACAAACAAGTAAAGGAAAGTAAAAGTAAGAAAAACAAAGAGAAACAACAAGAAAATCGAAATTACCTTGGTTGGAGATTGAAATCCTAACTCAAAAGGAAAATAAATAAATAAAGTAAAATAAAAGTAAGTTTGAGTCTAGAGAAACTCCACTTTGAAGCGATTAGGACGACAACAAACTTCTTCTATTCACCTTGGGTTGCCTCCCAAGAAGCGCTAAGTTTAAAGTCTTTTGCCGGACTTCCAACATACTTGGGTCACTTGGGGGGTTTTGGCTCAATCGCCTCCTTGTGCCGAACATGAAGTTTCTTCAAATCCCTTTGCCATCTAATCAACCCATTTCGTATTCTTTTCTTTTTATGCACATGAGTAGGTTTCAAAAGCAATTTTAAGCGCTCTTCAATACGTGGATTAGATGGAGGAGGCACAAATTTAGGGTCGGGTGGCCTTCTCATTTGAGTAGAAGGAGTGACATTGAACATATGATTGGTGCTTGGAACATGGATGTTCAGCTTGTCTTCCTTTAGTACTTCAAAAACAGAATATGGCATTAGATTAATTGAAGCACCGAAATCAATTAAAGGTTCCTCAAATAATTTATCACCAACTATACAAGGAATTGTGAAACTTCCTGGATCTTGCAAATTGGGAGGAAGCTTCCTTTGCAAAACAGCAGAAACCTCTTCCGTTAATGCAACAGTTTCGCATTCCTTGAGCTTGTTTGCATCCAAGGAAGGAATATTGACTTGCACTTGCTTGAAAGTTTCCAATATGTCCTTGGCATGTTGATTTTTCCTAGAACTCATCAACCTGTGAGGAAAAGGAGCATGTAAGATATCTTCATCAGTAGGTTCACGACTTACCTTCTCCTTTCTTGCCCTTCTTGCAAGTTCATGCTTTGGGATCCACTCAGGTGAAGATGCTGCTTGTTTATCTTCCCCCTTGTTGATTTCATCATTTTCCTTAGGCCCAATCACTTGCTCAACCTGCATTTCATCAACATTGTGAATCAAATTTTTAGAATCATCAATTTCACCAATTACCTTACCAGTTCTCAAGGTAACTGCTTGAACATGCTCACGCCCATTTTGTATCACTGTTTGGCTAGACATTATCCTAGCTTCCCTTTGACTCAAAGATGTGACAATTTGCCCCACTTGATTTTCTAGATTGGCAATGGCCTTAACCATTTTCTGCATGTGGGTATCATTCCTCTGCATATGGGTGTCATTCCTCTGCATGATGAAACTATCTGTGTGTCTAACCATTGAAGCAACAATTTCTTCCAAAGTTGGTCCTTGAGGTGGTTGGTGAGATTGACTAAGTGGTGGTGGATTATAATATTGGGGTTGACCATAAGGTGGACAAGTATTATGTTGGCCTTGATATGGTTGATATGACCCTTGTTGAAAATTTGGATTGTCGGTCCACCAGAAGTTTGAATTATTTCTCCACTCCGAATTGTATGTTTGTCGGAAATATTCATTCATAGGCAATTCATTATGAAATGAGCCAAAAACATTTGCTTCTTCCATCACAAATTTATTGGAGTATTCTTACATAGTAAGTTCCACAATTTCAGTTGCGGCTGCCATTGGAGATGGTGGAGGTGACTCCTCGGATGTTCCTGTAAGAAAAAGAAACAAAAATAAATCAAGATAAAATGAAACAACAATCAATAAACAAAAATAAAACTAAGTACTCTAAACATACTCAAACAAAACAAATAAGCAACCGTGCCAGTTCCCCGGCAACGGCGCCAAAAATTGTTGCATTCCTAAAAGGACACAAATTAATGTGCAAACAACCAATTAAAAATACCCGCAAGTGCACGAATCTAATGAAGTATAGATTATGTAAGTACGGGGTCGATCCCACGAAGAACTTGTCGGTTTCCTATAAGTTCTAATTTGAGTACGTAAAGAACACTAATTTTACACAACACACAAACACAATACAAATTGGAAACTAAAAATGAAGTAAGGAAGATAAAAGAAATGAAACAACACAAGAAAATAAAGAAAAACACAAACAGCACTTTCTATCACCCGTTTATCACCATTTGGACAGATTCGTTTCTCTGTTTTTCAGTTTCGACCTCTGTCCAGTTTTTGACCTATAACTTTCCAACCGTTTATCCAAAATTCACGTTCTTTATACGGTTGGAATCAGCACAGAAAATGCAAGAACACAACGCGGACCAAAAGTCCAAAACAATTACAAAACAAACAAAATTCAGTGACAAAGACACAAAACGTGTCAAACACGCAACTCACACACACATTGGGGGGGTTTTTTGATTTGGTTCAAGTGACCTATTTCTATTGCATGAAAGTAAATGGACTTTGAATTTAAATGTGAATGGCAGAGATGAATTATCAAAATGTGAAATTAAAATGTAACAAACACTAGGGTTTCGGAATCCACCCTAAACAATTCTACCCATGTTCATGGATACTCAAGTGATGAACTCTAAATGTATTGATGAAGATGTTCGCAATCAAGACCATGGGTCGTGGCTCAAGACGCATTGATTCTCTCTAATATACGTAAAGTGCATGGTTCGTGCTACAATACTTGTGCCCTCCTCATAACCGAACCTAGGTATGGTTCGTACTTCGATTCGATTGCAAGGAAAACCCATTAAGTTCAAAGAGAATATGAACATCACAAGAACCCTAATAGCATGGTGTTTACATTAGGTATTCAAGAAACCAATTCACATGGATGGTTCTTACTCCATCCATCTATTGCTTAGGAAAACATGAAGATACACATAATCCCAACAACCTCAAGAAGCATGCTTTCAAAGGTAATCAATCAAGGAAAACACACATCAAGGATAGATTAATTTGGTGAATTGGAATTCATCAATTGTTGTCAAGAAACCAATTCACATGATGCTCACTTAAACAAGTTCAATCATTTGTTGCTAATTAGAAATTGTGTTCTTGGTTATCTTACACAACTTCTCAACTTTAGCTACATGCATACAACCTAAGGTGATTAAGCAAAGGAAGCAAACACATATCATAAAATTCAATTAGTGAATGGGGTTCATCAACAACATCTAGAAATTCATACACTCAAGCATCAAAACAATAAGGTAATCATGTTTAGGGCTTCAACCTAAGCCCTAGCTATGGAGTTTAGTTCCTCATAATCATTTCAAACACAAATTCAAAATGAAATTAGAAAGAGTTTACAGATTTTCAGAAAATGATGAAAGCTTCAAGATCATCAATGGTGGAAGTCTTCTTCTCCACTTTTCTTGACTGCACCTTGTCTTTCTCCTAGCTCCAAGCTCCAAAATCTGCTCTCAATTGTGTAGAATGGTGGAATACCCTCTCTCCCGTTGCAAAAACTCCCCCAAATCTGATTGCAATCCCTTTTGACTTCCCTCTCTCCTCCTTTCCAGCTTTTCTTTTAGTATAAAACTTATTCTTTCTCTAAAGCTATTGCCCATTGTCCCCTTGCAAATGATGAAACCTTGTTTTAAGGTATAATCCAAGGCTCCAATTGACTCAGGAAATGCCACTCAAATGCAATCCATTGTTACCAAAAGGTGTGGTAACAAGTAGAAATAAAATGCTATTAAGTGGGGGTGAAAACTGGGCCAAAACAAACATCCAGAGCCAGCGTCAATTGTCCGATCAGCTGGATAGGCTACACTTGCCCAATGGAGCTCAAATTTGGATATGTTGTAGTTAACATCCATTGGAACAAGTCTTATGAAGATCATCACCTCATCCAAGGACCGGAACATGCTGATCCAAGGCCACGAAGTTGACCTACGAAAATGAACAAAAACAGAATTTATATCAAATAATGCACTTTTAGCTCATTTTCATACAAACCAAGGTAAAACCTATTAAAACACAAAAAAGAAGTAAAAAGCTATAAAATGTCAAGAACTAACTCAAAATAGTGGGTGAATAACATGAAAAATCATGTGTAAAAATGAACCGAACAAACTTCCCAAACTTATCTTTTGCTAGTCCTCGAGCAAAACAGAAATTAAAACAAGACTCGAAACAAAACTTTCCGAACACTTTCTAAGGAGAGAGCAACTCATGCAAACGACTCAAAAGTTTTCACAAGAAAAACTCAGTTTACACATTATTCACAAGGCGGCAAAATTCATAACACAACATGCTCAAGTGTAGTAGTGTGATGGCCAAATGGAACTCATTCTCCAATTTCAGTTTTCACACAACTTCAAAAATCATACCAAGCACAAATGTAACTTCAAATCTCACCAAAGTTGTCCTCTCACAAATGAATCACTCGGAAGAGGGTTACAATGCATCACTCAATAATAAATATGAGAATAGAGTTAAACCATACGGGACTTAACTCAAAATTAGCAAGATGAAAAACATGCATGAATATGATCTCAAGAAGGATGCTAAACACTTAAAAGCTGAAAAATGTGTGCAAATCAACCACATGACATTTAGGATCAATTTAGGTCTTTATTATAGGTTGTAATGGGGCTAAGGGTGTAAGGTGAGTAAGAAATGAAGGATATGGATACAACAAAGTCCAAGGAACTCACAATGTAAGAGCATATAATCGTTGACTAAAAGACTTTGAAACATCACCCCTTTCACCCGTGACTTCCCAGGAACCAAGGCATCAGGGACCACACACTTTCTTTTCAGAAATCCCGCCTTTGTGCTCCCAATTCAAGTTTCATTTTATTTAAAATAATAATAATAATAATAATAATAACAAACGTGTGGGCTTCAGATTTCATTGTGGGTTAGGTTTTCACCGTTGTTAGGTTTCAAGGTGGGTTAACTTTCTTTTGGGTTGGGCTTTCAATTGTTTGGGTTTTGGTTTGCGTAAGACTGTCTGTTTAGGGCTTACTGTTTTGTCTGTTTAGGGCTTTCTGTTTCGAGTGTTTTACTGTTTCATTTTTTTTCTTTTTTGTTTATTTGTTTGTTTGTTTTGTAATTTTTATTTTTGTAATTATTTTATTTTATTTGTGTTTTTTTTTTTTTTTTTTTGTGGTTTATATTTACTTTAGTACCTTTCATTTCTTGTTATGACATTGCTTGTTCCTAATTTTTAAACATTGAGGACAATGTTCATATCTAGGTTTGGGGGTATTGGAGTTTACCAAGTAAATTTAGTTTCTCTTATTAAAAAAAATATATATATATTTCTTGCTTGTTTTTTTTCTTTTTCTATATTTTGAGTCTTGTTTTGTTTTGAGTCACTTTCCGAACACATTTGATGAGATTGTGATAAATGTTTGCATGACTTAAATGAAAATTGAATTTTATTTATTTATTATTATTATTATTTTTTTTTGTTCCTTGTAAATTCTTCTTGTAAAATAAAAAATAATAATAATTCATTAATTAATTAATTTGGCATCGTTCTAGCATGATATGTTCGAAACCTTCTTTGCACTTGCCATTTGTTTCATAATTTTCCAATTAAAGGATTTGCATGACCCAAAGAATTGTATCAAGCATAAATTAGACTTATATAACCATATAATGTGAGCTTTTGAGCCTTGTGCTTCATTTCATGAGTGTTATACACATACTCTTATTTTCTTGTCATCAAAGTTGTTGTTTGATCTCATTATTCATTGATTTGGTTGAACACTTAAAAGTCATTCATTCTTATGCAATTTGATTTCATGACATTTAAGAAGTGATATTAAGGCCCTCTTTGGATCGTTTGTGCCTTTCAAGCTAACCTTATGCATGCTTAAGCATGATTTTCCATTGTTAACCATTTTGAGCCTACATGTAAACCTTTTCTTTCATTTTACCAATTATATTTCCTCGCCTTAGCCCGAAAAACAAGAATTTACCTTTCTAAGGAACTCATGAGCTCTAATTTGGTTGTGTTTTTCATGCTAAGTTTGGGAAGGGATATTACATAAAGAAAAAAAAAAAAAAATTCACTCAATTGGTGAAAGAAAAGAGAAAAGTTGTGATTAAGTGGTGGTTGAATGAAATTTCATTTTTGGGTTTCATTTTTGGGCCTTCAAAATAAATTGGTGTTTAAGGAAAGGAGTATGAATCATTGTAAATGAAGGTATAAAGAGTTTTGATCGCGTAAAAGAAAAAATCTAATCGTGATGATTCGAAGTCTTGTAAACAATTGTTTTATGCTCTTATATTTTGAGTTTCTTGGACTTTGTTTTATCCATACCCTTCATTTCTTACTCACCTTACACCCTTGGCCCCATTACAACCTATGCTAAAGACCTAAATTGATCTTAAATGTCATGTGGTTGAATTGCATCCATTTTTCTACTTTTAAGTGTTTGGCATCCTTCTTGAGATCATATTAATGCAAGTTCTTCATCTTCCTATTTTGAGTTAAGTCCCTTATGATTTAACTCTAATCTCATGTTTATAATTGAGTGTTGCATTGTAGCCCTCTTCTGAGTGATTCATTTGTGAGAGGACAACTTCGGTGAGATTTGAAGTTGCATTTGTGCTTGGTATGATTTTTGAAATTGTGTGAAAACTAAGATTGGGGAATTTGTTGCATTTGGCTATCACACTACTACACTTTGAGCATATTATGTTTTGAACTTTGCCGCTTTGTGAATAATGTCTAAAATTGAGCTTTTATTGTCAAAACGTTTAAGTCATGTGCATGAGTCATTTCTCTTCACAAAATGTTCGGAAAGATTGTTTTGAGTTTTTATTTTGATTTTGTTTTTTTTGTTTTTGTGTTTTGTGTTTTGTTTTTATTTTTATGTTTGTTTTTGTTTTTGGTTTTGCTTAAGAACTAACAAATCTAATAAGTTTTCTAACCATTTTGTTTTGTAGAGTTAGAAAAACGTTTGTGGGTATCGTAACTGTTAAACCCTCAGGAGACACAACTCCTCCTACTAGGGATGCCTAGAGGTTTAAAGGCTTGTTGCATTCGCTCAATGCAATCGAGTTACCTACGAAAGTGGTCTAGTTAACTTCTTGTTTTGTTTTTAACTTTGTTTTGTGTTGTTTTGCTCGAGGACTAGCAAAATCTAGGTTTGGGGGTATTTGATCGGTTCATAATTGTATATCATTTTGTACCCTTCTAGCTTATGATTTGGTTATGTTTTTGAGTTAAACTTGTACTTTTAATCCTTTTTGTGTTTATCTTTCAGCTTTAGGGAACAATGATGGCTTTGGATAGGAAATGATGCAATCCATGCATGTTAAAGCCTGATTTGGATAAAGGGAAGAAGAGCTTAAAGACAAACTCATTTTGGCTACAGCCCCCTGCCAGTCCAGTTTCGTAGGTCATATGTCAAGCCTTGTTTCAGCAACCTACATAGCTCGGATGAGGCAACATTCTTCATGAAAGTTGTTCCAATGGGTGTGTACTATAACATATCCAAAATTCAGCCCCATTGGATAATTGTGGAGTCTGTTACCTAGCAAACACAGAACCATGCTCAGGATGGATCTTATCAGCGCGGAAAATGAGTTAGCAATTTGTTTTGGCCTTAACTTCCTCCTCCGACCTTGGATTGGCCCAAATGATATATGGCTGGAAAGAAGACATTCTGAACTTCAAGTTTGAGTGCTTAAAGTCTTAATTTGCTTAAGGGAAGCCCAAGTTGTAAGCCCTTGAAGTTGCTGGTCATGCTGACCTCAGCATGTGCTGGTTGGATGCTTGGTCATGGTGAGCTAGGTATGAGCTATCATTTCTGGTTGGAAGCTTGGTCATGGTGACATGAAGATGAGCTAGGGCTGCTGGTGGGATCTATTGTGAAGTGCATCAACCAATTCAAGATTTTCTAATACAAGTGCATCACCCAATTTAGATTTTCTAATACAAGTGCATCAACCATTTCAGATTTTATAAAACAAGTGTTGTATGCATTAGCCATATTGAATTCAGATTTTCACTTCCCCTAGGCCTATAAATAGGGAAGTTCTCTAAGCTTGTAAACACACCCCAAGGGGGGGAGCTCTCAAACACTTCTTTAGAGCTCCCTTCCCTTCTCTCCCTCAAATTCTCTTAGTTTCTCTTTCTAGTTTTCAATTGTTATAATGAGATCTTTGTGCTGAAATTTTCCTTTAAGTCTTTCCAAGTTCTACTTTAATTTTCATTGTTATGTAAATTCTTTTCTTTAGTTTCAAGTTTGATTAGTTTCCAAGTTTCAATTATGGTTCATGTTCTTATTCATTATGCTTATAAGTTAATATGCTAGTTTGAATGATTGATCACCATTTAGGCTTGCATGTTAGCTATCTTGGTTTGAATTAAGAGTATACACCATGCTTTAATTCGAATTGAACTATGAATAGGAAGAGTATGTATGGACATTCGACAACAGGGATTAGATACATGCTTGGTTGTTTAAATTGTTCTTCTATGCTTAATGGGTTCCTAATGCTTAATTTTAGGTTAGACAACAAATGATCAAATTAGGGAATTAGGAACACAAGGTTATGACCAAACACCATGGCTTAATCATACTTTAGCTAGAATCAATCCGTTAATCTAATTGAACTTGGGAACTTATCTACTTGAGTTAGTTATTTTCTTTCTTTCTTGTTTTATTTATTTCCCTTCTTTTTCATTTCTGTTTTGTGTAGGGAAAATGAATTGAATCATTCAATCACCAATCCTCGTGGGATCGACCTCGCACTTACATACGCTAAACTACCAACGGTTCGTGCACTTGCGAGTATCACAAGTTGAGGATGCAGCTTAATCCATTTTGGTGCAGCTGTATCCACACAACAGTAGACTGTATTGTTGACTTGATAGGTGATATTGGGGCCTTGGCCTCTCAAAACCTCGTTGAAGACCGGGGATTGACCCAGCACGTTGAGGTCATTTTGGGATCCAGGAACTCCAAAGAAGGCATGCCAAACCCATGTGTCGAAGCCAGCAACGGCTTCAAGGATGATACTTTTTTGGCCTTTTCTATTTTCGTAATCACCTTGCTAGGCAGTTGGGCAATTCTTCCATTGCCAGTGCATGCAGTCGATGCTGCCAACCATTCCTGGAAATCCTTGAGCTTCGGCTTTTTGTAGAAGCCTTTGGAGGTCCCTGGGCGTAGGTCTACGTAGGTAGTCCCTAGTGTACAGAGTTTCAACTGCATCACAAAATCTTACCAAAGCCTCCAACGTAGTTGACTTCCCCATCCGGGCAACCTCATCCACCTGATCAGCAGATGCTCCATACGCCAACATTCGTATAACAACTGTAAGCTTTTGCTCCGGAAGAAGTCCCAAAACCCCAGCAGCATCACACTTTTGAACAAAGTATGCATCATGATTGCAAATATCATGCATGATTTTATTGAACACATGGGGTTGCATTCTAAATCGCCTTCGAAAATCAACATTAGAGTACAAAGAAGTTGGGATAAAATAATCTTCCAAAAGATTCTTACCCCGAGAATGCCTATGTCTGTCCACATTCTGTCGGCGGCTGACTTATGAACCATGGCGGCAACCTTGGTTCTCTTCATCTTGCAAAGCCACTGCTATGACAACTTGTTCATCGACTTGTCTCTGCAACTCATTGATTTAATCTGCTCTATGGTTTCTCTCATTTCTTTCTCGCTCTTGCCTCTCCAAGCTTCTCCTAAAATCTTCCATTGAGAATGAATTGAGTATGAATTCTAAACTCTGAGAAATGAAAATATAGAAAGAAGTGGTGTGAGAGGTATGAGCTGAGCCTTTGGTTTTATAGAAAATTTTGGCAAGATAGAGATGCCACGTGGCTTGATTTGATTGGATGAAAATCTTATCTGAAATTTGAAATTCATCCGAAATTTGAATTTTGAAATTCATCCGAAATTTGTACCCAAATTTTTATCTGAAATTTGAATTTTGAAATTCATCCGAAAATTGAACCCAAAAATCTTATCCGGAAATTTTATCCGATTATGAATAGTCGTGACACGTAGGAACCCGAAAATCTTATCCGAAAATTTTATCCAAATTAATTATTGAGGTAAAAAAATTTGTGAAAAAAACAAAAAAATGAATAGTAATTGCCCTTAGCCATGGCAACGGGTGGAAACACAAAATTTACTATTTGCAAGGGCAACCACTATTCACATGAATAGTGGCTGCCCAAGCCCCCCCCCTTGCCATGGCAAGGGGCAAATGGGTGGAGTTGCTCTTATTATGAACGTTGGGCAATCAGCTGGTATTCACAATTCTCTTTTCAAATTTTCCTCTCTGTTTGTTCTGCTATGCTTTGAATTTATGCATTTCTTTTCATACTGTTATAGTACGGCCTGGCTATGTATTTTTGTTTTTCTTTCAGTGAACTCTTTTAAAATCATGTTTATAAATACAGGCTGGTGTTTTATTACAATTTTTCTAGAATATATTGTGCAAACAGTAGTAGGCAGGTATACATCTGTGCGTGATTTCAGTTTTGCATCTGGAATCCTCTTGAATTTGTAATCAAGATTTGTCTATGCATTGGTCTTCTGCACATTTGTCTATGCATTGAGCCAGAAAAAGAAGGAACTTCTACTACTAGTACATTTTGTTCTTTTCTGGTTCCTACTAGGTGGGGGAGTAGTCAATTGTAGAACTTTGGATGAACTTGTTTGAACATAATCCTTTTGATGCTATGCTTTGTTATATGGTATCAAACTGATATTACTTTGATACAGTGGGAAGCCCTTGCTTTGTTTCTCATCGGGATCAGCGTAAATCAGTTGCGATCTTTACCGGAGGGTTCCACAGCTTTAGGTCTTCCAGTTTCAACAGGCGCATATGTATACACATTGATCTTTGTAAATGATTTATGATATTTTGTTGTTTTTACTAGTGATGTCATCCTGTTTAACACGCGCCTTTAGGTTAATAACTATATCATGCTGACTTATCTTAGATTCATTTTACAGGTGACAGTTCCATCCTTGGCCTCTGTTTACAATGAGTATGCTCTGAAGAGCCAATATGACACAAGTATACACCTCCAGGTGAGATATAGGATTTTATAATTTTCTCATCGAAGTAACTGGTGTTATTTTTAAAGGATGTTGAGGAATTGGTTTTCTAAAGGTAGCAAATGGCCATTTGCTTCTGTTCTTGCAGTCAGTGATCTAGTACCAATTTGGATCTTGATTACTGTTTTATTATTTTATTTTGGGTGGAGCTATCTATTCTGTTTCTCTAAATTTAATAGGTGGTTTATCCATATGGTCAGGCTTGGGCTGGAATTTGCAAATGATGAGCATGCCATATAATCTCTTGGTAGCTTAGGTTATACCAAGAAAGTTGGAATATTGGCAAAATTTCTATCGGTTTTTGGGAGTCTATAAAGAAATTAAGGCCTCTTGCCTCGAAGTTCCGGTATTTCACTGATGTTGAAGCTTATTGACAAGCTGGCAACATATCGCCGAGATGTCTGCGATAAGGTGTAAGGACATAACCTTTTCCACTCGTTTTGGTTTAGATGCATGACCTCATCTAAGATCAATTGCCTCAGTGTGAACCTAGAGCTTCATAAACATATCTTAGCAGCTTTTATCTCAAGTTTCCCATTGTTTATACTTTGTTAAATTCATGTTTGGACAGCTATTGAAAACTGAGAAATATGTCATCAATTTATCTTCTTCATTTTAAGTCTTCCCTTGGCTGTGCAGAACATATTTTTATATGGATATGGTGCCATATTCATTTTAAGTCTTCTTTCATATCTTTCACAGATAAACTTCTTCATTGCGCTTTTGCACTGTGGTATTTTATGGTGGAAACTTGGGAAATTTATTGTTGTAAATGGGTGTTTCGAGTCTAACCTCATGTTGTATGAATGTTTCAGGTCCAACCATCCAAGTAGCTTTGATATCCTTCATGGTCATTCAAGAGCTACAATGTTTCTGATAGCTAACATGCAGCACAATGAATTCTGTCCTCTTTTTTCTTCAAATATGCAGGTTAGTTTTCTGCAATAGCAACTCCAGGTGTAGGAGTCATGCCAATTTGTGTATGGACACGTTCATGCTTTGAACAATTGATTCTCTAGAAGGAAATTTGATATTTGAAATTTGGTGCCACTCTTCCATGTCGACCCCTTCATCACCACTTATACCTCACAATAAATAGATGAAGAAAAAAGAAAAGGAAACATGGAGCCTCCAGTATGAGTTTTGGGGGGTGGGGTCGTTGGGTGAGAGGCTAGTTGTTATTATGAAGGAGAAATTCATGGAAAAATAATTTGTTTCTTTTTCTTCATGATGGTTACTAATGTAGGTGCTTTTCTTGATTCAGGCCAAAGGATTCCTTTATGAGACATCCACATTATTTGATCGGTCGGAAAAGAACGTTCCTTTAGACCATCTCCAACCCATGAGGGGCTAAACCCAAATTTCCCCTCTCCAAAAAGTGACTATTTGGGTTTTGCCCAGACTCAAATTGTTTTTTCTCCCAACCCTCCGTACTCAAATTTTAAGTCCGCAACTTTATTAAATTGTTTAAGAATGGTTTAAGTCTAATTTTTTTTTTTATGGATAACTTTTCTTCATTTAATCTTTTTAAATAACTTCATAATTTAATTTTTTGAACGATTTAACCTAAAAAAATTGAAATTCTAAAAATATAATTTTTTTGTAGATTATTTGAGAAATGAGTGGGTATTTATAGAGTTTGGGGTGAGTGTTGGGGTTGGATCTAATTTAGATTAAGTTAAAATATTATTTTGATCTTTGGATTTAAATTTCAACTGTTGGATCTTTTTTTTAATCGTTAAAATAACTTAGATTTAATATATATCGTTGATTTAATTTAATATTAGAATATAAAAGAATTGAAAAATACACAAATAACATCACTACAAGACAAATTCAGCATCTTCCACACGGGCTGTGTGGCGGGCCCCAATAAAGAAAGCTTGCACATGGGCTGCTGATGCAGCAGGTGGGCTCCACAATTTTTTTTAGGTCCAAGCAATACTTTGACTCATATTTGGGTCCAAATTTGGGTTTTCCCAAATTTTGGGTCCTTCATTTTGTTGGGTTGGGAGAGATTTTGGGGGATAATTTGGGTTTGAGTCCTTGCATTGGAGATGGCCTTATGTCATAAAATGTCAACCTGAAACTAGCATAACTGGCTTTTTTCTGTGCATAATCAGGCTTTGTTTTTTGCTTATTGTTGTTGTTGCAGGTTGGTTTATTTTTTCTTTGAAGGAATTCTTTTGGCAGGAATTTAACAATACAAGAGATAAGCAAGGTTCCTCAAACATTCAATAAATTAAGGGCTTCTTAGATCTAGGTCCAAAAGGATTAGCTGTTATTGGATTTAGTCCTCGCGTTTGTGGTTTTAGATGTAGTTCCTTTGACATTTATTACTTTTTTTGTTGTGTCGATTTTACCTTTTGAGGTAAATAAGGAAAACACATTGAAAATCTAAATTTAATGTATTATTTCCTTGTAATTGAATTCTAGAATTTAAATTTTGAATTCTTTCCTTGATAATATTCTTAATATATTGATAAAATACAATTTAATCAATAAAAAATAAAGACGCACATATTATACCAATCGATCAGACAAGCACTCACATTAAATTATGTACTTGACATATAGGTAAATAGTGTTATTATTAGCAACGAAAAATACTTAGTGATAAATCGTGTTACTTATAAGTTAAGAACATAAATTAGAAGACTACCTATAAGTCAGATGCAAAAGTAGACAAAATAAAAGTGTATGTTACCTATAAAAAAAAAGGTACATAAAATACTATTACACATTGTCAAAAATATGAAAAAACATATATATACCTATGCAATAGGCAATAGGCAATAGGCAATTTGACATAAATCACTATTACCCAATTCAAGTCATAAGGGGCAACATTGGAACAAAAAATGATTTTAAAAATAAAATAATATAAAGATTACATAATAAAATATTAAAATAGGAGTGTAATTTTATATGACACAAAAGTCAAAGGACTTGGATCAAAGTCACTAAATCCAAGGATTAAACCCAACTCTTCAATAAGAATTTGGATCTATATCAACTTTTCTAATAAATTAATCTGAGAAGAAATACTTTTCTACTGTTTTCGGGGATCCCTTTCCCAAGTCGTAGGGTTTCCCTAAGTTGTTGTGTTGTGTAAAGCAGTTTATATAAACGAATTCGGAGTACACGTGCTTTTGAGTGATCCCAATTTAGTTCGTTAACAAACGGAAACCATTCAAATTGTATCTCTCAATCTCTATTCAACAGCTTTTGTATCCAATTAGGCCAGGAAGAATAATAATAGTGGCATGATGTTCGTCTTAAGAGACAAAGTAAGTAGCCCGTGAGGTTGGATTATATCAGCACGCCATGAAAATGGACCAGAACATTCAGAGGCGCATTTTGACCCATGAAAGATGCAAAAGTTGAGCAAAGCCATTAGCCTGAGTCGTAACTTTCAACACCAACCACAAGTACGTAAGCCATTTGCCATTGCGAGATGAGGGAAAAGCAAACCAAAGACAATCAGATCAATCTCAACGTGGGGCAACCCAAACATTTGACTTACGAGATTGTCAGGTGGTGATCAGGACTTTCCAGCTGAAACTATTCATTTTAATTCACCTGCTTCTGTAGAAGAAGAAGCTCATTACACAGGTTCCATCATTTCCCAAATATTTTCTATATTTGTATTTATTTATATACTTCTTAGTGCTTATCAAATGCTTTAAATATTAAGTAAACGTGAGTTTGTACCAATTGGGCAGAATAGTGTATATCCGTCCTTTTATTTCAAAGCTCGAATTTCCTTATTCCGTAATATAATTTTGTAAAAAATAAAAATAAAAAGGTTCAAGTATATAAAAATTTAGAAATCCAGCGTACACAATTTTTTTAATTTAAATTATTAGGAGAAATTTAAGTTTTGTAATGCTAATACCTAATTGGTACAAATTATTCAAGGCTGGATATCTTTACTGGTTTTCCTCCCAGTCACCGATTATAATGAATAATTAAATAGTAATCAAAACTAGATAACATTTATTTTGGTTTTGTAATCAAACTGCATAACAACATTTCATGATGGGGCTCCAAACAATATTCTCAATAATACTTGTTTTGTTTTTGTTTTTGTCTTGTATTTATTTTATTTGTTATATATTTTCAGCTTAATATATACTTAAGTTTATTAATCCCGGCAGGCCAAGTGACTGGATTTTGGAATATGGTAGTTTGCAAGGCTGCTTCCAAGTAGACGACAGGTCGTGTGGATCCCACAATCCCACTGACTCTCTTAAGGTTCATTGATCTACAGCCACTTTCTAACATGGCAGGCTGCCTGCCTGGTACCCAATAATATACGTACCATTCTCATCATGTCATATATCTGGAGTCAAATTCCCCTTAGCAGAGACGACAAGAAGCATGAGGCAACAAGCAAAAAGGCTGACAAGCCACTATGTCTTCGTCTTTTAGCTCTGCAAATCTTCTGGTTTTAGAACTTTAGATCCTCTGTTTTTTGCCACTGCAGAAAAGTGTGTTCATGGTGATTGATCAGTGAATGGAATGTGTAACGTGTCTATTTTTTTTCTCAATTAGGAGGTTAGTTTTCCTTCTCTTTGTTTTTTTTGGACGAAGGAGAATCGAAAATAGAACCTTGGAATGACGGTTTGGTTTAATTTTCGAAGGTGAATGTATGATAATAACATTTACGCGAGGCAAGAGCAACAAATTGAACGTGAATGTCTTTCTTTATTGCTAAATTAATCATCAGTGCCTAGAGCACAGGAAGGGCCAAGAAACATGATATTCTCCTCACAATAAATAGAAGCCAATCAAACAATTAAACGGCCAAAGCACTCACTATACAATCACAAATTAAGAGACCCCAAGTGGGAATACTGAAAAATGAAACTGTGACAACCAAGCTAATTCCAAGACCCTGCTGATAAATTAAACCCTCCAATATTGCCCACTTTCCCATTTAATCTTGCTTGGTTCCCAACTTGAAGAATATAGTAAAATCACGTGCAAGATGGCCACCAACAAAGTAGAAACACACTGGTCTGAATTGCTGATGTTGTAGATCATTGAAGTTTCTGCCAGACCCTTATTGAATGGACTTGGATTGGAAGCTTGATGCCTCAATTTTCCACTTTGGGAGCCTTCCTTTATTCCACTGTTTAAATTAAAACCTGCAATTGCAATTGGAAATTAATAACCCAAAACTAAAATGGTTTGATGATAATTGCAAATGTAAATGATAGCAAGAGACAATGAAGCTTTTCACTTACATGATCGGTCTATGCTTAATAGTGAATTGGAGGTGGGGGAGATGCATAAATGTAAACCGGTGGTGGTGGTGACTTCACAGGAGGTGGAGGGGATTCGTACATGTAAGGGGGAGGAGGAGATGGTGATGGTGGTGGGGGAGAGGTGTAGTGGTAGGGGGGAGGAGAAGAGTGTGTGGGGGGTGGTGGAGAGATGTATTTGTATGGTGGTGGAGGCGATGGCGATGGTGGTGGGGGAGAGGTGTAGTGGTAGGGGGGAGGAGAAGAGTGTGTGGGGGGTGGTGGAGAGATGTATTTGTATGGTGGTGGAGGAGATGGCGACGGTGGTGGGGGAGAGTTGTAGTGGTAGGGGGGAGGAGGAGAGTGTGTGGGGGGTGGGGGGGATTTGTAGATGTAGGTAGGAGGAGGAGAGGGTGATGGGGGTGGTGGAGACTTGTAGTAATAGGGAGGTGGTGGGGATGGTGAAGGTGGTGGTGGGGATTTGTAGTAGTATGGTGGTGGAGGAGAGGGAGATGGTGGTGGGGGAGACTTGTACAAGTATGGAGGTTGTGGTTTGGGTGATGGTGGTGGAGGTGACTTGTAGTAATATGGAGGTGGGGGAGAAGGTGAAGGTGGTGGAGGAGATTGGTAATAGTATGGGGTTGGTGGTTTGGGTGATGGTGGGGGAGGAGACTTGTAGTAGTATGGAGGTGGAGGAGAAGGTGATGGTGGTGGTGGGGACTTGTAGTAGTATGGTGGTGGAGGAGAGGGAGACGGTGGTGGGGGAGACTTGTACAGGTATGGAGGTTGTGGTTTGGGTGAAGGCGGTGGAGGTGACTTGTAATAATATGGAGGTGGGGGAGAAGGTGAAGGTGGTGGAGGAGACTGGTAATGGTATGGGGTTGGTAATTTGGGTGATGGTGGGGGAGGAGACTTGTAGTAATATGGAGGTGGAGGAGAAGGTGATGGTGGTGGTGGGGACTTGTAGTAGTATGGTGGTGGGGGAGAGGGAGATGGTGGTGGGGGAGACTTGTACAAGTATGGAGGTTGTGGTTTGGGTGAAGGTGGTGGAGGTGACTTGTAATAATATGGAGGTGGGGGTGAAGGTGAAGGTGGTGGAGGAGACTTGTAATAGTATGGGGGTTCTGGCTTAGGTGATGGTGGTGGGGGAGACTTGTAATAGTATGGAGTGGGTGGTTTGGGAGATGGTGGAGGAGGAGACTTGTAGTAGTATGGGGGTTCTGGCTTAGGTGATGGTGGTGGGGGAGACTTGTAGTAGTATGGAGTGGGTGGTTTGGGAGATGGTGGAGGAGGAGACTTGTAGTAGTATGGAGTGGGTGGTTTAGGAGATGGTGGAGGAGGAGACTTGTAGTAGTATGGAGTGGGTGGTTTGGGTGATGGTGGCGGAGGACTCTTGTAATAGTATGGAGGTTGTGGCTTAGGGGATGGTGGTGGAGGAGACTTGTAGTAGTATGGAGGGTGTGGCTTAGGTGATGGCGGAGGAGGAGACTTGTAGTAGTATGGGGGTTCTGGCTTAGGTGATGGTGGAGGAGGAGACTTGTAGTAGTATGGAGTTGGTGGTTTGGGTGATGGTGGTGGAGGACTCTTGTAATAGTATGGAGGTTGTGGCTTAGGTGAAGGTGGTGGGGGAGACTTGTAGTAGTATGGAGTGGGTGGTTTGGGAGATGGTGGTGGAGGAGACTTGTAGTAGTATGGAGTGGGTGGTTTGGGTGATGGTGGTGGAGGACTCTTGTAATAGTATGGAGGTTGTGGCTTAGGTGATGGTGGTGGAGGAGACTTGTAGTAGTATGGGGGTTGTGGCTTAGGTGATGGTGGAGGAGGAGACTTGTAGTAGTATGGGGGTTCTGGCTTAGGTGATGGTGGAGGAGGAGACTTGTAGTAGTATGGAGTTGGTGGTTTAGGTGATGGTGGTGGTGGTGATTTATAGTAGTATGGAGTTGGTGGCTTAGGTGATGGTGGAGGAGGAGACTTGTAGTAGTATGGGGTTGGTGGCTTAGGTGATGGTGGTGGTGGTGACTTGTAAACATACGCCGGAGGTGGTGGTGACTTGTAGTAGTAAGCGGGTGGTGGCGGCGACTTGTAGTAGTACTTGGGCGGTGGTGGAGGCGGTGACTTGTACACGTAAGTAGGCGTAGGCGGAGGCGGAGACTTGTAAACATAAGGAGGAGGATGATGTGGCTTGCTCTTTTCACACTCCTTGTAAGGAGTCTTCGGTGCATAAGCAAATGGCTTAGCCGAGAGCACAACTTCGTCGTCAGTCTTGGACTTCACTTTGAGTTTGGCACCCTTGTTGCCCCAATGTAGCTTAGTTGGGATATTGCATGGCGAGCCCTCGGGTGCTGCATGGAGCTTGGCCTTGCAAGCCTTAGCTCCATACATGCCATAATCAAAGTCAGGGACAGCGATGCTGAATTTGCCATTGATCTTGGTTTTGCCATATGCCTTGATTTCCTTCTTGCCAGCCCAGCAAGTGACCTCAACAACAGCACCTGTGGTCCATAATAAAAATAATAATTAATCAACCAATCATGTTGGTATTTATTGGAACTTTCTCTTTACGAGAACAGTCGCTTTAAGACAAACAAAAAAACTATATCCTAATGGAGAAGTTAAGTAATCAATGATTTTGTTTTATTATATGAATGTGCTGGATTTCAATACCAAATCCCTATTTGAAAAGGACCATGTGGACCTTAGACTTCATCTGCTGGGTAACGAAAACTCCAAGTTGTTCTTATTTAATTACATTAGTTTGAAAATTATTAGCAAAAATAATGTAAATTAATTTTTAAATCTCTTAATGCATATGCAACGCAAAACTAAAGCACAACATGTGAATTTAATCATTACACTGTCTTTTTATTTTATTTTTATTTTACTTTATATATATTAAACAAAGTTAGGCATCAGATTGGAAGGACCATCTGCTAGCAGATTTGAAAAACATCTCTTTCTTTCAAATGAGGAAAAGGGACCAAGACACTAAAGCCAATAATAATTACAAAATATGCGGAGAAAATTAATTATAGATAAAAATGTACCTTTGAGGTGCTTCTTGTCGTGGGACTTCACCGGATAACCCCAGTCGTAGCATCTGTAGCAGTAGACCTTTCCGACAACCTTCGTCACGAATGGATGGTGATGTGGGTGGGGATGGTAAGGAGTAGGTGGTGGAGGAGAAGTGTAGTAGTATGGAGGTGGAAGAGCCTTGGGTGGTGGTGGAGATTTGTAGTAGTAAGGCGGTGGTGGAGATGGAGAAGGCGGCGGTGGAGACTTGTAGTAGTATGGGGTTGGTGGTTTAGGTGATGGTGGTGGTGGGGATTTGTAGTAGTATGGGGTTGGTGGCTTAGGTGATGGTGGTGGTGGGGATTTGTAGTAGTATGGGGGTGGCTTAGGTGATGGTGGTGGTGGAGATTTGTAGTAGTATGGGGGTGGCTTAGGTGATGGTGGTGGTGGAGATTTGTAGTAGTATGGGGGTGGTTTAGGTGATGGTGGTGGTGGAGATTTGTAGTAGTATGGGGTTGGTGGTTTAGGTGAAGGTGGTGGTGGGGATTTGTAGTAGTATGGTGGAGGAGGTGAAGGAGAAGGAGGTGGTGGGGATTTGTAGTAATATGGAGGTGGTGGGGATGGTGAGGGTGGAGGTGGGGACTTGTAGTAATATGGTGGGGGTAGGGAGTGTTCTGGTGGTGGTGGAGACTTGTAGTAGTAAGGAGGAGGTGGAGAAGGAGAAGGTGGAGGTGGGGACTTGTAGTAATATGGTGGGGGTGGGGAGTGTTCTGGTGGTGGTGGGGACTTGTAGTAGTATGGTGGTGGTGGTGAAGGTGAAGGAGGTGGAGGAGATGTATAGTGGTAAGGTGGAGGCGGTGAAGGAGAAGGTGGTGGTGGAGACTTGTAGTGGTACGGAGGTAGTTCTTTTGGTGGAGGAGGTGGAGACTTGTACAAATAAGGTGGTGGCGGTGAAGGAGAAGGCGGTGGGGGAGACTTGTACTCATAAATCGGTGGTGGGGATGGTGATGGTGGTGGTGGAGACTTGTACACATAAGGCGGTGGTGGTGACGGAGATGGTGGTGGTGGAGATTTGTACACATATGGCGGTGGTGGAGAGTGAACAGGAGGTGGTGGTGAGCTATAAACATAAGGCGGTGGTGGTGGTGAAGAGTAGGGATAAGCATTTGCTTCTACTGAACCCACATTGCTTGAAACCACAACTAGTATAGCTGCTAATGCCACTGCCATTTGAGGCCAAAGACGACCCCAAGAGGGGCCGCCACCCATTGTCGTCATGGGTTTTGTTAGAGAGCTACTCGGCACCTCGGCTCAACGTCTCAAAATTTCACAAATTTTCTCTGGAAAATTGGGGATGAAGAGAGAAAATTTGCTCAAGGCTAGAGGAGCCTTGGATGACTTTTTTGGTTTTTGAGGGGGGAAGGGAGTGATGATTTGGTACATGCATGAAATGGTGAGTTTTATAGTGACAGTGAGTCGTTGAGAGAGAGCTGTCATAAAGGACTAATTCTATTGGACTCTCTTAGATTAATACATCCAATTGGGTCACTCTAGCTGGCCTTACCTATTTTATTCCAATTGTTCAATTTTGTTTAATTAATTTTGGTTGATAATGCTAAAATATTAATACATTCATGTTACTTTTTTATAATTCCACTTCTTGGGCTCCTTCTCTTGTCTATGAATTTTGAAACCAAAAAGACAAAAAAAAGGAGAAAAACAATAGGAAGAAGAAAGAGAAGTTTATGTGGACAAACCCTATCAATGATGAATTGATGATGTCAGACTGGTCCTTGGTGGCGCCTATTGCAGCCGTTGGATCAAATCCTCACTTAATCATCAATGTATTTGGTATTATAGTCAACCTTTCTGAAAGTTTTTAATATCAGGAAATGGTGAGATCTGATTTGCGCCGTCCAGTTGTTGCTAGAAAATGCCATGTGAAGCTTCCATATAACATGCATATATGTCAGTTTTTCTCTTCTTCTTTTTTTTTTTCAAATTCTTTGTTCTTGATATATATATTATTCTATAAAATTAATTAATTATGAAATTGTCTGAGCAAAAGAGATCAAAAAGCTAAAGTAAATCAAAAAGGCCAATAATGAAGAACCTAACCAAGTTGGTGGCAAGTTAAACAAAAGCAAAACAAAAAGAATATTGCAAGTTCATGGCAGCCCCCCCTTAGGTAAGAAGAAGACTTGAGAATTTGGTAATTTTTTATTATTTTAAAATGTATATGATTCTGTACCCAAGTTCGAAATCCCGTTTCCGTAATTTAGTTTAGATTAGATTGCTTGTATATAAAAAAAAAATGCATTTGATTTTTTACAATTATGCCAACAACATGTGAATTTCAATCGAGTGGGCTTTTGCAGCTTTTGTAGGTGAAATAAGCTACAAACAAGAGTGTAAAAGGAAAAAAGAAAAAGAAAAAGAAAAAAGGGCTATATATACAAAGAGAATTATTGTGATTCGAGATGAATTTTTTCGTGCAAGAAATAATAATTCATGCTTCCTACGAACATGAAAATAGATGCCCCCTACGAACATGAAAATAGATGCCCCCTACGAACATGAAAATGACCTAGCTTACTGGACCACCCATAAAGGATGTTTCTTTGATGAACACATAGGATTTCTTGAAAATTTTCCTTTCTCTTTTCCTTTCTCTTTTTCTTTTTCTCCCAAAATGGGCACTTGGGGTTTGGTTGACTTCACCTTTCTGTAACACTTAAATCATCCATTAATGGACTATAGGTTAGAGATCAAATCACAGGCAAAATGGGAATTAAACAATTTAATATTCAAACATCCATCTAATTCCACCATAACTATATGGTCTGTGACCACAGTGGATCAATTTTAGGGGGGCGGTGGGTAATTAAGAATAGTGGTTGGAAACATACCCAAGTGCACATGGTAGAAGAAACATACTAAAATCCAACAATTTCAATTTTTATTTTATTTTTTATTTTGCTTACAAGTCAAGCTTTTCAAGTATATTTCAAAAGATAAAACATACAATAAGCAAAGTCTTTGAATCATCATAAAAAAAAACCACTCGTATAGTGGTTCGGAGCAATTGCCCCCAATCAGTTTAGTATAACTAGAATATTCTACGTCGTCTTCTGCATGATATAAAATGCAAAACTAGTACAATGTCACTTTTGTTGGTACACTGCCCCCCAATCAGTTCACTATAACTGGAAATACTTGCGGTCAAAAACTACAATTAGGGTTAATTGAGTGTTGCAATGAGCATCAAGAAAATGTTGTAAAAGTTAAAAACCTATCCCTTCACTCTTTTTGACTATTAAATGCCGTGTGATGGAACAACTCCGAAAAAGTCTAAATAGAACAAATGTTGAAGATTGGGTATGAGTTGTTGAGGCCAAGCAAATTAATAAATAAAATAGCAACCCTTCTTTTTGCTCTCATTGTGACTGTTTGGAAATGGAATATTAAGACCACGAGGAAAAAGGAGAGCCCCTACCAAATGGACCAACTGGTTATGATGTTGAAATCATAGAGTAAATGAGAGAGAAACAGAAAGAAAGAGTTACCAATTTTGAGTAGCTAATTATGCTAAGATCTTTAAAGGACCACATCATGCATCCACCTGCTCTTGTTTCCCAAACCAGTTTAGGTATGGAGGCATAGATTGTATTTTATTGGCATACATTAATGGTTTTATGTGCTTCATAGTTGGTTATACTATTACTATACTAGATGATTTGAATTCACAGCTAGCTCTGTTAGTTATGAAATTAACACAACTGTATTTTTATACAATTGTATCTTCAATCGTTGCGACGACGATTCATTCGATGATTAAAATTGTGTAAAAAGTTCGTAGGTTTTTTTTCTAATTCATGAGTGGACCCATAAACATATAATAGGTAGTATTCTCTTAGCATATACTTGAAACACATTTATTTAATTCTAACTATTTGAGTCGACACATGCAGATCTAGAGTGGTCATGGCCCCTTCAACCAATACGTGATTCATTCTTAGCACATTCAATTTTTTTTTTTTTTTTATAGCTCTGTCTCTGATTCAAGTATTTAGTATGTTTGTAGTGCCAAAGTTACTATTCACCTAAACAAAAATCTATGTAATTACTAGTTTATATTCACAGTCGACAGTCCAACAACATAAACAATTTTCTCATAAAAAACGCATAGAACTTTCATTCTAGAAGAAGGAAATAGTAATACTATGGGCATGACATAACATATTTAACAAATTTCTATTTTTAATTTACAAATTGACCAAGGAGCTTATGTAGCAATCAAGAAAGTTTTACATATGTCGAATATTCGAATGTGTGGAAGTATAATCCAAACACCAAACACCAAACACCATACTCCATCATCTGCCGCTTCAATTTCAAAAGCTTCTATTGCCTTTAGAATATTTATCCAATAAAAAACTACACCTGGCCAATTGCAAGATAATAATCAAGAAAAACCAAACAAAAAAAAAACTTCAAGTCCTTCTCATTGATTATTTTTGTAATTAGCAAATTGTTAAGGATAATTTAATAAGTTTTTGCTTTATGTCGAATTTTCTTTAGATTTTTTTATTTTAAAAAAAAAAGGTCTTGGGTTTTGAGTAAGGGAACTGATTTTCCCACTCCCATTTTCTCCACTTACATTACCTTTTTTTTCAAAATATTTTTAATCACTTTTGTTCTTTCTCTTTCCTATTCTATCCTTACCTTACTTCTCTTTTATATTATTTCTTTTTCTTTATATTTAATTTTCCTACTTACACTTCATTTTTAATAATTTTTTTTTCAATGGATATAGAATTCTTTAAAATTAATATATTACAAAACAAAATATTTACCCCAGCCCCAATAACCCCCTCTCTTCGTCAACCCCCTCCTCCTCCCATCTCTGCACTCCAGCCCCACCGTCCTACTACCACCCCTAAACCCAAAAACAAAATATTTTCCCCAGCCCCAAGAACCCCCTCTCTTCATCAACCCCCTCCTCCTCCCATCTCTGCACTCCAGCCCCACCGTCCTACTACCACCCACACCATCCACCACTGCATTGCCCCCCAACCCCAACAACATCAATGGCTCGCTCTCCCTCGACTCCTTTTCTCTACCCCTCTCTCTGCAAATTAAAAAACAACATCAGTCAAAATAATGCTTTATTCCCACCAAATTCTCAAAAGTCTCTGACTTATTGTCCTTCCTTGTAACATTTTTGCTAAGTGCTAACAAAGAGAAATTTATAATGCTCGGGTCTGAAGCTTTTTGCTTCAAGTAAGGAGCTTTACACTCTGTGATTCAGCTCAACCAATTCAAGTTTTTTTCAACCTACCCCCATGCGGCACCCCACACAGCCACCCACCCACCAATAGAAATCGTTGCCCCAACGCAGCCACCCACAAACGATCTTACCGCCCCACTGATAGCCACACTCAAACCCCAAAACTTTTAAAAAAACGTGGATGGTTGTTGAAGAAAGAGGGGGAAAGAGAGAAAATGAGGAGGGGTGGGCTTGGTTGTTGTCGAATAAAGAGGGGAAAGAGGGGGAGAGAGAAGACGGAGGGGTGGGTGCGTAAGGGAGAAGAGAAAGACCGTGGCTGGGGTTTGGGATATTAATTTTTTTTTTTGGTTTAAAAATATTATTTTTAAAGAATTCTTTATTATTTTTTTCACACATCAACACCAAATTGGGTATCTCACTTGCCACATCACCAAGGGTAAAATAGGAAAGAGAAAGAACCAAAAAGAAAAAAATTGATTACAAAATATTAAAAAACATAAGGGGATGTAAGTGGAGAAAATGGGAGTGGGAAAATCAACTCCATTGAGTAATTGCTTTCTTAGAAAAAGATTTTGTGTTCGAGTCCTAACATCCGTATAGTGTGTGTATATTTAGTATATTATCGCCCCTTTCAATAAAAAATATTTTATTAAAGATAAGTACTTTAGAACAAAATCCAACCTAACGGATTCGAACCAGCAACTTAACGTTAAGTGAAACTCCAAAACCTACAAATTGTGGTCCTCTCTCTCTACCAAGTGCTGTTGTGTTCTTGCTTGCTTGTCGAATTGAAAAGGGCCACCAAATTAAATTTAAATTAATTAATTTGGTGGATTGTGGTTGAAGCAACCTTAATTTAAGAAATTTTAATTATGTCCTCTATTCACATATATTTTTTTTTTCCTTCTTGTTCATAAATTGAAAGAAATAATAATATTTAATATTTAATTTCATGCGTGATCTGTCCAAACATGAAAAAGCACATGCTGCTTCTTAAGAAGCCTTCATACTCTAGTTCATGAACACACGCAAGCCAGAAATACGTAGCCAATATTCGTTCGAAACTTGATGCCCCTATTTTCCTCTTATTTAACTTTTTTTTTTTTTTTGTCTTTTTGTTTGTAATTTATCATAATTTAGCGAACAACTTTTCATGTACATTATAGATCCCCACAAGATTTTGACCAATCCAAAACGGATAATGAATAAGATATATTTGGAGGATTGCGAAAAGAGGTCAGGCTCTTGTAAAACCATCCTTTTTTTGGAATAATAGAGGACAAAAGAAGAAGAGGAGACTTGAGTATGGGGATAAGTATTTTTTTATATACCTTGAGTGAAAAAAAATTATATAAAACAATTTTTTTTTTTCTCAATTCATGCCCCCTTAAACATTTCAACACATTTTTACTATTTCGTTTTAAACATTACTGGCGATAACCGTCATCATGGCAAAGGTTCAAAACTTTTTTCTTTTGGTTTTAGGTGTTGTCTTTTAAAGTGAATTGAAATTTTATGCAAGATTAAATTTGTAATAAAGGAGGACTAGGGTGAGCAAAATGAAGTGGCAGTAACACCATTCCTTAAAAAGTTTGTTAGATAGGCTTTTCCAAGGAAGGTTCTTACTATTTTTCCAAGTGTACATGTCCCAAGTTGAATCTTCTGATAAACTTTGAAATTTAATATTAGGTCTCCATCACAATAATTTACATTTCGTTGGGCCATCGGTGTGAGGAATATTAATATTTAACTATTTTCTGATGAGACCTGCCCCTTTCTTAACGTTACGTCGATCAAGTTTACATTTCTAAAAGTCATTATATATACAGTTTAAAATTTTAATTAATCTTGTTTAACATTTGCGTGCTGGCGTCTTATCATTAATGATCAAATCAAACCCCTTCGTACGCCTCACATGAACAATAGTGAAGCTTTGAATAAACCCAAATTATGCCTATCCAATGAACCCTTAGAAGAGGACATCAAATTGGATCTACCATTTCCACCAATTAACTTCATGATTTTTTTCTTTTAATACAAGCGATAAACTACAAGAGAGAGGGGAGGTTTCTCACACACCCTATACAAAGATGTCATAAAAATTCGAACAAAAAATCATTGGTCTGCAAGTCAAGACCCTTTCTGGACTAGACCCCGTTGGCATTAATTTCATTAACTTAACACTACCATATTCTTATAGCAACTTAACACTAATTTTTTTAAAAAAAAACATGTTTTGAATAAGAAAGATCTATAACGAGCCTTCCTCCTTTCCTAATTCTAATTTACATTCTCCTCCATTTATCACCTTGCTTTTATTTTTTAGAGAATTCAAGAATTTGTAATTAAGATGTTATGTTACTGAATGAGTTCAATTTCTTTTCATCTTATATTAAGGTTGACCTCATGAACATAATTTATGGCTTGGCCTGCACTGCATGCATAATATTATCTTAAGATCAAGATATATAAATATATATATATAAATATATATATATATATATATATATATATAAAAATATATATATATAGGGGCCTTCTCCAATGCGAACTCTAAGATGCGAACTCGTTGCGAACTTTTGTTTTTAACCGTTGGATGGCTTGTGTGGCTTTATTTTCTTTCTTTTCGCTCTTCTTCCAACGGTTAAAAACAAAAGTTCGCAACGAGTTCGCATCTTAGAGTTCGCATTGGAGAAGCCCCCTATATATATATATATATATAATTTAGTGGGATTAAGCCCGATCGATATCGTATGGATCAATCTGCATGGATGGATCCTAAGCCCTTAATTAAGTCAACTCCACCCTTTGATTCGCAGAGCAGGCAAAAAGAAAAGAGAAGAGAGATAATAATAAAGGATTACATCGAGCGCATATCACCTATATGCCTTCATGTCGAAATATTTTTTAATTAATTTTGCAGCTCGAACTGGGTCAGTGGATATGTCAGTGTAATGTAACAGGTCGGGTGCTTACTAAGACAGATTTGATGCTCATTTAATTTAATAGATTTGTGTTTTGGTTTTTTTAGTAAAATAATAGTACTCTTGCGAAGCAAAATATATAAAATGCAAGGGGTTTTAAGTTCAAGTAGTTAATAGTAGTTATTTTTGCATTTGAGTTCGAATCCCTCATTCCACACTATCGCTTGTGTTAAAAAAAATATATAATGGTCTTTTTTAATGAAGGAAAAAAGATAATCATCATGATTCATGAGCACTAAGGCTAAGAAGGTAAAAGTTCTGCAAAGGTTTTCTATTTGTTGGAAGATGCTTATCAAGACACTGTATTCTATTTATATAATCTATGATGCGTACGGACTAATTTGTCTTTGTTAGGCTTGGAAAATGAGTCCTGTGGAGCGAATGAATTCACTAGTGGCGGAGTTAGAAATTTTATCAAACAATCTCTAAATAGGATGCTGGTTACCGTAGAAGTTTTGTGTCATAACTATAGCACCAAAAAAATAATATAAAAATTACATGAGATCGAAGACCAAGAAGGTTAAGCGAGTATCTCTGCATATATAGAGTTTGATCGTCCAGTTAATTAAGTAACCTACCCTCCGACAAAACAGAGACAAATAAGAATTGTTACATCGTAAAAAGCATAATTTTGATGATCACTTTAATAATTACAACAGATTAATATATTTGTTCATCTTTGTCACGACTTTAATTAAAGAATCACATGCTCATTTAATATTGAAAATATTAGTGTAACAAAACAAAGAAAAATAAAAAGAAAACTAGCTTGCCTTAAAAAAAAAAAGTATCCAGTCAGCAAAATTAACGGACGTGCATATGATTTTTGTCGTTAGGTTAGATCTGGTAAACCTTCTTCTGTACAGATGTGGCGATTCAAATATATAAACAATCATGGTGGGAAATGGACATTTTGTCATATTATTATTTCTTTGTTAGAGCATTTTTCAGTCATATAAAATTCACATTATCTGATTCTTTAAAGATTATTGTTAATGTACCTATCTCAATTGATTAAATTAAATGAAATAAAGACCGTTGTCATTTGTTAAGTGTCACCTATATTGAAAATGTAATCACTAACTAATATGCTTGTGTAACCTATTAAATATTGGATGCAAGACTGATACCGTCTTCAACTTAATTAGTTATATAGTCCATCATGTGTAGCATTTTATCATAAAAGGTATCGATGCTATCTGGAGTCATCAATTGGTATATAGAAATAATTAGATGACACATACTAATATTGTGACCTTCCGAGAAAACCCCCATACCAGCTTGGCAAATGGTTAATTAAATTGTACGAAATATCGACATGTTTAGGTTGTGTTTAGGTAAATCGTATAACAGCTTCAATATCCTCATTGATTATGTTTTCCCCTATGTGTGGTACACATTACACGACTATAATGTTTTACTAATATATCCAGTCAGTCTCTATCCCTAACAAGCATCATGAGCTGTTTTGCATCTTCTAAGAAATTTCTTTCCAACGCATCTGAATTCTTCTATGACATTAATTTTCTTCCACCACCAGAAACGCACGTGATGTTCTTTGAACAGTAGAATCTATAGCTTGCTCTTATCGACTTCCTAATCTCCGCAAGCAATCTTCTTTGAACATTGACTTCTTCAACTACCAGAGCAGGTATCTGTCTTACTTTTTTAATCAACACAAGCAACAATATGTCATGGATTATAGTGGACCATTATCATATATTACAACCTCTCTCCGCTATCTGCATGTTATATTAATTGTTGGTTGTCACTTGGACCTTTTGTCTATTTTTTCAAAATTAATTCATAATATTTTAGATTATATGCAATGCAATTGTAGAAACATTTTAGACTAAAATGGCCCAAAAGTTTTTTTGCTTTTTTCTGTTTGTCTTTTGTCTAATTTTGGGACAAGTTACGAATATTTCAGGAAAGTAATTAGGCCATGAACACAACTCAGCCCTACCGCTCTTAAAGTATTAATTTATAATTTACCATAACATAGTAATTTTTGTGACAATAAAAGGAAAAAATTGTGAAGATAGTTATTTTAAAAGTTTTGCTTTCATCAGTCGGTTACGTACACATTAGTCACCTACACACATATGAGTGCTTTCGTAGTTAGTTAAATAACAGATTGACTTTATTTCTACCACGATTGCGTCGACGGTGTCTTTGCGGGCATATCAATAGCCCCGACTTTGGCTTCCGTTGCAATCCGCATAGGTCAACGCCTCGAGCCGATTGGCAGACCGGCTTATGACCGTTTCACATCCGATCAGGACACATCGCCAATCCCCATCCGCTTCCCTCTCAACAATTTCAAGCACTCATTTATTCTCTTTTCAAAGTCGTTTTGTTCTTTCCTTCGCAGCACTTGTTTACTGTCGGTCTCTCACTCGTATTTAGCCTTGGACATAATTTATCGCCCGATTGGGCCTGCATTCCCAAACAACTTAACTTGCCAACAGTGCCTCGTGGTGCGACAGGGTCCGGGTACAACAAAGCTCTCACCCTCTCCGGCACCACCTTCTAGTGGACTTGGGTATGGTCTGCCACTGAGGACACTTCTCTATACTACAGTTCAGATGCCATGTGCGCCCAATTCTAAAGCTGGACTATGCCCGGTTCACTCGCCATTACTACGGAATCCTTGTAAGTTTCTTTTCCTCCGCTTATTGATATGCTTAAATTCAACGACTAACCCCGCCTGACTTGATGTTATGTTGAAAGCTCAGTCGGAGCCAAGGATTTCTTCAAGCCTTAGATGCGCGACGACCGCACACGACAGGCAACCAAGGTTTCACAATCATCGATTGTCCTGTCATGCATTGCCGAGGACTTGGTATTTATGACAAGTGCATGACGGAGCGCACATGAGGCCATCCTACAATCTCGAGGGAGTGGTGGAGGGCAACGACGTGTGACGTCTAGGAAGGCGTGCCCTTAACTTAGTGGCTTTGGGAGCAACTTGCGTTCAAAGACTCGTGGTTCATGGGATTCTGCACTTAACACCAAGTATCACATTTCGCTATGTTCTTCATCAATGTGAGCGTCAAGATATCCGTTGTCGAGAGTTATTTTGACATATTTGACCACCCGCGTACATCGTTTTTGGGACAATTGGGAAGTGCTCTCTTATTCAAGTTCCTTGGTGCAGTTCGCGCCGATGTTCGTTTGTACGCTCAAAAAGGTTGGTTGCATAGACGGAATGCAACCTTCCTGATATAAAGGGACATTGAGCCATAAGATCCTTTATCCTCCGCTCTGAAACTAGTTCTCGGGTAGTTTTTCTAGGCAAGTTTCGACAATGATCCTTTCGTAGGTTCACCTAGGGAAACCTTGTTATGACTTCTCCTTCCTCTAAATGATAAGGTTCATTGGACTTCCTGTGACATGGCGGGCACAAACCACTTACGTCGTCGTGATCCGAACACTTCATTAGACCATTCAATCAGTAGGAGCGACGATCGGTGTTTACAAAATACAAGGATGTAGTCTATCCCCATCATAATGAAATTTCAAAGATTAACCTGGCATGTAGGCCAAGGCTATAGACTCGTTGAATACATCAGTGTAGCACATGTGCAGCTCAGAACATCTAAGGGCACCACGTACCTTTTATTGGCCTAAATAAACGTCTAAGGGCATCGAAGTCGACTCTCTATGGGCCTAAATAAATGAAAATCCAGGGCCAGGCTAGAAAAAAAACTGTCAACAAAGCTGGTGAAGTTAAAACCTCCAAAAAACAAAATGGGATACTGAATAATGAGATGAGTCTGAAGGTGGTACATATAGGGGTGGGCATGGTCCGGTTCTCATCCCAAATCGGAATCAGAACTAATACTATACATCTAGTCTGGTTCGATCTAATTTTGACGAAAAAATTATCCAGTCTGGTATAGTATGTTTTGCCTATAAGCCGGTTTGATTTCCAATTTTGGACCGGATTATTATTATTATTTTTGAATTGTTGAAAAAGAAAACCAAACTTTTTATTTTTATTTTTGGGACTCAAAAATTCACAAATGGCCCAATTTTATACAAATGAAGGTGATTGGGCCTAGAAAAGATGGGCTTGGGGAAAGATTAGTTTTAGAAATTTAGCATTGGGATTAGATATTTTATTTAAAAAATTACAAAATACATAATCGGTTTGGTCCGGTTCGATTTTTTCACTAGAAGAAGCAAAATCAAATTCGGACCAAGTCGGTTTGGTCCATTTTTGGACACATGAGCATAACAAAGACTTGGCTCGAATTATTGAGTCTTTACCCTTTCCCTTTACTCAACATGTGGTGTTCACATGTTTGGCTTGAATGTTTACCCTTACTTAATACGTGGTGTTTACGTGTTGGGCTTGAATGTTTCATTTTGATGTGGACTTGGGTCCACATGTGGCCCACTATGTAGTGGTCCTACATGAGGGGTCGTGTTGAAGAATATAAGTCCCACATCGGAAACTTGACTAAATGAAATACAACATATAATGATTGGAACCACTTCTAATAACACCGAGGCCTTTGTAGGTGGCTACGTTGGAGACAATATCGGTGTTGCTAGTTGTGGGGCTTTGGCCTGCCTCTCTGAAATTACGGTGATATTAGGAGTGAAACCATTCATTACATGTTGTATTTTCTTTAGTCAAGTTTCCAATGTGGGACTTATATTCTTCAACACACCTCCGCATATGGGACCTTCATTTAGTGGGCCACACATGGAGCAAAGTCCACATCAGAATCAAACATTCAAGCCCAACACGTGAGCACCACATATTGGATAAGGGGTAAGGATAAATATTGGGAATGCATGAAGTAGCCCAACTCCTTATAAGCCCTTGCTAGATTTCTCAACTTTCCAATGTGAGACAGTTTCACCTTTACATTCTTACACGCCCCTACACGTGTGGCAAAATTTCAAGCCTAACACATGAACAACATATATTAGGTGACGTGGAGCATGTGTGGCCGTTGGGTTTTCACACGTGGGCTTTCACTCTGATACCATGGAGGAAGTTGAGGTTCCACCCCAAAATCAATTGGCAATGGGGGGAGTAGCCCAACTCCTTATAAGCCCTTGCAAGGTTTCTCAACTTTCCAATGTGAGACATTTTCACCTTCACATTCTCACATTAGCCTAACGTCATGATCTGACGAAGGGTGTGATCATCATACTCAAATGTGATCTCACAAATTCACTAGTCATAACATGGATAGGTTATAACATCAAGTGATGATGTGAAGGTCTCTATGTCAAGCAAATAGGTTTATCCTTAGTTTATTAAATGATTTAAATAATTAGTTTTAAAACTAAAAGTCTTAAGGTGATTACCATTTATCTCACTTTTAACGCATTTACGTTCGCTATCCTACAACTTCTAAGACATTATACATGCAGACTATGTGCATGTTGTTGTAAGTTGTTATTACAAAAGAGAAAAAGGTAATGAAGATGAGTGAAAATACTATCATTTTTTGCACAACTTCAACATGGGAGAAACATACGTTTTTTTTTTGTTGGCAAAAGTTAGAAAGGGGAAGGGGGAAAATCACACACATAGGTAGGGCTGGAATTTTTGACCGACAACTGAACTGGAGTGAACCGACTGGTTTGGTTTTCTTCTTCATTTTCTCGATACTTAGTAGGTGAACCGAACTAAACCACCGCATGCCATCCAATTCACAGTTTCCATATTCCCATATGACGGTTTGACTGAACTGAACGGACTTTTGTAAAAATACAAGCAAATATTTTAAGTTGGGATCAAAATGTTTGAATTTTTTTAAGTATTTCAAAATACAAAATTATTTTATTACTTATTTTATGTTGAACTTATATTTCCATATTTTTGAGTGGTTTGATTACTTCTTTAAAACTGTAATACTTTTATATTAATTGTTAGCTTTGTCGGTTTTGATATCTCCTCTTTGGTTTTAATTGAGTTATTACCGTTACTTTTTATATCAATTTATTATCATTCAAATAAGTTAAATGTATTTGGTTTACAATAGTTGCTGAAGGTTTTGATTCCAATCTTTATTGCGTGAGTTAATTGCTTAGTTGGGATCAAATTTTGTTCTTAACGTGCAAGTGTTTTATGTGGTTTAATTGCTTGGTTAAAAACCCAACGTTCACTTGGAGTTGGTGATCTCCTATATAATAAACCATTCGAGCTATACGTTAAAAAAAGGGAAGAGAAATCAGATTGACACATTTCTTCATTATTTTCTTCTCTGCGTTCTTGAGTTTGTGTTCCAGTTTGTGTTCCAATTTGTTTTCTTTTATCAAGGGAAAGATTCGAGTTGTTCATCCGACCCAAGTATTGCGAGTGTACGCTTATGAGGGTCATAGGTTGTTGTATCCTGGAGGGTAGGGCGCCATACAACCTTGTTACACCGAGACATTGTCTCCAAGGGGCGAAATCTACTCTTAAGGACAGTGAATGACACGCCTCAACCTAAAACTATTATTCTACTCAAGTATCAGGGAGAACGATCTTCTACATCCCAAAAGATAAGTATCTTGTTGTAATTTCATTAATTTTATTAAAGTCTGAATTTTGGGAAACTTCCGGGTAGTAAAGTAAAATTTACCCTATATCTTAATATATTAGACCCATTTATTATGAAATACCAGGGGCACCTCTGGGGTGGTGCAAGTGGCGCCACCACATAAGGCCCTCGATTTTTGAGGGCCTCCGGAAAAAAAAAAATCTTTATATTATATATATATATATATATATTAATATTACAAGAATTGTATATATACTTTAGCGTGCTACATGATGGCACAAAAGTGTGTGTGGTGGAGTTGGTTTTCTAACGCATATCCCTTAATAGAAGGCCTAGGTTAGTTTCATTAAATGCATTCTATTTGTGTTTTTTATTATTTTTGCATTATAACAACAAAATTTAAATAACTATATATCAATCTCTTTGGTTAGAGTATCAAAGTACTTTCTTCCACACAAAAAACTTCATGGCTTCTTCTTTCTCTTAAACAATGATTTTCTAGTTGTTGAGGTCCAAAAAATCCAAGGTTGGGCCCAAACATATTTCTAGCTCACCACGCTTAACTGAGAAAGAAGCCCAACTGGGATATGCAAGAATTTGTCGTACGCGCTTGCACAAGTGGTGGGCCACATGTCACGCCAAGCAAACAAGCAACCCGCCACGCAGAAAGGTCAAAATGAGCCCGTAAAACATACTAGCTTTGTGAACCCACGCTTACTGACATGTTAAGTGCCATCTGGCCCGGCCATAGCCTATTACAACGTAGTAGAACTCAAGCATAAGCACGCCAAATAAGCATGCAACGCCAAGCGAAAGACCGTTATTTTGACACTAAGCCACGCGAATGCTTGGGGCTTACTGAGCAGGTTGTGATATGGATGGTTATGAGTATTCACGAGGCCCATTGAAGGTTCAAGGGATGGAAGTTCTGGGCTACTTGGGAGAACCAAAACTCAAGCCCATTTCTTGAGCCCAAACATATGGGTAAGCAAGAGAGAAAGAAAAGTGACCCAATGCCTTAGGAGAATATCTAATGGTCTGCAACACTTAGAAAAATCCCACATCAGTTAAGACATGCAGCACCTTGTCAAAAACAAAGCAAATAAGCTACTTCCAGCAGCTTGACGAAACCAAACTCACAGGCCGTTGGAAATAGAATGCCAATAACCCAATACCTTAGGAAAAAGTCCAGCCCAGCACCTTATATAATATCCAGCATTGTATCTAGCATTGTCAAAAGCCTCAAAACCAAGTCAAATAGTAAGCCAGTGCAAAAACCAAAGGAAATTCATATGCGCATGAGGAATACCCATTAGACTAACGCTCCTATCCATGTGTTCTTTCTTCTGCAAGCTCAAATAGGAAAACCAGAGAGAAAAGTGGGTGGCGCTTCACCCACATGAAGAAGTCTAGCTGCGTGAAGATCTTGGAACCCCAAAAAGCTTTGTGCTTATGCACTCAGGTTGGGGAAGTTTCACCAAATAAGATTGAATGGAAGAAAGTGAAGGAAAAGGGAGAGGGTGGCTTGATAAAATTGAGGGTTCCAGCGCCTATAAAAGGAGGCACCTTCTACCCAGCAAACACACCATCCAGGAATGCGACCAAGCTTTTGTCAAGCAACTGGAAATTTACTCAAGACACCCCATTCTCAATTTCCATCTCCCTTTCTTCCTTAGTCAAAATCCCCCCCCGCACCCCCGGGTGGCCCCCAAATCTCTCTCCCCTTTGCTTTAAACGTTCGTTTCCATAAGAAATTCAAGCTTTTTCTCACTACTTCTAAACTCGTGAAGGCTTAGCTCCCATGCCACAAGCTTCTCAAGCTAAGCCATATTACTGATTTGTCACAATCGTCTTGTTCATTGGTGAAAAGGATCCAAAGTATTTTCTAAGGCTCCACGAACCTTTTAAAACACTCTTGGGGCCTGGTTCTCGAACTCAGGCACATGGGCAACTTTATCTGTTTTTTTTTTTACTGCAGCCCAAGCCTATTCATTAGGCTGTTGGAACAAAAAGACCTCTACATAAATTGGTGACTTCACTGGGGAACATGCTGCTATCTTCACCAATGCCTCCAAGAAAGAAGACCAGAAGCAATACCATGGCTTCCTAAGACGAGCTGGACTGTGGTGACTTGGAATCAAGGCAAAATGCCACTCATAAGGAAGAAGAACAAGCAAGTGAGGGAGCTTTCACCCTCACAGACCTCGTTGCAGCTACCCATGCTATGGGGGAAACTTAGAAGGAGATTGTGTACACAATCAAAGAACTAAAAAGCTCAGTCTCCAAGCCAAGCGAAGAAAACGCAAGAACCCCCCAAGAAGAGTCTATTGCTGCTGGAAAAGGTTCTGAACAAAATGGGCATCTTTTGTCACACAGGAAGATGTCATTGCCATGTTGGAAAAAGAACTAAGTCAAAGCCAAGAAGATTGGAAGTATGTCCCTCAACCACCATATCCATCAAGCCTACTCAAGCAGCCGTATCCCAAAGGTTATGAGGCACCAAGCTTCGTCCTTTTTTACGGAAGGAAAGGAAGCTCGAAAGAGCATGTCAACCACTTCATCGACGCTTTAGGACCTCACGCAAGTGATCATAACCTCCGTCTCCAAGAGTTTTTGAAAAGCCTCACTGACCATGCTTATACATGGTACACAAGATTGGCATCAGGCTCTATTTGCTTCTGGGAAAATTTGGCAGGCAGATTCTGTAAGAAGTACTTCCAGCATGAGGAAAAAGTCACTACGACTCAGCTCAATAACACCCGCCAAAAGCATGGAGAGGACCCTATGGACTTCGTGCACCGATTCCGGGACCTGGCTCAGGACTGTTACGATGAGAAAGATGAGGAAGTGATTGTGGAGATATGCATACATAACATTGTGGCAGACTACAAAGTCTATCTAGAAAATATTGGTGTCAGCCAATTTTCCCAACTGCTGGAAGCAGTAAGGAAGACAAGCATGTCAGTCAAACCAACTGGACAGAGAACGTGGAGGAGCAAGAAGAAGGAAGCACACCAAATGTTAGCTGTGGAGGACAAGCCATCCGGTGACTACAATTCACGCAAAGGAAAGACAGGGAAACATATCGGCCACTGCTGTGCAAAGACGAAGAGTTACACGCCATTCTCAACACAATGTTTGCTGATGGCACAATCAAACCCCCCATGCCTTACAAAGTCCTTACCAGAGAGGAAAATGGTGATCTTAGGTACTCTATTATCATCAGTTTGTGGGGCATCCAACCACTCCTTGTCAAACTCTGAGGAGGATCTTACATGCCAAGATACATGAGGGAATTCTTGAGCTCCCCTCTAGTAAGCAAGCCATTGACGAAGACCCTTTGCCAAAACGAAGGGGAAAAGAGATAGCCGTTGTCATCACATGCTCCGATGACTTGCTTGACGACGATGAATTGTGCCACCCGTGGAAGAACGATCCAAAGCCACCGGAGGCTATTTAGGAACTTTGTGAAAACATGGAGAAGGCCTATAGGTGTAAATATTCAAAACATTCAAGTTATAACACCCCATGGCCACTTGTTGATGGATGGGAGGACCGCTCAAGCAGCGAAGTGTTCATGTTAGACATGCCGAAAGAGCGCCACTTGGGGACTTCGTTTGTGTCACAACCTGATTCAAAAATAAGGAATATTCACGAATCATGGTGTGAGTCATCCATAGTCATAAGAATAAAATCATACAACCATGATATGATGAGAAATAGAGTCACAAATATTACAAATTTACTTAACAACACAAAATCAGAGTCGCGGTAGCTCGTAGTTAAATACTCACTAAGATTTTTATCAAATGGTTGACTACTTACAAATATTAATTACAAAAATCAACAACAAAAGCCTAATAGCTTGGTTGAAACTCGCTTCCTCAAACTTCGCATTGAATCATGCACAATCTATTAGGGTATGAGCATTCTAATGCCCAGTAGAGTACCGTCAAACCCCTCAAGGTCAACTATCACAGTTAAGCAAAATGTCATGCATCAAACAACACAAGATATATAAGTTATGCAATTAGATTAAATAAATAAATTTGCATATGCGGTGATGCCATGAACTCACTCCCTTCTAATTTCACTAATTCATACCTTAGGGCAACAAGCCTGCATGTCATATCCCATGCGTTTTACCACTGTGGCTCCGAATATCCTAAAATATGAACTACCGCCCATTCGTCTCTTAACCCATTTTTCTTTTATTTACGAATTTCTCAACTTTTACTTTTCATTAGAGGCATGCTCCCATCACCTCAATATATTCAAGTCCTGCTCCTGTCACCTGAATATATTCCACATTTTTTTACTCAGATATATCTAAGGCCTTCTCCCACCCTTTAGATATACCTCAAACGACACACACACCCCAAACACCACTGTATTTATGATGCATATGTAATGCAGTGCAAACATCATTTATCTATGCAGAATAATAACAATAATATTTCATATTTAATCACATGAATAATAATATTCACCCAACGTCAAATAATATCCACGAAGAAACATCAATAATAATATTCACCGAGCAAATCCACAATAATATTCATATTTATAGTACTATATATAAGCACCGAGATTAAAAGTGACATAGTCCAATCATCGGGAAATCAGGAAACCCTACCTCAAGTCTAGCTAACTAAAGTACCAAATTTACCCTTCGGAAGTTCTCGGAGTTGTTGAATCTACACTTTTGATCCAATTCTTGAACAAATTCAAATCCAAGTTATTATTGAGCAGTCTTCACTCTATTTCACCTAAGACCAACCTCAACCTTATGCATTTCAAAGATTTTGCTTGAAAATGACGAAATGCCCCTAGGACCAACCCCGGGTCCAAAGCAGCTAAATCTTGTCCAAAATAATCTAAAACTCTGTCCTATGCCCTGTCAACACCGAAACAAGGCCAACAACACCCGTTATCCAAAAGTTACCATTTGGGTCCTGTGGGTCCCACAACAACCGATACTTTGCACAACCCTCGAATTGACTCAAAACATATACCATCGGACTCGGATTGAGAAATCAAGTTGAATGGACTAAATATATGGTGTCGGAGGTTGCTGGAACAGCCGGCACGCACCGCCACTCGCCGGAGCCGAGAGTGGGCTTGTTTCCGGTTACTGCTCATCGTTTTCCCTAAAAATCCTGCAACTTCCCCTGTTTTTCAGATTAAATCTGAGATTTTGTGAGACATTTTGACCAACCAAACGTCAATGAAAATGGGCAAACTTATAGTGGTTTTGAAGCTTAATACCTCTAGTTTCTAACCCAACAATCCAAACTGAAAACGGAGCTAAAACGAAGGAGAAAACTAGCTCCAAAGTTGGACTCGTGGCTGGTTTTCCAAACTTTGCACATGTGTTTGACGTATCAAAACTCAACAAAATTTAACGAAACCAATTGTGTTTTGTTCCTTGCCAAGTCTGGTTTAAAACCCAACAAATGGCTTCCTCAAACACTCAGAGTATTGGGAGAAAAAGAGAGCCAAAGTGAGGCTCGCGGACTGCAAATTTCCAGATTTGTTTCTAAGTTGTTTTCAACCATTCTATCACTGCCAAGTTGTTCCTAAGGCTTCTGAAACTCTTCTAAAGTTCATACCTATCATTAGAACTCATCAAAAACTCAAAATGGAACCAAAATCATAAACACCCACACTTAAAAAATTGCTCTATCCAACCAACCCGAAAATGGAAGTTCAAACTCTTCCAATTTAATTTCCCTAACACTCAAGTGACTCAAATTACTCTTTAAGGGACTAAAATCACACAACCACAAAGTTGAAACCAAAAATTCGAAATTGACTCACCTTTGAGATTTTTTCTTCTTTTCCTCCTATTCTCCATTCTCTTCCTCACCCAAAATTTCATTTCCTTCATCCCCAATCTTATCTTAGTTTATGCAATTAATATCCTTAGCCTAGACTAGGCGACTCACCTCCAATAGATGAACAACTCATCCCAATTTGAGATCAAAATTAGATTTTTGAAGAGAATGTATAAGAGAAGGGTGGAAGAATGAAGGAAAGAATGAAGGTTTGGCTTACACGTTGCCTTCTTCTTTTTTAAAACTCATAATTAAGGTTAAATAAATATATTTTTTTCTTGGGTGTTACAGTTTGTTCAGCAGGAAACAGCCACCGTGACCTTTCATAATCTCACAGAAGCTGAAACGAGTGTGATGGAGCGTTACCTAGGTCTGAAACAGCGGCCTACTGCCTCACAGGTCCTCTAGAGGAATCCAAAGTTCAAGTCACTCTTTGATCAACTTGGCTTTGGACCACAAGCAAGAGATGCATCTGATGTAGCCCTCATGAACATCTCTGCAGAGTCTAGTCCTCATTGCTTCATGGCTCAACCACAATGATCATTTTTGGAAAACGATAATGCTATTGTCTTCACTGACGAAGACATGGAAGTCCCGTATCCAGATCATAGAAGTCCATCAAGAAGTTCTAAGGAGGGTGCCAAAAAGGTGTCGGCTGTATGAATTGAAAATGTACCCAAAAAAGTGGGCGTTCGGAGTTTCATCCGGCAAGTTCTTAGGGTTCCAAGTGCACCAACGAGGCATATATGTGGATCCTGAAAAAACCAGAGCCATAGACTCCCTTGCATCGCCTAGGAATCCAAAGGAATTAAAAAGTTTCATAGGAAGACTGTCATACATTCGGCGCTTCATCCCGGGCCTTGCTACCACAATGAGTGTTTTCAAGCCTTTACTTAAGAAAGGCAAGCAGTATATGTGGAGCGAGGAATGCCAAGAAGCCTATCATCAGGTGCAACAACTGATCACCAAGTTACCCACCATAAAGATGCCTATTCCGGGACTTCCACTCAAGCTTTATTTGGTTGCAACAAACACCGTAGTTGGGCCTTTGCTTGCCCAGGACAACCATGACGGGGAGGAAAGCGCTATTTATTATGTGAGTAGACAGTTAAGGGGAGATGAAACGAGATACCCAAAGACTGAACTCTTATGCGTTGCCCTTGTCTATGCTGCACAGTGACTGCGACATTACTTCCATGCTCACAAGTTATAGCTTATAGTGAAGTCTGATCCCAAAAGGTATTTGCTCACAAGACCGATGTTGTTAGGACGCCTCGCACGTTGGTTGCTACAACTGTCTGAGTTTGATATCACATGCATAACTCCTAGAGCTATTAAGGGAAAAGTTGTGATCGATATGCTGGCCCTGTTTCTTGAAGCAGAGGAGTCCATCCTCTCCAAAGAAGTTCTAGGAGAGCTGCCGGAAATGGTTGCCATTGTCGCGGAGGAGGAACCATGGACCCTCTACTTTGATGGTTCCTTTACATCGAATGGCAGAGGAGCAGGTGTGGTACTCATTAACACTGAGGGGCAAGCCACGACCCTCTCATTTAAGCGAAATTTCCATGTACGAATAATGTGGCGGAGTACGAAGCTTTTGTTATGAGATTGTCTACATCAAAGGAGAGGGGTGTAGAAAATATTAAGATCATTAGTGTTTCAAATTTAGTGCTAAGTCAATTGCAAGGGAGCTTTGCTGTGAAAGAGGCAACCTTGGCCCCATATTGTACATCTGTCGAAAAGCTTATTAGTTCTTTCAAGCAAATTGTGCTGGAGCACATTCCAGGGATCACTAACAAATATGCTGATGCTTTGGCTACATTGGGGTCAAAGCTCTCATTTGTCAAAGAGCAACCCAATATTACTATAATAAAGAAAGACATGCCAGTAGTCGAAGCAATGACTCAGGAGGAGTCGGTGGAAGAAAGGGACTGGGGAAAGGCAGTGAAGGAAAAGTTAGGTGAAGGAAACGACATCAAAGACTTGAAAGACTATGTAATCATCTTTGGAGAACTTTACAGATGTCTCCCGGGAGGTATTTTGACCCGTTGCATAGGGATGACAGAAGCACAAAAGAGGCTGCAGGAGGTACATGATGCCACTTACAGCTTGGAGCCAATAATCAACTTGTATCGGCGCTTGCAACGCAAAGGTTATTATTGGCTAGAAATGAAGAAACAAGCAGCCGAAATTTGAGCCAATTGCCTCTGGTGTTCTACGATACCCTCTATCGAAGAATCTTTCACCATCTCATTCGCGGAGGATTGGAGGGCTCCATACTTGGCATTCTTCATTGAAGGGACTCTACCAACCAAACATGCTCACAAGCTTAAAAAGACAGTAAAAAGGTACTTTGTGGACGGGTCGACTCTTTATCGTAAAGGGTTTAATGGTGAGCCGATAAAATGCTTGGGAGAATCAGAGACACATCAATTCATGCAAGAAATACATGCTGGAGAATGTGGTGAGCACCAGGGAATGAAGAGGCTTCACTGGCAGCTGCTGAGTTTTGGGTACTACTAGCCTACCATGAAGAATGACGCACACAACTTTGTGAAGAAGTGCCACACATACCAAATCCATGTAAATCTAAGCCACAAGCCTCCCTCTCTATTGCAGGACATGCGCACTCCTTGGCCTCTTCATACTTGGGGCCTTCACTTAATTGGGACTATCCATCCACCTTTTGACGGCTACATATGGATCCTCATTGCCACTGAGTATTTCACAAAATGGGTCGAGGCAGTTCCTCTTTGGAAGGCCACGGGGGCTGCTATCTCAAATTTTATTCGGGAATACATCGTGTGCAGGTTTGGAATCCCATACAAAATCATCACTGACAATGGCACGCCTTTTTGTTAACAAGCAAGTAAGCTCGACACTTGGTGGCTACAGTATCAAGTATCTTCGCTCCACGCCTTATTACCCACAGGGAAATGGTCAAGCGGAGGCCACCAACAAGACTTTACTGAGAATTCTGAGCAAAATGGTATATGAGTATGAAGAGGGTTGGAGTGTTCATCTGCCAGATGCCTTATAGGCTTACTGCATCTCTCCAAGAAGTGCCACAGGCTTCTCACCTTATTCACTTGTATACGGGTCCGACGCCATCTCACCTATCGAGATCACCATCCCTACTACGAGAGTATCAGCCGTTAACGACCTTGAATGGGATATGAGGACTGGGGCTTGTTGGACCTAGAAGTTTTGGACGAAAAAAAGGGCGGAGACCGAAAGGAGGACGACACTTTACCACAAAACTGTTGGCCAAGCTTATAACAGGACAGTCAAACCTTGAGCATTCAAGCAAGGAGACCTCATGCTAAAATTTGCTGAGCACGTGAGAAGGCAAATGTCCAAACCTTCCAAGTTTGCCCTGCAATGGGAAGGCCCGTTTGCAGTCAAAGAAGTTTACAGCAGTGGATACTATCGCTTGGTCTCTGTCAAGGAAGGCATGCTAACGGATCCCATTAACGGGAAGTGGCTCAAGCCTTACTACTGCTAAGTTAACCTTGTGCCCCACCCCTTTGTTATTGCATTTCTTTTCATTTTAGATATGAACTCCTTCTATATCCTTACCTTATGTTTTTAGAAAAACTTTTGTAAAATGCACCATTATGGTGACATGGACTTTGCAATGAAAATGAAGGAGTATTTTGAAAAAAATTTGCCCATGGAGTTTTTCCTTTCTATGTTTCAAATTCCCCTTTCTCTAAAAAAAAAAATGCTACTTAGCAGTAAGCATGCCAAGCAAAGTCACTAGGATGGGATCCCAAACTGTTAACAAGTGCCACGCCTAAGCAAAATTACGTAGGATGCCCACGACATCCATGGGTTTCACGAGAATCTTTGTAAAAATCATGCACATATTGGTTTGACCCCTCTAAGGCATGACAAGAGGGTGCATTTTGGGCCAAACAACTAGACAAGCCTTGCAAAAATTGTTAAAGCAATATATAACGAGAATTTTGTGTAAAGATCCTTTCGAAATTTTGGCAGCATGTACCTTTTTAAGGCTACCCACCCTATCAGAAAACTTCAAGCAATTCACAAGAATAAATTCCGCCAACCAAGCAATATATATAAAACAAGCGGGATTACAACATGCCTCGAGTACAAAACCATCCTAAAGCTCAACATGTCTTAAAACTTCAAATGTCAATAACTAATATAGCTCAATTCAAATATCCATATATAGTTATTACCTAATTAAAGTATTACACATGTAAAATAAAATATAAACAAATAAATATATACATAAATGGTTTAGTTTGGTTTAAGTCGGTTTATAAAAGCTCGAAATTATATTAAACTAAACTATATACAGTCCGGTTCAATTTTTAAACCGTTTAATTTTTTCTTAATCAAAACCAATCCAAACTGGTAATTACATTTTGGATCAGCCAATTTCATCAATTCTGCCGGATTGATGCGCACCCCTACCGAAAACCGATTAATTTGAGTTGAACTGAATCACATCACTCAGTTTGGGTTGGACCAGCTAGATCATTCATCATTCACACAAGTGGGCTAACACTAACAGGTTGGTTCTGGGTGGGTCTTTAAAATTGGGTAAGTGGGTATAAAGGTACCCGGAATAAAAAAGAGTCAAAACCACTCTCTTTAGCAAACTTTTAAACTTTCCAGTGGTGAGGAAAAAAACAAAGCATTGAGCTTTCCTCTCCAAATCACCGTTGCTGATGCCCTTCTACAGGTCTCTCTCTCTCTCTCTTCTCTCTCTCTCTCTCATTTCCATTTGGGTTTCTTTTAATTTTGTAGTTATTCCAACTGGGCATTTCATTGGGTTTGATATTCTCTACATATTGCAGTTTGTGCTTTTCGCTTGTTACCATAAATTGGAATTAGAATTCCTAAGATGGCTTATGAATTAACCGAGCAAAAAAGTAAGCAGCGCTTTTGTTTTGTTTTTGTTATTTCACATTATGCATCAGAGAAATGATATGTGGCTCATAACGTTTTTGCTCAAACTTTGCAGAGATTGGGCTGGGTCTCCTTGGGTTTGGTCTATGTTTCACATTTCTCGGTGTAGTGCTTTTCTTTGACAGAGGTTTGCTTGCTCTGGGGAATGTAAGAGTTTTCCTTAATTTGTAATCTTTCTTTGACTTTATGTATAGGACGGGCCTTTCATTTTCTTTTATTTTGTATCTCCAACACAGATATTTTGGTTGACTGGAGTGGCCCTTTTACTTGGCTTCCGTTCGACATGGAATCTCATCACTAGCAAAGCAAACATAAAGGTACTTGGCTTCCGTTAGACTGAACCATTTGTTAGGATGTTTATTTTTAAGTTCTATTTTTTCCATAACTGGTTTAGTTTAGTAGTGTGGTTATGCTAGTATGAAAGCCCAAGGATGATACTAGAGTATCAGCACCAGTGAAGGATCCATGGTTTTTCTTTACTGATGCAAAAAATCAACAGTAAATTCTTTGTTGGGCGTTCTTTTTCGCAATAGGTACAAAAAAGAACTTAGTTTTAGCCTACACTCTTTTTTTGCATTTAGCTGGTGGTCCACAACCTTGTGACAAACAATGACACAAACAAAATTGTAACTTAGTGGGAATATCTTAACTTCTAAACCCCTAAACCTCCTAAACCATACTTAACCCACCAATGTACCTGAGTAAGAACTACATCAATGTCACTCGATTAGTTTGCTTTCCATTTCATTTTCAGATTCCGTTTTTGGGGGCGTGCTCCCCCTAGGTATCCTAAACCCCACTAAACCCTACACCAAGACACCAGCAACCAAAAGGGGTATTCTAGAGCATGAATGTGCGCACTCACAACAGAAATTAATGAAAGGCACAACGTAGAAAATGGAACCTCAAAGTAAACTCTAAGAAACATAAAGAGGCTCAAGGTTGCAAAAGCTTTTACAGATTTCTAAAAACATATATTGTATGAAACCCTAGTTTCCTAAGCCCTAGACATTCCTAAAACATTCAGAAAATCAAATAAGGGAGGTGTGGAAAGTTGTAACCAAAAAAGACTTTAAAATGTAATCCAGTCAAAAGGCGAAACTGACAGGCCAACTCTCTGGACAATTCTGGTAAAACAAAACAAGGAATACATAGAACAAAAACAGGGCTGATTGACTGGCCTCCTAATGGATGATCAATTGGCCCTTGTGATTCTGTCAGAAATTGAATTTTTCAAGTACCATAAAATATCGTTGAGAAAATCTCAACCATTTGAATAGGTACCTTGACCAGTTAAAATTCTACAGAAACATATTTTGCAGAAATTTTGATTTGACATGTTTTCAAAAGCAAACAACCTCAAAACATATTCTAAAATATACAGACAACAAACTATCGACCTAATGCCTAAATATAAGGTATCTAAGTCCAATTCTAAATGACAGATTTAGAAGTTGATACCGTGGATCTACCTGAATATGTATCCTTTCATCTGTTTATAAGATTTGTTGAAAAGTATTTTCAAAATAAGGCATTGATAGGCTTTGAGTAATAACTGGTTATCCATTTTTTAATATGAAAGAACCGGATATCTACATTTTGTGTTGTATAAATTTAAGTTATCTGGTATGAGATAGATCTAATGTTGATTTTCTTTTTCTTCTGCAGGGTTCTGCATCTTTTCTTCTTGGTCTATTTTTCCTTTTCGTTCGGTGGCCAATAGTTGGTATAATCTTGGAAATATATGGTTGTCTTGTTCTGTTTGGGTTAGTTTCTGCTCTCAACATTGTCCGCTGCACTGAATAATATAGTTTCAAGCTGTAGTCAATTTAGATTGTCGTGGGTGTGGATTGAAGTTAGTTCACTTCTAAATCTAGGTGTTCCGAAGTGAGTTTGAAAGACTCCATAGGAATCTTGTAGTAGCAAAACTCTCCAGATAGCCAGAGTTTTTTTTTTTTTTTTTTTTCTGTCAACTCTAGATAGCCAGAGCGAGTCAAATAATCATGTGATTATTAGGAGTTAATTAAAGGATAGAGTTGTAGACTTTGGAGGTGGTGGTATAGTGCAGACTTAAAAGGTTCCCAATCGTTGGAGGTCGACCCTTCAGACCTTCTCTCTCTCACTCACTCATAGGCTTGCACACACAGAAATACAAGTCCATATCTTTGATTTGCATTGTCACTGTGATTTTTTTTTTTTTTTTTTTGGGGGGGATTCCTTTCAAGTTTTAATGGGTTCCAGAATAATCATGTGCAGAGGTGGGGATTTTTTGGAATGAAGAAATGAAAATAGTAACACTATAACTTTTCATTCTGCTAATACAGTGTACAGACCTATAAATTCCGTGTGACAGAGTGACTCAATGATGTTCAGTAAGAATTGTTTTTGGCCCAAACAACTAACTTTCTGAAATTTGAATATGCCATGATGGAGTTGTTTGGGGATAAGTCAGCTTTGATTTATGCATTTAAGTAGTTAGGAGATCTTCATTAACTTCAGCATCATAACAACTTATTCCCAAACCTAATAATAAGTTGTTGACAAAGGTGTTGACTTAAGATTATGTTAGAGGTTGAGCTTCTAGTTTGCACGGATAGTTGGTGACGTAATTTTTCTTGTCCTGCTTGTGTGTTCAGTTTGTATCTCTTAGGTTAGAAGCGTTTCAACCAATCTCACGGTTAACAAATATACAAGGCATTTGTATAATGGAACTCAGTTTTAAGTGGTCGTTTTCCCCCTATATCTTGTTTATTATGGAGAATGTAAGGAAGATTTTATTCTGGAAATCAAAGCATCCATGTGTCATAAGCTGTGCAATTTGGGAATACTGGTACAGTCAAATGGAGTAGAGAGTTCGAAGACATTTTTACTGAGAAATATTATATCCCTTCTGGAAGCTATGTGCTTGTTTTTCCTAATTGGTATTTAATTTTTTTAATAACAAATGTGTATTTGTTTGTTTGTATTATGGTTTTTTTGGATTTTTGGTTTTCCATATATACTAAATTATGCAGTGATTACTAATTTCGAATATGGAATTTAGTCACATGAATATATGATGTGTTTTATGAACCATATAGACCTTACTTCCGCCACAAAAATCCCTATAAATCGGTACACGAAATTTGTCTGACTTTCTCATACTCCATAGTCCATATATAGTTGTGTAGAAGTGTCTCGCTCAACTCCATGTAGTCTGCAAGTATATACAGAAATTTGAGTTGACTACATCCCTTTATTTTTTTTCTGTCAGTTTTGTTGCATTGACTTTTTCTTGTTTTCTTGTAGTCGTTTTTGGCCATCTGTGAAGGCGTTCCTCTATGAAGTTCCAATGTTGGGATGGATCATAAGGTTTCTGTTCTGGTGAGTTGAACTTTATGTTGTTTTATTGCTTAAGATGTTCTATGCTGCAAAGCCGTTTGATTTTCACTGGATGGTCTGCTGACATTGAACCCATAGTTCAATCGTTAGTGTAAAGTAATTGAATTTAACTTCACTTGGTGACAGGACAGCTGAGTCTTAGTTTACTCACAAATTTATCGTTCTCTGATTTTTTTTTTCTTTTCCATTTTTCTTGTTATTATGCAGAGAGATTCCAATTTAACAGTCATGTCTGCCTCCTTTTTTCATCGTAAAGAATACACGTGCACACTAAACACATGCCACAACTTTTTCGAAAGATGTTTACAGTAAAATATGCAACTCTTTGTGTTGTTGTAGAAAACGTTTTGTGGTAAAATTAATATCGGAATTGGTGGGAAAGAAAGTAGTAGGTAGAGTAGGGTGTATACATAATTTATTGGTCCCAATGCAGTTGCTTCCTAATTTCACTAATTTCCTAAGATGGACGGATACGCGGACTTAGGTCCGTATCCCATATCAGATACGCAGTTGGATACGATCTGCATCGGATATGCTCCGATATGTGTTGGATACATGTTGGAGTCAACGGATACGATCCTTGACTAACGGATACGTGTATCCTAGGTTCTGGACACGAGTATCAGACATTTTGGATACGTTTCTAGTCAATCTTGAAGCCAACAAAGAGAGGGAGAAGGAAAGATTCGGAGAGAGAGGAGAGGAGAGGAGAGGAGGAAGAAGAAAAGATAGGACGTACGCTGGTTGCTGCGTGTGAGGAGGGAGAGAGAGAGATGAAGGAGGAGAAGAGAGATTGTGGAAAAAGAAAAAGGAGCTGCACAAGCTCGAGGAAGAAGAAGAAGACGTAATTTTTATTTTTTAATATAAATTCTCAAATGAATGATGTCGTGGTTATAAAAAACATAGATATGTTGACCAAAAATAATTAAAGATCTGTTTATGGGTTTTGGGTCTTAATCAATAATATTAAAATGGGCCTAAAAAGATATGAAACAAGCTATACCGGCCTAACAAATATAAAGAACCAAAAAAGAAAGCTCAAGCTATAATAAAAAAGAAAATGAAAATGAAAAGAAAGCCCAAGAATGATACACTATATTTATAATTTTATGTTATTTAAAACATGTTTTAAATTATATATATTATTATTATTATATTTTAATTTCCGTATCCATGACGTATTGTATCCTAATTTTTGGAGATTTTCCGTATCTCCATATCGTGTCGTATCGTATCGCCATAACCGTATCCGTGTCCATGCTTCTTAGTAGTGAAAGCTTTAAAGAACTAATTTAAGAATTTATAGATGAGATAATTGTAAAAGTTAAAAGTTTGGATCAGGATCCTCTACCCCTTCAAAACTGTACCAAACTATACCTGACTATTCAGTCTATTCTCACTCGTCACATCACATGTATTGTTTATGATGAACAAATTTGGCAGCCATGATTGTTAAAATGAAATCTCTCTGCACAGTTTTTGGATGGACAAGATTAATAATTAGGTACAGTCTGGTAGAGTTGCAAATGGGTAGAGGATGTAAGTCCTCAACGTTTACTTGTTACAAAAGCTATGGTATCTGTTTTCTAAGGGAATATATTGTTTTCTGAAGATTTACTTTTTAATGGTTGAGCATGTAGAATGCATACCTATATTAACAAACTTTCTTGTTCCATATTACTTAAAATACAGTAAATTAATGATAGGTTCCGAAAAATCCCTGTTGATTCGTAAATTTGGACAAAACTGACCTTTAGTTGGCTGTCCTAAGTGCTGAACCATGTCAGGCTGAGCAACTGATTCATGACTTTTTACAACTTCTAAGAATTTTAGTTCTTTTAGGAAATGAATGATTTTTTGAATTTGATAAATTATAGTTTCTTAGGGAGTTATTGGGGTTTAGGTCTGGATAAGATATACAGGTTTAGGTCTGGAGGAGTTAGGGCTTTCATAAATCGTAAGACTAAATCCTAAACCCTAAGCCCCAAAATGGAATCTGAAAATGAAATGGAAGCTATTTAATTGAGTGACATTGATATATTCTTACTGAGTTAGGATTTAGTAGGCACATTCGGATTTAGGGCATTAAAAAAGTTGACAAAAAACAATTGAAAAAGAAAAGATCCAGGCAGATTGCCTGGCCTGGCCGATCACTCGGCTTTGGAACAGCGCTAGCTAAAAATGTGAGAAAAGTTCAGACCTATTGCTGAAAAACACCCCTTTTTGGGACCTCTTGAGAAAGAAACCCGTGGAAATAAGTAAGAAATGTTTCTGGTTTGCAGCATATATGCCTGGATGTGTGAGATTCATGCCCTAGGTTGCAGCAGTTACCAATTTTAACAAATATTGCCACGGTTCCTTTTTGCACAGTCCATAGAAAAAGAAATAATTTATGTTTTGTTTGGAATGGCCATGAACTTCAATATATTATCTTCGTATGACTTGCAGATTCTTGATCTCCTTCAGGACGGGCTTCGGTTGAGCACCCCATTGATACCTGGTGTCTGCTTTTGAAATATCTCATGTCTCATTTTTGTGGTATCATATGGCTTCGTGATTCTATCAGAAGCTGAAGGAGATGTACCAATTGGCTTCTTGTGTGTTGTAGATTTCAGCATCAGACTAGCCAAAAAGAGAAAGAGAGACTACAAATTGGCTTCCTATATAATCAACACTTCCTTTGAGGCCTAACCAAGAAAAAATATATGTTCATTTTATTGTTTATATATTAAATTTTCGAAGCCAAAAGTCGTTTTTGGTCCCTGTAGTTTGGCATTTCAACCACTTTTGATCCTGTAGTTTCAATTCCGTCAATTTTGCCATTGTAGTTTCGTATTTGTAGCAATTCAAGGACATGTTAGTATTCTTGTCAATTTCTTTAACGATGCAAGGGGCAATTTTATCAACCCAAAACCTTTGAGTGTAAAAGCTTGTTTGAAATTCTCCCCATTTCATATTCGGGCTCGAAATTCAACCACTAATCCTAATTTTTGAAGAACCCTAAATCCAAATGACCAATTTCAAGCCCTAATATGAAATTAGGTGAGTTTGAGACGAGCTTCTATGCTCAAGAATTTTGGGTTGACGAAATTGCCCCTTGCACTGTCAAAGAAATTGACAGGAATACTAACTTGTCCTTGAATTGCTACAAATACGAAATTACAGGGTCAAAAGTGGTTAAAGTGCCAAACTACAGGGACCAAAAGTGACTTTTAGCCAATTTTCTATAACAAAATTGACCTCCCCTGCCCTCGCCCCATTCACCTTTGCATCCAACGATCGTACGTAATTCTTCCATTTTTTATGTTGGGTTTAAGCAGGAGGATGCAAGCATCCATAAGTATATTATTGCTTGCTTCATCGACACTGTCACAGGGCCAAAATTCTTGGCTTATTCGAAAGCCGACCACGCCTTGTCTCGTTTACCGTCTTTGACATGGTGCAAGGTCACGCAAGAACTTACATGGACTGATCATGTGCGAGGTCAGACTATCAGGGTCTTACACACACACCATAAGTACGTCATTGTTCAGTTCACACGCCACGCCATCTATAATAGGCGATGGTTTGTAGGTCAAACATTCAAGTCGCTTTACCCAACTTAAATTGTTCAGAGAACTTCAAAATAACTAGGTTTTTCGTGAAAAATGAAAATAGTTTTTGGAGAAGATTCAAAAAATGAAATAGAAACTTTTGGGTTAATTGTAGAAATAACCTCTAAACTATTACCCGAGTTTCACTTTAGTTCATAAATTCATTTCTTGGATCCTATAATCCTAAGCTTCATTTTCTCGTATGTTAGTTCAAAGACTATTGCTACAATTAACCTCTCGAGAATTGTTTGCATACGCAACCGAAAGAGGATTTGATGTCCTTTTGTTTATTAAAGAACATGAATGGGTTAAATTAAAGCTGGCCAAGAGTTTAGCAGGCAAGAAAAAACGAAAATATTAGCTTTAGAGTTGGATAGTGAGATGGTATGTCTAGACTGGTCTTAAATGCTGCCAGGGAGAGTTGGATTTTGAGGCATTAAAGTGATATCTACTTGCCATCTTAAATGCCTGGCCTGCCCTCGTCCTATTAATGTAAGCCAATTTAAGAACACTCTTAAGTAGACAAGCACCCTTTGCATGACCTCTGCAGTCCAAAAAGTTGAGAGGATAATTTTGGATGCCCTACCTACACCATACTTTCTCTTTTGCATTCAAAGTTTCCTCAATTTGGTTTCTCTTCTTCTTCTCTTTTTCTTTTTATTATTTAGTTTTTCAATCACCTCACTTCCTGAAGGATAGCTCAAAGAAGCGAAGAATCCAAGCTAAGTATGGAACTTCCAGAGCTCTCTTTAGCTCCAACACAGGCACAGCCGGTGTTTCAGAAAAGCATTAGTCGTTCTAATAATCCATTGGAATCAGCTGAAAGCAACACTTCTAGGAAGAGGAAGCTTTTCCAAGATCACCAACTCCTGAAGACTGAAGCATCTTTTCAAACAAGTGTTGATCTTCAACTTAAAGACCCCCTACCAAAGGATTGGGAGCAGTGTCTTGATCTTGAGGTCTCTCTCTCTCTCTCTCTCTCTCTCTCTATATATATATATATTGAGGATATGGAAAAATATAGTTTAATTCCTTCACGTGTTATATAAATAATTACTTATATAGGTAGTGTTAATAAAATAATTATTTATATTACAGTACATATGAACGAGTTATATCACGTGATCGTATCTATAAATTTTGTGAAATATTAGTTATCTTAAAAATTATAATCAATTGTGCAGTCAGGAAAAATGTACTACCTAAACAGAAAGACCTCAAGGAAGAGTTGGAACTGGCCTATGGACCAGGCAGTGAACCTTGAGCTGAACATCTCAACCATCTCAGGTTCAAGTTCTGATCAGCGATCCAGCCCAAGCCTAAAGACAATCGAAGAGGCCAAGAATGAGAAGCCACAAAGTAACATGGTGGCTTTGGCTTGTTTCAATTGCCATCTCCTTGTCATTCTCTCCAAGTCTTCTCCTTGTTGCCCCAACTGCAAATATGTCCATTCACTTCCAACTTCCATCCAACCAAATTATAATTCATCTTAAATACAACATTGAGCTGCCATAAAGGCACTAGAAGCTATAGAATCAACCTTTTGAGTTATGCTCATGCATATGTTTGGTTTTCATTAATGTTGTATTCAGAGACTGGTTAATTATAAATTATAATCTATGCATGCAAAGATGTTGTGTAATTTTGTTATTTTTGGTTGATCCTAGTCTTAGTTTGGGAGGTAGAACATTATGAGTTTTAGTTTAAGCTGCACTTAATTAAGGAAAGGATTATCAACGATTTTACCCTTGAACTATGACCCTAATCAAATTAACTTTTCAGTCAATTTAGCACACTAACTTATATAAATAGCCAATTTAGCTCTTACCATCAATTTTTTCGAATTCATCCACTATTTCGTTTGAAAAGTTACATGCTTGGTATATGACTTACTATTTTATTTTAAAAAAATAAATTATTAAAGGACTAATGGAAGATGAAGGGGAATAACTGAAATTGAAAACTGATGAGCAATTTGTTAAACCCTAGATTACGAGGATTAAAATTACCTGGGAGAAGAAGAATGGTCGCCGCATATTTTTTTTTTTTTTTTTTTTTTAAAGGTAAGCGGTGAAATAATTCAATAAGTAATGAAGCAAAAAATTACAGAAGGAGATCAGAGTCTGCTCGATACATAAAGCTCACTTCTCAGTAAAAATTAAAATATATATATATATATATATATATATATATATATATATATATATATATATATATATACATATATTTATCAACTAATTATTTTTATTAAAATTATAAGAATTTACTCAAAGATTTCAAGTGAAGCATTGGATTGTTTAACAAAATATTTATTCAAAGATCCTCTTAAATTTTGAGCAATTCTTCTTCTTTTTTCTTTCTTTGTCTCTTGAAATTTCCAGAAAATTGTTTATTAGGAAACATTTTTTAATTTTTATAATAAACACAACACAATAAAAAATAATAAAACTAATTAACGAAGAACAATAAAACCTGGATTTTGAGCATATTTTCTTCAACTTGAAACTTCCAATTATAAAGAACAATAATCCCAACCAAGTTTTCTGTTGAATCAAATAATTTAAAACAAAAAGTTAATAAAAATATGTATTACAATTTACAAAAAATTTACATCTAGATTCTATATATTATATAAATAAATAAAATTACCTTCAAAGAAAGGCACTTGGTCTAGCTTGTGGATGATTTGTTTTCTAACTTTGTATTAGAGAAGACGAGAATCACCAAAAGAAAAAAAAAATTTGCTTGCGTTATGAACTTCTTGATTGGGTTTTTTCTTCTTCTTTTTATGGCTAAGAAGGTCTGTTGATTACTTGATTTCCCCATGTTTTTTCGATCCTTGTTTTATATTATATTTTAGTTTTTAGAAATTAAGAAAAGAAAAAAATGAGTAGTTATTTTCCATAAAAGTCGGATCCATTATCTGATTTTGTTTTTAAATTTAATTTTTTAATTGTGAATTTACCATATTATCCTCATGTAATTAATAATTTCAATTCTTAATGTTTGAATTAACCAAGGGCATTTTCTGGTATTTTGAATGTTTCACAATTCTCTGCCTTTTGCTTTATATATATAGATTATATAATTAATAAATAATAATTGACTTTACTTAATCTTCAATACGTTTCTTGAGATTGAGAATATTAAAAGTGATTGAAGATTGATTTGGCTTCCTCTTTGGTACAGGTACGGTTTGGATTCTCCTTTTTATTTCTTTTATTATTATTTTGTTTTTTATATACACATATACATAGGCTTAAAAAAAAAAAAAATGGGCCCCTCCTCAGCTTTGGGCCCGGGGCTGTAGCCCTGGTAGCCCTGGGCCAAGGCCGGCTCTGTGGGCAAACTAAATCATTGCCGCAAAAGGATAGAATAGGAAAGTATGGGAGAGAGACTCATCTGGATGATCGCAGAAAAGGCACCTAGCGACATCAAGCGACACCCCTTTATGGGACAATTTTTCTCTGGTAGGCAGGATGTCAAGGAAAGTCCGCCAACCAAACAATCGCACTCTGGCCAGAACATGAATATTCCAGAGTTTCTTCCATACTCTAGAGGGAAACCCAACGAAACTCTCACTACTAGACGTGCCCAAACCATCATCAGCCAACAAGAGTTGACGGGTCACCTCATAGGCACTACTAAGAGAGAATAAACCAGTTGACAGGACCCGTCCCGAATTCCTCGAAATCCGTGACGAATCCTGTGGTATTTTCGACATCAAGCTGATGTTGGGCCCACTTACTAACGATATAGCATTTTTTTCAAATCAAGGAAAAGAGGGACGAGATTTTCTGCCGAAATTTCGGCAGAGTCTCCCCTGAAAAACAAACATTTACCAAATTTTTCACCTGTAAATATCACAATGTAAAATCTCCCAACTGACAGCATGCACAATAGAAAAGCCATAACGATTAATACCAATATAGTTCTCATTTAAACTTCATAAAATCATAGACGGGACAATTGAACAGAAATGTGTGACATAAAATCATAGTCAATCTACCCAGACACATAAGGTAGATAATGCATAACTTTAATAGTTTTTTTGTAGCGGCATCTAGGTTAAATCCCAGGCTACCTACGTACCCTTTTGTGAGAGATCAAGCCACACATAGTTCTTAAATCAACAATCACGATTCAGATAATATACGAGTATTTAAAGTAATGCCAACAATCAAATTTAGATTCAATTTCTAAACTATCAATCACCAAACTATCAATCAGACGTTCATACCCAATTAGATACTCACAAAGCACCAGTTCAAGAATCACAACCCGAAACGAATTCACATATACATATATTTAATATGTATGTAACCACATGGAGGAATCCTCAACAACCAAGTGGCCAAGGACGAGCCGTCCATCCGAGGAACTGGGCTAACCAGCACGCACAACAGAATCCTCAATACTCGTGCGCTTGTAACAAGTCCTACCTGTGCAGACTACCCAACTATCCATTTCCATGCATCCAAGTATCCATGTCCAATGTTTCCAAGTATTAGTATCCAAGGGGAGGTACATATGATAGTACACATAATGTACCGGGGAAAACAATCCAACACGGGAATCGTTTGACTGAACCACACAAAGGAATCCTCAACAACCATGTGGCCAGGGACGAGCCGTCCAACTAGGGGACTGGGCTCACCAACACGCACAACAGAATCCTCAATACTCGTGCACCTGTGACAAGTCCTACGTGCGCACATTACCCCACTAAGGGTCTACGATAATACCCCGTCAAGGGTGACCGGGTTCCAACATACCCAAACCATACCCACAGTTTTCCAAGTATCCATCTGTAGGGGTTTTTTATTCCAGCAACCTGACGAATGGGCTTGGACTGCCGTAAGAGGAAGACAAACAAAATTCCCCAATGCATGAGTTCAAGAACTAGGCTTCCAAAAGAGTTTTGAAAGGCTTTCTGAAACCTTAAAAAAAATACTTTTGGGTTCTTTTCACCAATAACCAAATAAACGTGACAAGTTGATAAGGGGCTTGGCTTGAGAAGCTTGTGGCATGGGAGCTAAGCCTTCACAAGTTTAGCAATTTGAGAGAGAGATAAAAGCATGAATTTCTTTCAGAAGTAAAAGGCTTAGAGTGGAAAAAGGAAAATTCGAAGGATTTCTATTTGAGAAAGAGAGAAAAACAAGGGAAATAAAAGATGGGGTGTCTAGAGTAAATTCCAGTTTTGCTTGACAAAGCTTGGTCCTGCTCTGGAATGGTGATTTTCTGGGTAAAGGAAGCTCTCTTTTATAGGCATTTAGAACCCTAATTTCGTCAATCCATTCCCACTTTTCCTTTGCTTTTTTTCATTTACTCCCTTTTGGTGCAATTTCTCCAACCAGAGTGTATGGGTCACAAGCTCTTTGTGGTTCCAAGGTTTTTTTGAGCGGCTGGACCTCCCCATGGGGGTGAGGTGCCACTTGCTTTCCTTCTTGGTTTTCAAAATGGAGCTTACAGAGGAAAAGAGAATGGGTAGATTCATTTGTCCAAGGGGTACTCCTCTCACATATATAGATTTCCTTTGGTCCCTGCTATGGCTCCTCGTTGACCATCTTGGAATTCTGACAGGGGTGGAACACGATGCTAGATTTTTTACAAAGCGCTGAGCTGGGCTTTGTGTACAGTATTGGGTTATTGGCATGCTACTTCCAGCATCCAATGGGTTTTCGTCAAGTTGCTGGAAATAGCCTATTTGTTTTATTTTGGGCATTTTACTTATATGGGTTTTTACTTATATGGGTTTGTAAAAGAGAGTTGATAGCAAGGTACACCCCACAGCAAAACGGAGAGTGCGAACGAAGAAATCGAACCATTGTCGAGATGGCAAGAAGCATGTTGAAGGCAACGGGTCTGCCAAATGCATTTTGGGCTGAAGCAATTCATATAGCAGTGTTTATTCTTAATCGGTCTCCAACCAAGGCAGTTAAAGATAAGACTCCTTTTGAAGCATGGCATCATTTTAAACCAAAGGTGGATTTCATCAAGATTTTGGGCAGCATTTTATATGCACATATCCCTTCTCAAAAGAGAGAAAACTTTGATGAGAAAGGTGAGAAATACTCTCTTGTGGGCTATAATGATCAGTCCAAACCATACAGATTAATTGATCCAAGAATCAATAGTTTGGTAACTTAAGGCATAGAAAAGAACTTACTTGAGAGAACATTCCTCGCCCAAATTCACAATCACTTGTTTAAAGTCTAACTTAGGGCACAAGTTATCTATTTTTCATAAGTCTGTTAGGATTTTTACTACTAATAGTGGCACGCTTGCACACTAAACAGAGTTGACATGTTGACCATCCATGATTTTCGGGTCAATGGGGATTTTCACCCTACCATCACAGGAACAACAAAACGGGTGAAACAATTTCGCTACAAAAAAACAAATTGCCATAAGAACTTTATAATATGCAGAACGATCAAACAGCTCATCCTTGAAATTAAAATCAAAATTGAAAACTAAATCTAAACCACCTTGATGGCCTTAAATTTAACAGAATAAATCATCTACCTCAGCCCCCATTTCAATTTAGAAGCCATAATTCGACAAGCCTAATTTAACAGAAAAAACCCTAAATTCAATTTAGGGAGCAATTGTTTTTGTTTTACCTACAACAATAAGTTAACCGGTAACCAACAAGCAATGGTGTGGATTACTTTACATGCCCGAACTACTCATCCAACGGTCCTAAGAAATGGCGAATCCATGCGCCAAGCGCACCATAGAATTTTCGCTACAAGACATTCAAATGCGAGAGGGCCCTTGATATTATTTGTCCATTTGAAAAGTACTTGTTGTAATAACTTGATCCTAATTTAATTTTTAATTATTAATTTATTCTGGTAAAAGACTATGCTACCCCTGAAATATTTTATTAGTATAAAAGTTGACTTTTTGTACGAGAAGGAATTTGGAAATTTTAATTGGACCACTGCATATGGCATGTTGAGATGAGTCCGTAGACACGTAATGAGCTCGAATAGGAGCCGTAACAAAGAAGTTGCGATAAAAAATAATCCAGTGGCAAACTTGTAAATATTTTGAAGTTGGATTTTTTTAAAACCGGAACTTTCTCTCTCCTCATGCGCAACCTGTTCTCTCTCTCTCTCTCTCTCTCTCTCTCTCTCTCTTCGATTCTCTCTCTCCATTCGAACGGGCTCGAGCCCACGATCACGAACCACCACTTTTCCTGGCCAGAAAACTCAAGTCTTGCTGGCGGTATCGACTAGTTCGAACTGGTTTCTTTCCGCCGCGGCACCGCTCCAACTACGGCCCATTTCCGACGAATCAGGTGAGATTTCTTCCTCTTTTTCCACGCTCTAGCTGCCTGTTGGGTAGGATTTGAACGATATTTGGGTTTAGGAGTCCAATTTTGAAACTTAGGTTTTGGCTGGATTTCAAATCGAAATTCCGACCGGTTGCCGTCCAAATTGGACCTCCCCGTAGTTGAATAAAATGATCCCCATAGGGTCCCGGTTTTACTTTTTGAGAGATTATCGCTTATTGAGTCTCGGGTCTTTCCAGATCGTTTTAAACTGCTAGGAATGTTTAAATGGGCTTAGGAATTGTCTTAAACTGAGTACACGCACTTTTAGAAACTGGGGGTCAGGGTTTTGGATTAAATAATTATATTGAGCAATTTTATTAATTAAATATTTTAATGGCTTAAGTCAGGTACCCGGGCACCGTCACACCCGCAGGAGGGACCCTCAAAGGGTCCATCTAGGTCGGACGCACAGTGAGTGGACTTTTGTTTTATAAATGATTTTTAAGTAATTAAACTTGCATTGTTTGATTTTAATAAATTGTTTAAGATTATCACTTTTCAAGCATGAGTAATGGAATTTAAATATTTTATTGTATGTTTCAAATGTGAATGGCTTGGAAAGTAGAAATATGAGGCAACAACAGGATTAAAGTTTTGATGAGAAATAAAATTATGGTTTTTCAAAATAAGCTTGTATATTTCTTTAAAAACCACCATAGGTACCCAAGTTGCCTCCGGTTATAAAGTTGCCTTCGGATATGTCAACTCGTTTGACTATTGCCCTAGGAGTCTTAGAGATATCCAGACCGTGCAGAGCGAGGAATGCGGATTAGGTTGACTAAGTGTCCCTTGAATCCTGCGAGGAATTGCGGCTCGGGTCGACTTTGTGTTACCGAGGCCTGCAAGGACGTGTCATATTATGTGACACCACCAATTAACGAATAATGTGTGAATTGAACGGTAAATTATGGAATTGACAGATATATGATGGGTACACCTAGGTGGAAAAGAAATCTTTATTTTTCAATGCTTTAGAGCAGTTTGATGATTTGTATAAATGTGTGAATGACTATATAAATATAGATATGCATTAATGGTTTTGTACAAATATAGCATATAAATTTAGTTAAGTTTCTAAATGTTTTAATAGTGAGGTTAGTATGTTGATATCTTATTTTCTAAAAGCTTTATTTTTGTCCACTCACATTTTTGAATGTTTTGCGCCCCCAGGTAGTAATCGTGTACCAAAGCGCCACCACCGGGCAGATACCACACTCTGCTCCATCCTTTTACTGTGTAGGTTTTCTATGTAGTTGAACTTTACTTGTAAATTAATCCAGTTAGTTTTGCTCTGAAAATTGTCCTAGGATTTTTGTAAGGCTTGAGGCTGTATGCTTCCGTTGGTGAATTTGCTAGATTGGGATTGATTAAGCATGCTGGTGGTTGAGATTATAAATGTGTGTTTGACAGGTGATTAATTTTGGGAATTGACTATTTACAGGGGAGACTTTGCCGAATTTTCGGTAGAAGTCAACCTTGAAGTCAATTTTAGTTTTGGTTAGATGGGCAATTTAGTCAAGTGTGTTCGGCATCTGCCATGTGTCGAGCATGCACAAGGTCCGGCTCAAATTTCAAAGTGGAGTTTGGGTCGGGTCCTGTTAACTTGGTATTAGAGCATTATGTTTAAATTCCTGTAGACTCTACACTTTGTGTGCAATCCGGATTTAATAAATTCCTGTTTCTTGTGACAGAATCATGTGCCCTAAGAGTAGTGGCATTCGTAGAGGGACTCGGCAGTCGTCCCAATTCCGGGGACAGGATCCCCCACCCGAACCGAAAAATTACCTGATTCCTGAGCCGGCACCGGAACCTGCTGAGCAGTCGTTTGTTGGAGGTCCAGCAGGGGCTGTATGGGTGATGCCCACTTTACCGGTTGATCCAAACTTTCAACAGACACTAGAGTTACTGACTTAGGCTTTATTAGGACCGAGCATTCCAGAGATCCATCTTTGAATTATACTGATCAGGCTAGAAGAATTGGGGCAACAGAGCTTGATGGTGATGGTGATCCTACGGTGGCAGAAGAGTGGATAGAAAAGATGGAAAGCATTATGGATGTTATTGATGTTCCATAGAAGCGTAGAGTGGTCCTAGCTACTTTCTTCCTGTCTAGGGATGCCAGATATTGGTGGGAGTAACTCAGAAGACGGTATCAGGATCTGTCAGTTATTACATGGCCAGTATTCCGGACTGCATTTGATGAGCAATTTTACCCACTAGCCTACCAAAATATGAAGATTGAGGAGTTTCTTCAGCTAGAACAGGGTAGTATGACAGTGTTGGAATATGAGAAGATATTCAATGAATTGTCCAAGTAGTGTGCACCATTAGTGGCGGATGAGAGAAAGAAGTGTAAGTTGTTTACCAAAGGATTGAAGGCATCCATCTGCGACATCGTGGTGGGATAGCATCTAGTTAATTTTGGAGATCTGGAGATGTCTACTTCATTGATTGAGAGTAGTCAGATGATGGTCTAAGGACGAGATGATTCCCGTAGATGGCAGTATGACATGGGTGGTCCCAGCCAAGGGTCATCCAAGCGAGGTAGTTTCAACTCCGGATCGTCCAGTGGCCGTAGCTATGGAGATTTTCGAGCTGGAGTCAGTTCCAGTGGAGGGTCCAATCAGAGTGGGAGTTCTGGACCCCGTTCTGGAGGTGGTACAGCCAGAGGTTCAGGGAGGCAGCTACAGTCAGTTTTTAGTGGGAGAAATTGTTCCCAGTGCACTTTATGCTGCAAGTACCATACTGGGCCTTGTCAATAGTAGAGGTGTCAAACGGGTCGTGCCGTGCTAGCCCGTCCCATTTAAACTCATACTTTTAACGTTTTCATGTTGGGTCGTGCCGGCCCATTTAGTAAAATCATTGATCCGGCCCGGCCCAAAGCCCATGTCCACATTGAAACGAGTCGGGCTCGTGTCATACTTGGGATGTCACCATATGATGCTTTGTATGGAAGACAATGTAGGACTCCATTGTATTGGGATAAAGTGGGTGAGCAAAGATTAGAAGTATCTGAGGATATTGAGGCGACCAAGAAACGGGTGGAACTTATTAGAGAAAGACTCAAGGCAGTCCAGGATCGACAAAAGAGTTATGCCGACAATAGGAGAAAAGATCTTCAGTTTGAGGTTGGTGATTGGGTGTTCTTAAAGTTGTCGCCTTGGAAAGGTGTTGTCAGATTTGGGAAACAGGGGTGTAGGGTTTGTAAAGAACCCTAGAAAAAACACCCTAGGTTCCTTTCACCAATCAACCAAATAAACGTGACAGATTCGCAATGGAATGGCTTGGGTTGAGGAGCTTGTGGCATGGGAGCTAAGCCTTCACAAGTTTAGCAATTTGAGAGAGAGAGAGAGAGAGAGAGAGAGAGAGAGAGAGAGAGAAAAGCCTGAACTTCTTACAGAGAGAAAAGGTTCAGAGTGGGGGAAGAGGAAAATTAGGATGATTTCTATCTTAGGAAGAGATAAAGCAATGGAAGTAGAAGATATGGTGTCTTGAGTGAATTTTCAATCACTTGACAAAGCTCGGTCGCACTCTGAATGATGGTCCTTTGCTCGGTAGAGGAAGCTCCCTTTTATAGGCATTTAGAACCCCAAATTTATCACAACATCCCCCTCCCTTTTCCTTCGTTTTCTCCCATTCGTTCTTATTTGGTGAAATTTCCCCAGTCTCAGCACATAGGTGCCAAGCCCTTTGGGGTTCTGAGATCTTCATGCAGCTGGCCTTCTTCATATGGGTGAGGCGCCACCCACTTTCTTTCTTGGTTTTCTACTTAGAGCTCACAGAGGAAAGGAGAGGGGATGATGTGTTTGCCTAATTGGTATTTCTCCTATACGTATGAATTTCCTTCAGATTTTGCAATGACCCCTCATTGACTCTGTCATGAAGCTTTGACAAGGGCTGAACATGATGCTAGATATTTTATAAGGCGCTGGGTTGGGCATCTTCTAAGGTATTGGGTCATTGGCACTCTATTTCCAGCGGCCTGTGAGTTTGGTTTCGTCAAGTTGCTGAAAGTAGTTCATTTGCTTCGTTTTTTGACAAGGTGTTTGATGCTTTAACTAATGTGGGTTTTTTAAGTGTTGCAGCAGACCAATAGATATTCTCCTAAGGCATTGGATCACTTTTCTCTCTCTCATGCTTACCCATGTGCTTGGGCCCAAGACATGGGCTTGAGTTTTTGGGGCTCCCAAGCAACCCAAAACTTCCATCCCTTGAACCCTCAATGGGCCTCATGAGTGCTTGTACCAATCCATACCACAACCACCCTGGATATTTACGTGGCTTGGGCCCCCTTAAGCCTATAGCATGGCTTGGCATTAGAATAGCGCTCCTTCATGCTTGTACTTGAGTTCTATTATGCCATAATAAGCTATGACTGGGCCAAATAGCACTTGATAGGTCAGTAAGCGTGAATTTATAGAGCCGGTGCGTTTTGACCCTTTTGCGTGGTGGGTGCTTGTGTTTGCTTGGTGTGGCGTGTGGCCCACAACTTGTGCAGGTGCGTCCAACAAGTTCTCATATGTCCCAGTTAGGCTCCTCTTGTGGTTAAATATTTGTGGTGGGCTAAGAATAAGCCTGGACCCAGCCTTTGGATTTTTGAGTCTCAACAGGAGGAAATTAAGCCCTCATTACATTGGGCCATATGAGATTTTGGAGCGTGTAGGCCCAGTAGCATATAGACTTGCTTTGTCATCAAAACTGTCTCGGTTGCATGATGTATTTCATGTTTCTATGCTCCGGAAATATGTTCCAGATCCTTCTCATGTCCTAGAATCTCAACCAATATAATTGAAGGATGCTTTGAGCTATGTTGGTACAAATTTTGCACATATCGATGTTGAAATAAATTTTTTATTATTTTAAAACCATTGACTGTTAATATAAATATTGTGTAACTCACAAAATATCACAAAAAAAAGGTTGGTGTAGTGGTTTGTGAATGAGTCCTCCCTCCTTTAAGAGTCAAGGTTTGAGTCTCTTCAAGCATACTAAATTTCCTGTTTTTTTTAGGTTGAGGGCAACATAGATGGCTAGTCAGTAGCCGGCGAGGGACGGCGGTGGTTGGCCGGAAGTTGGTGGTGATGGCTGGCCGGAAGTTGGCGGCGGCGGTTGGCCAAAAGCTGGCAGCTGTGGCTGGCCGGGAGGAGCTAGCAGCTGTGGCTGACAGGGAGGAGCTGGCCGATGGACGATGTCGATGGTAGCTGGGTGGCGGCAACAGGCCGGCGATGGGCGGCTAGTCGGAAGGGGGATTGCTGAAGGTGGACATGTGACATAGTGTGCTTGACTTAGAAGGAGTGGCATTTTGTGTAATTTTGATATTTTTAAATTACATTATTGTAAAATTAGGTACTACTTTTTGGTCTTTGGCCTTATGCTAATTAAATGAAATTGTATTCCTATCTTCCAAATTAGTAAACTATATGGTGTCTTAAAATAAAAGCTCCCTTTATTAAATGGGTAGAGTTCGAGTTTAATTTTCACCAAAATAGTTTTCATAAAGTAATTGACAAAATTCGACATACATAAATCCAAGTACTGAAATATTTAATTGCCAATTGAAATGATAGAAATTTGGGCCCGTTCGATAACGTTTTAAGAGGTTGTTTTCATTTTCAGAGAACAAAAATGAGGCAAAAACACGTTCGGTGGCCCAAAAACAAAAAACACTGAGAATGTTTTCATAAAATGAAAACAAGTTCATGTGTACTTTCTATTTTTGTTTTTTGTTTTCAAGGGCCATTTTCTGTTTGGTATCATTTTCTGTTTTTGGATATAATTAGGGCCCGTTTGGTATCATTTTCAAGGGCCATTTTCTGTTTTTGTTTTCTGTTTTCACGTGAAAACGTGTTCAGTGGGTTATTTTGAGAAACAAGCTAAAATTGTTTTCTGAGAATGAAAATGAAAGTATGAATAAATGTTGAAAACGCCAGAAAGTCGTTTTCATTCTCGGCGTTTTTGTTTTCAGTCTCTCCGAATCAAAGCCAACTCTCCTCCGTCACCCGTCACTTGAGCAAACAATCCAATCAAATTATATCCAAAACAATCAAATCTCCTCATTCCAGCCATAATCAGCCCCAAAATTTCAAGGAAAAAAAAAACTCAAAATCACACAAATCTACAACTAAGAAAAAAAGACAGAGAGGAAGAAGAAAAGAAAAGAAAAAATACAGAGAGGAAGAAGAGAAAGAATCAGAAAGAGGGAGAAGAAAGGAGAGAGAGAGAGAGAGAGCGAGAGAGAGAGAGAGAGAGAGAGAGAGAGAGAGTTGTAGAGGGAGAGATGAGAGAAAACAGCCACCGCATACCCAACTCAACCACCATCACCACCCAATCTAACCACCACAACCATTAATTAGTGGAACAAGAGAGGTGGGTTGATGGGATTCATGTCATGGAAGGAAGGAGGAGTGGGAGTGAAAAAGAGGGAAGGAAGAAGAAAAGAGAAAGTAGAGAAGAGGAAGAAGGAAAGAAAAAGGAACGGGTCTGGGAAGGAAAGAAGAAGAAAAGAGGAAGAAAGAAAGAAAAGGAGAAAAAGGAGAAAAGAAGACTGAAATTATCAAAAATACACCTGAAAAACAATTGTACTACCAAACACGTTTTCATTGTTTTTGTTTTCTAAAGATGTTTTCTAATTATCTACCAGACACATTTTCATTTCCTGAAAATGCAAATTTGTTTTCTTGTTTTCATTCTCTAAAAATATTCTCTGAAAACACTCTCTGAAAACGTTACCAGACGGGCCCTTGTAGTACACAGAAAAAAGTTATTTTCATTATGATGGGAAATGTTTTCATAAAAATAACTCATATATTATTATTTCAAATTGTACTACCAGACACATTTTCATTGTTTTTGTTTTCTGAAGATGTTTTCTAATTAATCTACCTGACGTATTTTCATTTCTTGAAAACGCAAATTCGTTTTCTTGTTTTTATTCTCTGAAAATATTCTAAGAAAACTTTCTCCGAAAACGTTACAGAAATTTAAAATTTCTTCATTTTAGAATTCTATATAATTTTAAATTCCTTAGTCCAAACAGAGACGATTCAGAAATTCAGACGCCTTAAAATTTCTTCATTTTAGAATTCTATATAATTTTAAATTCCTTAGTCCAAACAGAGACGATTCAGAAATTCAGACGCCTTAACTTCAACAACAATCAATTTCTTGTCATCCAAACACACAAAATTTACAAAAACAAAGTCCCTCCCAATCCATCCGCGTCTATATCATATACCACCAACACCAACAAACTGACGTTGCCTCACACCGAGCCCTCAATTTTTAATCAAAGACAGAGAGAGAGAGGAATTGCGGCAATGCGGGTCTCAAATATCAAGAACTTGAGATGGCCCGCCATAATCTTGGGCATTGCCAATGCGGTGGTTTTCATTCTCGGCTGCTCCTTTGTCTTCTGGACTCTTCCTTCCTGTAATCGCCACATCCTCATTCCTCTGATGGCTGTTTCTTTCATGGCAGCCGTCAGAATTGGCATCATGGTTAACACTGGCATCGCCCAAGAAGCCACCGCCATGACCATTCTTGAGCATTCCCCGGCGGTTAGCCCTGCCGCCGTTGACACTGCTTTCCGCCACCAGACACGGGTATTTCACCATTTTTTTCCCCTTTGATTGATTGCTTGATTTATTTATTCTTTTTTGGTTGCCGAGAAAATGAAATTAAGGATTTTGAGATGTTGTGCTGATTACTCTTGAAGGGATAGTATACAGTCGGAGATTTGATACATGCTTTGCCACTTGTTTACTATGTGTTATGCGAATGATTAGAAATATGGTGTTTATTGAGTGATTAAGAATGATTGTTCACTTTGTAGATATGGGGTACGGAAGTTTTTTTGCAAGGATTTACAATGTTTAGCTTCTTTGCAAGGACATAGAAACTTAAGGAGGATAGATACATAAAATATCATTGGCATGCTATTTTCCAAAAGAGAACTAGTCACCTTATCAACTGAGTATTAGCAGTTTTGTCGAATATGGGTCGGACGAAGTTAGTCACCGCATAGCAGGGTTTTACATATATACATGCCTAATCCTTGTTCTCTATCTAATGAGGATAGGGAGTGTCTCAACAGACTTATAAATAGGAAGAGTTTTTGGTAGCAATTAATGGAAATAAGGGTCTTGGACCAGATTGTTTCATTATGAAAATCTTACAAACTAGATGGGATGTGAGTTAGGAAGGGTGCTATATCGGATTATTATACTTTTTCTTCACTTGTTTATGTTTAATATATTGACTATGAAGCATTATTATGTCAAGGATAACTTAGTTTCCTATTCATATTTGTCTGGTGGTTACTTATCTAAAAAGAAAAGAAAACTCTTTATTGGTGGTAGGTGAATGCTGAAGTCAGTTCTATTGTATAATGAGTATTTGTGTTGGAGGAAGTGTTTTTCGTGTTCACATCACTGTGTCCAAGCAAGTTCTTATGAATGAACATGCCTTCAAGTACACTTTTTGTGGGTTTCTCTTTGTCAAAGAATGGCAATTAAGTGAGAATCTGTTGGTGTGGGGATTGTAGCTCAAGGCTAGAGTTTGAGTCCCATCTTGTCCTTGTGTCTCCCCTATAACAGAAGAGAAAAAAAATGATGGTCCTGTCTGTCACTGAAGATGTGAATAATAGTGACTAGGGGAAGGAGAGAACATTGAGCTGTCACGTAACTATTTAAAAAGTCTTGGATATGCTTTTAACCTTCTTTTTCTGGATCCTCTTTACGTGCAATGATATTGGCAACCTCTTCTGGAGGCATATTAGCATTTCAGCCAGTAAAATCCTCATGAATCTGAATGTGGGGTGACTGGAAATCAGGCATATGGCCAAAAACTCAAATGTAACAGAATGTTTGGTAATTTTTTAAGACCAAAAACAAAAGTTATCGAAGAATGAAATCTGCCGTAGGTTTGATTTATACAGCAGAAACAGAACAATTAAAAAAATGGAAGATGGACAAACAATACAACTATTTGTGAGGGGGTTTTTCAGAATTTGCAAATTTGAATATGGGGCTGCAAACCAGCTAAAGATAAATTGTAATACCACAAATCTGCTACGTGTTTATAAGTTATATGTATGATTTGAGTAATTATGGGGGTTGAATTTGTAATAGTGAAACTTTTTTGGGGCCCATTCAGAAAGATGTTAAACTTACATTACCTTCTGCCTCCTTGGGAGTGAATTGTGTGTGCCATCATATTTTTATTGTGGTACTCCAATATACGAATTGCATTTTACTGTTTCCCTCTCTGTGTATGCGGTTTTTTTTTTTCAATAAATTTGTAATAAACTTATTGTATCAGAATGCTTGTATTTACAGTGAAGAAGTACTTTCTGAATGAACAGGTTAGGTATAAAAAGTGGCTTTGGTGGACTCGATTTGCTACTGTTATTACAGTTCTGCAATTTGCTGGTGCTTCTTACCTTCTGTACAATATGGCTAGTTTTATGTCTCACAATGAAACAACAAACCATTGTATTTTAGGTAAGGTGTGTTCCTTCTTTTGTTTATCCATGTTTAAGACATTCCCTTTACTTCTTTTTGTCAAATGACAAGGATTTCCAATTTAAGGAGATACACAAAAAATTAAGAATAATAAATTGGTATAACATAAGCATTCTGAAGATGTGGTGCCTTTTGCCCAAACAAAATCATACATTATATTGCAGTTTATTTCGTATACAGTTATTCTTGACAGAATGAGTATACACCTTAACTATGTACTCTTAGGCGGTCACTTTTTCTTTGTCTAGCAGATTTCTCCCTAATCATTAATTTGTATTTGACCTCAACTCTTTTTTTATTTTTTGCAAACATCACCTTGTTTTCCTAATGGTTGGTTGTATTGATCTGGACATAAACCATTAGTTTCTTTAAATCAGACCTAATACATTGTTGCAGAGTTCATACACTTAAGAGTGGAAAAAATTAGTTTAAAGAGAAAATAAAACAGAAATATATTGGTTGTTTGCATCATGGATTTGGGTAAAAATATTTAGGGCTATATAATTAGTTTCTGTATGTTGCAACTGTAATGATGACGGTGGCTGGCTATGGTGTAGAGAAAAACATATATATTATTGGTAAGCATCAACAATATGAGGATATTTTATTAAATAAAAGAAATTTATAAGAATACACCTAGTCAAGGAGAACTTAATGAATCTTACCCCTCAAAGCACTGTTACATCAAAGCATGTATGAAAAGTTGCTGAAAATGACCATAGAAAGCGATTGGGTCCATTCCTGTGATATTCCTCAAAAACCTTCACAAGTTTTTTATACAGAGTATTGGATGCTGATACTCCCACTACACAGATATTCCTCAATGGGTATCTGAAACTCTAAATGCGTATCGGTTGTGGCATCTTTGAATTTAGGATACTTCACCAACATGCCATTGTTACAGTCAAGATATATGAAGAAACCATGTAGGAAATTGCAAATCTTTCACTTGATGAACCAGCACTAGAAGCCATATCATTTTAAATGCTATGACAATGCGAGCAATGGGAGTGATGACGAAAGAAGTTAAATGTGAGATGGGGTTCTTAAATTCTAAACTTTTCATGTTTTACTTTGCATGGTATGATGAAAGATGAACACAATGCATGAACTTAGAAAATACACAAAGTCATAAAAGTCTTCTTGCCTTTTACCATATGGGCAATGTTAAAGTGATAGGAATCTGATTTCATGTGGAATATCACAAGTGTGGGAATGCTTGTAATGCAGGGACTGCTTCGAGCAATATTCCATGGAAGAAACATTTAATGGGCTTTTTTGTAATCACGGTGTGTTTTGCGGCATTACTACAGTGTTTTACAGGAACTGATATTTTAAAATGGAGATCATTTTATGCAACCCAAGATGATGCATGGAAGGCTCATTACCGGGAGGTATTTGATCATGGCATTCGTGAGGCTTTGTGCTGTATGGGGCGAGTCAAATACTTGTAGGTCCTGCATTTTGGTTTACTTACAGGATACAGAACACACGGACAGTGACATGCATATCGTTATATATATCTATTTATACTTTTTAATTTTTCTGGTCTCATCTTATTTATCCAGGAGTGTATTGGAAGAAGATGAGGTTTTCTCAGTAGCTCGATTACTAGGTGATCTTGTTGCCTATCGTGCAGCCGGCACAGGACATCTGGAACTTATGGCAGGTTTTGTCTGAACTTGTGAAGTTTCATATTGTGAATGACTAAGTTGTTTGTACCTGACATTTTCTAGTCACGCTTGCATACATTTTGTGATTTTGCCTCCAATGTTCACACTGCGAGAGTATAATCTAGGGATTATTCTAATGCTTATTTCGTATTAATTTAGCTAAATTTTGAGTTAGAATTTTCTTGATTTTTGGTGGCTTCCAAGTGCTACCATATACATGCCACTCAATGCACAGAATCAAACAGTGGAACACATTAAAAGAGAATTTTCAGAACTATAACGTGAGAAATTTTAGAAATCTTAAATCCAAATCCCAAAACCATAAGATTAGACTAAGCACAATTATTTTTCGCCTTTGAATTGGGTCCCTCATGCACTGATTTGTTTACCTGTTTCTATGGATGGACTGTATATGTATATGCATATATTTTTGTTAAATGTTTCTATTGAGTATAATAACTACTAACATTTTCTCAAAGTTAAAAGTACTGTGATTTTCATGCTACTTGTCTGTTTTACATGAAGTTTTCAATTTTTGGAGAACATTTGCCAAATATCTATTAAACAAGACCAACGATGAATATAATATTCTGCAGAAGAAAAATAATTAATGTATTTGGGAAACATATACATTATCCTAATGCAACACAATTTACTTTTTCACATCAAGATACCTTACCAGAATGTAAAGCATTTTCTTTTCACATTATGATAATTTTCCTGTCTCATAAATACATTATCCTCGGATTTTTTCCTGTGGGTTAAAAACAAGACAGATCTCTGGAGGGAGAGAGTAATTGGTTTCTGCCATTTTAAGCCAATGCAATTTGATAATGACTTGGAACTAAAAGTCTTGTGGGTTTTGTTTTTACATAGAAGTATTACATTACTAGAGGCCTCAAACAACACAGCCAAAAGTGTATATGTCATAATTTTTAGTTTGATGTAAAAGATTATACATTATGCGGATTGTTAAACAAGACAGGTCTTCGTTCAGATCTTAAGCTGGGATCAGTTGATAACATAAGCATGCATGATGCATGTTCTGATTTTTAATTGGAACCAATAAACTTTATTAAAAACAGATATAGTACAAACTACAAAGCAATGTGGAAGAGAAGTCCATCAGGAACTGAAAACAAGGACAACAAAGAACCACTAGACCAGCCTAAGGACAGATCAAACTCACACTGTTAGACCAGAAAAAAAAAAAATCAATCCAAAATAATTAAACTAAAGGGAACATCCTTAAGCTGTTTAGACGAAGAAGCCCAGAGAGAAGCAAAGAATTTAATCATGTCCCACAATGAGTCCACCTTTCCTCTCTATCACAAAATTTCTTCTATTTGTTTCACCTGTGGATTTGCACAGTACACACCAATGAGGAGGTAATGAAAAATATGACCTTTATTTAAGACAGTGAAAATAAATTATGTAAATAAATGTAGAATTTTTGACATATTTGGCAACGATGTTGGAGTATTATCTATATCTTATATTTCTATTACATCTAATTCATGTTAAGAGGCATATGACTATATTCATGGTCGAAGAGTTAATGGTTAAGGCAAATGTTATAAGTTGTTAAACATGGGTGCAATCCTCTGTAGTTATGCTTTTAACGTCCGTGCAAGCAACAAGATTGTGCAGGTCAAGAGACCAATATATGAAAAAAGCGCGTATGGCCCTACCTAGGCTACAAGACAAGCCAGTCATTGATACTATTGAGTTTATCTACTGGCATCAAGTTGTGCAATGTATAGTGCAACCCACATAATCCAGCAAAAAGTTACATTGCACAACAACTGTTAACATAGCTAGCAAGCCATTAGAGTAGAGTTTAGAGCAAGCCATTGACTTTCGGTTTTGGCATTTCTCTGTTTAGGGAGCCAAAGATAATATTTGGAGTTGCTCAGCTCTTTAATCTGCTAGTATAATTAAGGCCTCTGGCTTCATTGGTGTTCTGCAGCTTAATTGCAGCTTTAACACAGTACAGTTGGGAGAGCAGTAAGATGTTTGTTGAACCATTAGTGGCTTTTGTAGGTATCTCATCAGCCTAGTAGAAGATAAAGTAGTTAGACTTGGTTGTCCAGGACTTGCAATAACTCTATCATCAGGCTGTTGTTATCATCAATATTACCTTTATTTACATCATAGTTTCACTTGTTAATGCATCCATAGTTGATTTATACCCGAAGTTACTCGTTCCCAGTTTCATCCTTCATGTCTCTTGTTTTGCATGCATGACACTGTGTGTACTATATATTGTCCAGGTCTAGCCCTTTTGCAGAACCAGGGGCAGTCACCAAAATCCTTTGAAGAGTGCGTGGAGACACCTGAAGAAAAGATCAGGGAGGCTGCAGATCTTCATAAGTTTGCAGAAGCTGCCTACACGGTATTATGACAAAGTATTTTCTTAAGTACGCATTTCTTTTTCTTTTTTTGACTTTATTATTCACTTTTTATATTTATAAGCACTGCATCCTGCAGGGTCCATTGCTTGATTTTGGAAGAAATCCTTTCTTATTTCCGTGTGTGTGGCTCTATAGGCAAGGGATTTTGACCCCATGGGCTCGTAACAGGTCATTAATCCATCGGGTATCTTACTCATGCACATGTAATAATGTATACTGCATTTTTTGGCAAATATAATCATAGACATTGTTAAACTTGAGTTAATCACAATTTCTTTTCTTTTTTTTAAAAAATATTTGTTTTTGCAATGTTGTAGACATTTACTGCCATATTTGGTAATTATTTTTCCTCTTCCTTCGTAGGCGACCCGTACTTGATGGTGATAATTGGTTGCGAGGTCATGCAGCAGCTTTTCTAAAATATGTTAAACTATCCCCCGAGGTACTTAGGAAAGGGCGTGTTAACCAGGTGAGTTATCCTGATAGCATTGCTTACTCTAATGCCTCACAACACTCCAACAGTCCTCTTCAGTTGAGGGTTCTCTCAAATAGTGTCATTTGAGGGATGGGGAGCTCAACCATTGGATCTGTTTTAGTGTTATGTGTGTGTGTGTGTGTGTATTTGATTGATACACTTATACATTGAATCATTTTAAACCTACATTTTTTTTTTATTATGTCTAGTTATTTCAAATCCTTTAAAATGCATCATATGCAGTGAGTTTTATGGTTCTTCCAAGTTCCAACCAATCCTATGCAGTAACAACCATTTCGTACCATTGTGGCCCCATATGCCTCTTTACAGAGACAAAATATCACATGCTAAGGAAACATAGTTCAAAATTATAAAATGCCTAGTCTTTTCTAAAGAAAATATTAATAGTGAGTTCTATGCAAAGAATGTTCCATCATTATGAACTTCAAATGAAGGATTGTGGGAGATAGAGCATGCTTATAATCTAAGAATCTTTTATATATATTTTCTGTCTCAGGCAAAGTGTAAAGCTGCATACTTTGTTCTTGTTCTGCATCATCTAAGATCTGTGGTGATTGCTGTTCGGGGAACTGAGACCCCAGAAGATCTAATAACTGACAGTTTATGTAGGGAATGTGCTCTTTCTGTAGAAGACTTGGATGGATTGATAAAGTATGTCTTCCTCTCTCTCTCTGTATCTGTATCTGTATCTGTATCTGTGTGGTTATGTTTATGTGTGTTTGTGGTCTGATAATTTGCTCCTTACTAGAGTCTCAAAACTTTATGATTGACTTTAAACTGTAAACTACAGTGGTGAAAAGTCTGTAGATGAAAAAAAATAAAAGAATAAGTAAAGAAAGGAGAAAAATAAAAGATGTGATGAAACTAATGAAGCAATAACGTTTCCCTGGTTGTGGACCTCTGGTTTTGTCCGTTTGTACCACTAACTTGTGTTTACTGCATTTTTCCCGCACCATAGGCACTGTATTTGTATTTGGCACTCAGATTTTCATTTATTTTTTGTTTTGTTTGCAGTAGCCCTAATGTTCATCCTGAAGTGAGACAATCCGTGATTTCATCTTTCCCGCACCATGGGCACTCTGGTATTGTTGAGGCTGCAAGGGATCTCTTCATGCAAATTGAAGTTAGTCCTAGAGATGATGGTAAATAGATGACTTTTTTGTTGTCTCTCTCCTTCAAACTTGTTGGACTCTGTGATGCTGATCCGTCCTAACAGATTCCTTTGGAATCTGTTTCGGTATACTCACATCCAACTTCTATTATCCTTAATTGACATCAATTTACCCCTTTAAGAATGTTGTCTTGGAGTTCTTTATTCTTTTGCCTTACAGCATAATGTATTTGTGTCTTAAATTAATTACTTGTATGTTTGATAAAATAAAAAAAAGTAATGATATTAGTATCAACTGGAGCAGTGGGATAAGAAGTTTCCTGATAGACTTGACCACAATAAGCTCTAAACAATTTCATCTCTAATCAGCTTTTATTATAAACTACAGACATTTCAAAATTTGGCAATAGAATGCGTTTCAAATCAAGGCCCACTTATGACATACTAGAATATTTTATTGTCTTTAGTTATGTAGATTGGATCTTTTGTGTGCCAAAAAAAACTAAAGTTTAAAGATACATTTATCACATATGTATATAAACAGATAAATGTTCTAGACCATTGGTTAGGTAGTCTCTTCCTTGAATCTGTGGTCCACTTTCAGTCTGGAAACATAAGCATTTGTCTGGCAATAAAAGTCTGACAAGAGAACTTACCCTATATAAAACCTATGTAACATTTTATTTTAATCTTTCTCCTTGATCTTTTTAGGAACTATGTTCCACCGATGCCGATACAGGATATAGGATACATGATAAAGACACTGTAGCATACAATGATAGAATAACTCTCCACAAACTTGGATATGAAATAAAATGTTATAAATTTTTTATTTCAAGAAGGTGCAAGAGTGGACATTCTTAGACTTTGACTAGTGCGGATTTCCACTATCCTGGACACGTCCCACTGCAGTTCAATGATTGAAACCATCCATCTAGGTCCGTCCTAAAGGATTATCCATGCAAAAGAATTAGTCAAAAACCGTTTGATCATCAATAGTATGCAGACAAATACAGTTTGTGGGATAAAATATTATTGATGATGATGGCAATCAAATGGCTACATGATTTTTTATTTGACTGATCTTTTGCAGAAATGATCCATAAAAGATGACCTAGAACATAGATGATTCCAATCATTGGACTGCAGATAGGATGTTGGACAGCTGCAGTTTTCATAGTTTGCAGACGTCCACAGTTGATCCTTGGTGTATATTTACATACATTATTTTTTTGCTGCCCTTCTCTTCTTCTCTGGGATACAACCACAAAAATCCGAGCTCCTCTGTTACTATTTGTTGCAGCAAGTAAAGAAGAGCTTTTACTTTCCAACTCTTCTTCTTCTATTTGTGTTTTTTTTCTTTTCATATTGACCTTTATGTCCTAAAAATTACAAACAGTTCGGTATTCTTAAAGCATTTACAAAATAACCCATTTCCACAGTCTCAGTCACATGTCCTTGCCGTCTCTGAAAGTCAGAGTTTCCTAAAAGTGGACTGATACTTATTTGAACTATCGAATACATATCCATATCTTAAGTGTTCAAAGAATATGTGCTTCATTGTTCAGGAGTTTCTGTAAATTGAATTAAAGCAAAAGATACACCCACTTACCACCGAAATGTTGGAGTTGCAGGATCTGGTTCAAGTGGCCTTCTTTCTTCTTTGCTGGGAGTTGGATGCGAGTGTGAGGGGTATAGCATTCGCATAGTGGGGCATTCCCTAGGAGGTGCAGTTGCTGCATTGCTTGGACTCAGAGTATGGAATTTCTTACTTGAAAGTAATGTGATTGTTTTTTTTTCGTTTGTTTGACATACTTTTCTAGTTCATGGTTGAAGGATTTGAAAATACATGTACGTAAGCTGTAAGTACAAGTGTTGGCATGTAATCATGTTTGTCTTGTGAATTTTACTTGCAGACAGAATTTGCAGTTAGTAATCTGACCATGTGTTTCAATATATTTTATGCACTTCCAGCTCTCATCTAGGAAATTTGGTTTTATTGAGTTGTATTAACTTGTGATTTTTTGCCTTGGTTCATGATTGCAATATGAGCATCAGTATGTAATGGGTATAAAATTAATAAAAACTTATGAGTAGATTGTAGATTATCTACCATTCTTGTATTCCTTCTGAAAATTCTTCTTTTAATGGAATCTCCTGCTCACTTGAAGTTATGTGGAAATTTACACTTAATGTTGATCAAGGACCCCTTTCCCTCAAGGTTGATGGAAGCTCACATAAACTGAGAAAAATACACAAGCTGATGCAATTAGAGTATTGATACCAATCATTTTTGTTTTCCTTGTTTAATTTTCAATTTTATCCATTTTGATTTTGATGAAGGTACTTTCTTCATTTTTATTCTCTATATATTTGTGTGTAGCTATACCACCAATACCCAAATTTGCATGTCTATACATATGGGGCCCTTCCATGTGTGGACTCGGTTGTAGCAAATGCATGTTCTGAATTTGTTACAAGGTAATTGTGCTTGTCACTCACGCTACTGATAGTTTAGAAAGAAAAAAAACAAAAACCGTAACTTGTTTTCATATTTTTATCTTTTTTACTATGTACATCTGAAGTGCTTGACCTCTCTGCAGCATTGTATACAACAATGAATTCTCCTCACGCCTATCAGTTGGATCAATCATGCGGCTTCGAGCAGCTGCAATTACAGCAATGTCACAAGATTCAGAAACTGATACGGCTATGATACTAAGGCTTGCACGCCATTTTCTCCATGTAAGCAAGTACCAGCAAAATGGAACCGAGGTAAAGGATTCAGCTTCAGATGTCACTTCTAGGGCAATCACAAATGAAAAACTAAACCACCACATCTATGAGAGTGAGTATCAGGTTAATATTAAAGGTAGCCACTTTTTTAGTTTCCTGAAGTTAAATGTTTGCTGAAAACGCCCAACATGACTTCTACTATCATATCATCATGGGTGTGTGAGGGTTGCGACACAGTGGCCGAAGGATCTTCACAGATATTCCTTTTCTGTTGCAGTGTGCAAAGATGAGGATCAAGATTTAATCGTGTGGGATGATGCTGAGACGGAGGACAGAGTTATTCAAAGTGATCATGATGAATTCACCAACCCCTTTTCCAATGATGTCATTTCAAATCATGACCCTGTGTCCCAATTTATGGAAAGTGTCCCAAGATCGGAAAGTTTGACATCTAGGGATCCCCCAGAGATGTATCTGCCAGGGCTTGTGATTCATATAGTACCGCAACCAAGAAGCTTCGATATGCCTCAGTGTAGAGGCTGTGCAGTCCAAGAGAAGACACAATGTCATAAGGCTTATATTGTGAACAGAGAAAGCTTCAAAGATATTATTGTGTCACCATCAATGTTTCTCGACCATCTTCCTTGGAGGTATCAAAATACAGTTGCCTTTCGATTATTCTTCCTCTTTGACTTCTAATTGGCCAAGAAGTTGTCTTATGTTCTTGTTTGACTCTTCTTTTTAGATGTCACGATGCAATGAAACAGTTATTGCAAGCTCAAAGATACCAGGTCCGAAGTTTGCAAGTTCGAAGCTCCCAGCTTGTTCCTAATCAACCTGAGAGTGTGTGATATATGTGCGCTGAGATTCACATATGGACTCCTGTGTGAACACTTTGATATATGCTCCCTTTTCCTCGGGAGTTTGTTTTCTGTGGTGGAACTAACGTGGCTATAGCTTGACCACCGTCACAAAGCTGCGTGTCATCAGAATTATCTATGTGAACTGGGCTGTTCATGACCCATCTCAATGGCACTCGGAAATAGCATGTTATCCATTAAGATTTCTTAAATGTGTAATTCTAGCTTCATCTTCAAAATCTTGTGGTGGTATATGATTTCAGATAAATATATTGCAGTTCGAAGCAGCTTGATTTAGACTTTGGCTGCACAAACTCATTCTTTCCTGGGTCTTTGTCATTAAGCTGCTAGTTTAACAGCTTAATGGCACAGGAGGTGTACTGTTTACAAAATGTGATCCCAGAATTTTCAGTTTTGTTACATTAATGATAATGCACTGTTTCATCTCAGCATATGTTTGCTACTTTTTGTGATGATAGAATATGTCTACAGTCTTCTAACAAGTGCACTTTATTACATTGTCATTATTTAATATGCCAAAAAGAATCTCTAACATCAATTATGGGGCTCGTTTGGGAGTGATTCTAATTGCAATGTAAGCCAGGAGCATGTGATTATTATCCCCTTGGAAGGAATAGTGTACGTAAAACGGGACGGGATTGAAGCAGGCAGGGATATGCTTTGTCATTTGTTAGATATCTCTCACATGCTTTGTCATTTGTCATTTGTAATATCGCCTGTAGTCCTCGTGTTATACACGAACTTAGCATTTTCATGTTTAATACTCGTATTATACACGTACGTACTTATTTTTCAATAATACATCTATTTGTTGTACATGTCTTAAAGACTAAGTAAAATACATGCTTTTAAAAAAGCAAATGTATAATACTCATATTATATACGTACGTACGTATTTTTCATGTTTAATACACATTTTTTTACAAAATTTTCAATAACACACAATTCATGTATTATACACATAATTTTCACATATTATTATTGAATAAAAATAATATATATTAAAAAATTTAAATATATTATATTAAAATATTATATAGTGGCCGAACATTTCAGTTGTAATTTGTCAAAATTTTGGAGAATAAAACACATACGTATTTTATTTGTATTTTTCCTATACCGTATTTTACTACCATAAAAGAATGTGAGAGGCTATGATTACTACTTGTTGTAACAAAAATACAAGATGGTGATTTTGCAATCTCTTTGCCAACCAGAACAACAATTTCAAACAAAGATTTATGGGTATGGTAATAAGAGAGGTGTTGTTTGAAAAGTGAAGAAATTACCAAGAACACTTAAACTCAGCATGCAATTCTCTAGGACAAATAATGTGTATAGTAACAGAATTTAATAGTACTCGAGAGAACGAGTTAGATGAAAGGCAAACATTCCCACACAAAAAATAAATAAATAAACTTTAACATTGATTTACTATGAAATTTCTCTCTCTTCAATACATGCTTTGGAGAAATGCGGGACGAGGAAAAAGGGGGTGTTAGGGAGGGGGATAGGATTAGGGGGCGTTTGAATAAGGCATGAAAATCTACATATATATGCCAATTGCCAGCATATGATCTCATTCTCACGTTTCTTTTTCAATTCTTGTCTTTGTATGAAATTGTTGGTGGCCATGTCCAATGGCTCCTTCACGGCGCTCTCTTCCTCACTCCGAATGGCTTGGTAAAATTTAATGAATCCAAACGACTGCATACATACATTACAGAGGCCTAGGTTTCATGTTGGATGGTGACAGGAGAAAGACAATCCACTCGAATTCGAGGCTTGTACTTGAAAACAACACTAAGGCAGGACATTGCCTTCTTTTTGAGAGATACCATGGAAATGATCAATCTTTATAACGTGATACACGAAACAAGGACAGATGCATGTGATTTGAATTAATGTATCAAAGAAGAGACGAGAAATTTGAAAAAGAAAAAACTAAATCCAATAATTAATGCATGGAAAGAAGAACAACAGCTAATATCACGCAGAAAACAAACTATAGCCATGTTAGTTCCACCACAGAAAACGAACTCCCAAGGAAAATGGAGCATATATCAAAGTGTTCACACAGGAGTCCATCTGTGAATCTCAGCGCACATATATCACACACTCTCGGATTGATTAGGATAATTAAACTACAGTATAATCTTCTAATGATGCTAGCTATATCCAAAGCTGGTGAAGAGATTTCCAAATCCATGTCCAGATGTTCAAAGAACCGTACAGGCGACAACCATAGGTTGGCTCTTTTTGGCCATTAAAATAACTTTGATCATCCAAGCCACTTTTCGGCCTATCATAGCCATAATTTGGCTCGTATTATTGGAATAACTACTTGAGTCAAGTGTGGGAACCGAATTAAATCACCCTAGGTCAAATAATTCCTTACATTTGGGGATTATTTGACCTAATTGGGAGGTACTCAATTTAATTGGGAGTTACCCAATTAAATTGGCAATTACCTAATTAAAATGGGGATTGATTTGATTCCTACCCTAATTAGGGATTTGATTTAAATCAGATAAATCAAATCCCCAATTAATCAAATCTCGCCTAATAGGGGAGGAATAATTCCCTTCTATCTACGGAATTATTCCTCTGAAACCCTAGCCTCCGAGGCTCCTATAAATACCTAGCTACACAAAAGGGTTAAGGTACGTCTAAATTCATACTGAAACTCTGCAGAAATTATATTTCACAAACCCTAGCCACTATCTTCTTTCTCTCTCTCTCTCTCACACAAGGCTCCGGCCTCCACACACAGCTCCGGCCACCCGGTTTTCCTTGAAACACCCATCCTAACTTAGGCATCGGAGGGCCTTTGGCCAACACCCCCCGGGTGTGGTCCTTTTACTTCGATCTGTTTTGCAGGGAGAGAGAGGTGCGAAGAAGACGAAGGAATCTTTAGGCCAATATTCTCGTGGGAGGAAATTTGCTCCCACATCAAGGTTATAATTTTTACGACCAAAATTATTAGTGGTGGTTTTTATAAACTAGTTGAATAAATATTTTAATCTTATCCGCAATTTGACTTTTAGCCATAGTTTCGCTGGAAATAGCGAAGAAGAAGAAAATAAAACATGGTAAGCTGGAAAAGGACAGAGAAAGCAATAAAGACTGGATTCGGGTGGAAGAGTTGACAATTTGGACCAACTAGCTGGATTCATCATCAACTGGAAATCATACCAACATACGTGTGTGGTAGAGTAATCTTAAGAGGAATGGTGAAAACCTAGCTGGAATTGTTAGCTGAAAATCTCATGAATCATTGTTGGAAGCTGTTTGAAGTGGGTTGTGACCGATGCGGTCAATTTGATAGATGTTGAGATAGTTTGTGTTGTGTGTGTCTCTCTTCTTATCATCTTCTTTATGTACTAATCATTACCCTAACTTGAATAGTACGTACTTTTACTCTTTCACAACTAAGGTTACTTATCGTGCAAGACTTGATCACAACGTAATCCCTATTCAAGCTTTTACACTTAAATTCCTTGCTAAATCATATCAAATCACCACAATTGGCATAAAGATTTAAGCCACAATTTGGTCCACGAAAAATTCGGACCCGAGAATGCAGAATTTGGCACAAACAAGTCTACCAGAACTTATATCTTAGATTGAAGTACTTTGTATTAGTCTAGTTAAGGGAAAAATATAACATTTGTTGATTATTCGCTGTGGGTGGATGACCATTTTAAGTCATACCAAAGGTCTTGAATCTTTTAGGACATGCATCTCCCTTCCATAAGGGAATTGTCATATTTGGTCTTCTATTGAAATCTAGTTGCCTACTAATTTGAAACCAATGACCCAATGAACTAATTGTAGCTAATAGGAAAGAACGAGGAAGGAGAAGAAGGAAAACAAAATCGATTAAAGTTCTAATCTAAATTTCCATCTTAGTGTTGGACCATGCATGCTGTAAAGCCTTTATATTGAGGGCAGTCGAAGATAGGAAGAAATGCAGCCAAAGAAATTTCATGTTGAACTGAAAATCAAAATAGCAATAAGGGGGCTAGATACACTTGAAATAGAGCCATTTTCTTTGGGAGGTTTCAATTCAAGGCTACATATATTCAAAAAAGATGTATATCAAGCTCAGGTCAAAGTAGCTCATGGTTTAGGATATTTGTTCAGAGATCAAATCGACGTCCGCGCGACTTTAGTATTTTGAGACCAGGATAAACATTCAAAAAGGAGAATGAGATAATAGTACTACAGCTGCAAATCAGCCTTTGGTTTTTCTACTTGGGGAAATGTATGTGTCAATAATCTACTTTTTTGCACGCTTGCAAGTTGCATGACTTTGTTTTTGTAAACTTTGTGGCATACATGATTGAAACATTAGAGAAAGTGTTATTCAATGGTGCTGAAAATCTGACACTCAAATTAAATTAAAACTAGTTAAAAGCTAAGGGCCCGTCTGATAACCATTTCAATTTTAGTTTTTAGTTTTTGCGCTAGAGTATAGAGAAAAAAGAGAGAGAATGGAAGTGAGAATGAGAGTGTCACTACCCAAAAAAAAAAAAAGATGGGATTGAGAGGGAAGATGAGAGGAGAGGATTGGAAGGAGGTTGATGACACAAAGACCTCAATTATTTGCTTCATCCTTACCCGTGGCGGATCCAAGATATGAAAGCCGGATGGGCAAAACTTACATACTAAAATCAACGGTACAAGTGAATTTCATTAATAAACATAAAAAAGATATACGGGGGACGTAATTAACCTTACCCTAAAATGCATCTCTATACATACCAACATTTTTTTTTTATGTAGAAAGAATTTTAATAAAAAATACCAACAAAAAATCAAACAAATTGTCATAGAGCATCTCAACAATATCAACAACAAATCAAACATCTCAACAAAATTTCTAAAATCAAAGCCTTAATTAATTTTAACAAAATCCCCAAATTATAATTCATCCCTAATTAATTCCTAGAATACTTAATTTTAAATTAAAACTATAATTATATATATATATATATATATATATATATATATATATATATATATATATAGAAGATGAGAGAATGAGAAGAATTCTTTTCGTTGACAATGAGAATAAGAAGATGTTGTTGCCCACCCAAGAAGAGAGAGAGAGAGTTATAACATATATAGGTATTTTTTGTTTAAAAAAAAATTTGGAATGGCAGGCGCCGACCCTACCCTGTACACAGAACCGCCCCATATCCTTACGAACCCATGTCACCATCCATGTGCCGATGAATGGAATTCGCGTATTATGCATGGCATGGAAATTCAAACATGATTTGAAGTTTGAAAGCAAAATTATTAGGAGGTTGTTGGGCTAACTTTTTTCATGCCCATATCATCAGAAATCATAAAACAAATTAATTGTATCTTATCAATGATGCGGCTCTAATGATTAATTGATGTATAAATTTACTCTCACCAGCTCAATGAACCCCCATGGCATCAAAACAAAATAAAATGCAATAGTTGAATTATAATGCTTTTGGTCATTTTCAGCAAGAGTAAAATCTATCACGATTCACTAGTTTTGGGAAATTTCTCCATCTTGCAAAGATACAAAATTTGACCTGCATTGCCAAAACTTGTGTATGCAAAACCCTAATATTCCCCCTACTTGACAAACAAAAAAGAATCAAACCTAATTTTTCAAGTTGTAGGTGACCTTTTTTCAAGTAACTTTGTTGACAAGAAACACTCCCCCACAATGTCAAAAGTACGTATATATTTGATAAGGCCAATTGCCACACATAAACAAAAACTCAACCACTCCAGCCACCAAATTCCCATCTTCTTTTTCATGCACAGTTGTTTATTCTCGACAACTCTTAACATTTATTCTTATATAAATGCCCCTCTCGTGTGCGTCTGTGTGAGACATGCAGCTATAGGTGGGTACAGTTTGTGGATACAGGTGGGTACAAGACAGATTTGCTTTTTTTCTTTTTCCGGCCGCAAGACTGATTTGATCCACTTTCGCTTTTTCTTTCCTTCTTTAAATCAATTATAAGAATTTTAAATACCTATATATCAGCTAAATATATCTTTTGAAATTTGGCTGTATTATTTTTTAGATATGAAATATTTATATTACAATCTTTATATAGATTTTCAACTACAAAACCACCAAGAAATGAAGTAGAAAATTACAGAAAAAATTATTTGAATTGTTGTGAGACAAAATTATTGGTGTGGAAATGATTAATTAATTATACATAATAGTTGCTTGTGTTAATATATACATTGAAAATATATGGACATATCTTTTCCACAGAAAACTTCTAAGAAAAATTAGGTATTACACATAACAATCCCTACTAATTAGAATTTGAGACATAGAGAATTTATATTTGGGTTTTAATATCTATAAATCAAATTTTGTTTTGGATTAGGCCAAAGAAGAGGCATAGATTCGTTGGGCCTCTCTAAATTACAAAGTTAAAATACAATTTTATCCTTTTTGTTTAAAAGCCTAACCAAAATTAGATCTCTCTCATCAATCTCTCTCTGCTGGAAGCAGGGACGGATCCAGGATTTCAAACTTGACTGGGCTAAATTTACCTTACATATAAACATACTAAGTAGATAGAAAACTACAGTTAAAAAATTTCTTCTTTTTTCCTTTCTTTTTTTCCACAGGCTGTGTGCATTCCCTTTTCTTTTTTTCTCTCCTATGTGCCGTTGCTATAGGCTGCAGCTTTCTCTTTTATTCCCCACATGCAAGCAGTGTAAGCAAAGGATTCCTAAGAAGGGTAGGATTAGAATATTCACTTGGATGGCTGGCTGGGCTATAAAAAAATTTTGGGCTGGGATTTTAAAAGCCACCTGGGATGTAGCCCAGGTTAGCCAAAGCCAAGTACCGTCCCTGGCGGGAAGGTGATTATATAAATCAGTGATTCTCCATAGAAGTGTTTTTTTGACTTATCCAGAATCACTCCCAAACGAACCCTAAATCAGCTCATCAAAAACTAATACATCCTCAATGAAAAAAAGGGTAAATTTTCTTTAAATCAAACCAAAAGATTAATCCGGAGTTTTTCTCTAATCTACTGCCAAAAAAAAAAAAATTCGAAACATTCTTTTGCATTTCTTGATCTTGGTTTCTTTATGGTGTATATGCCCATCAAAAGATTGTCACCATTTTAAACAAGAAAAGTGAACTAAAAGAGCAGAAGGGTAGTCAAAGAATGGCAACCCCACAACGCGTGGCTGCTACCTACATATATTCTTTAAAAATGGATAATGCTCTGTGTAAAGTGAAAAAAGCCGAAGTGGCAATTTATATTTTATACAGATTTTTATAGATAAATGAAATTGGAAAAAGGCAGTCATTGTACGTACTGAGAGCAGATCTTTATAAAATACAAGCCAAAATGTAAGGAAGTTCGAATATGAGATTACTGGTCTCTGCAAGTTAAGGTTCTTTTCTACCGCTAGACCCGTTAACATATTATTTATAGATTATAATAAGTGATGATGCATTATGCCCACCTGAGCTGAGGGGCCAAAAAGGAGAAAGGTATTATTCACAATCCCCACCTTTTGCATCATTTTAATGGGATCATATGAGATATCAAAATACAGTACTTGGCTCTCCGCGTTGAATATTCTTTAGTCACTCCCACGCGAACCAACCAAAACCATCACAATTCTCAAGCGCACAAGGCGTGCGTCAAACATGAATAACAATACCAGTACTTTTTTTATTTGGGGCATGCATGTAATTTTGCTAAAGATGAGCAACCAAATAGAAAATAGTCGGCGCAGTTTGTTTTATTAGCCTTTCTAACCTCTATCGCTTAGCATTTTTGTCAACCTGAATGAAGGGGTTTATTAGCCTTTTTAATTCTCATTTTTTGAGGTGCCTTTTTAAAACAACTATTTTTTTTTCACACGTAGCACCTCCATGACATACAAATTACCACAAAATGACCTCATTCATGCTATGTCAGCAATGACGATAGAAAGCCAAAAGTAAAGTAAGACGCAAAATATCGGTCAATAGCGTGAATCCTGATGATTTTTAGAGGGGCAATGAGCACTAGCATAATTAAGTCAATAAATAAATATAAACGAGAGATTAGACCTCTTTAGCGTAACAATAATATTATTTGTACTACATTTATTGATTATATTGTTGACCTATCAGTGTATGTGAGATTCATCTGTATTAAAGAGGTTGTCTGTATAAGATAGCAATTGATCATTGATCAGTTCACGTGCAAGGTTCCTCAACTTCTGTGGTTCTTTTCTTCTAAGCATATATCCAATAATTGGTCCTCTTTTGATCCCAACATTAATTGCTCAATTATTGTGTTACTACTTCTTATTACATACTTTGTAAGTAAACATGCAGCCCTCCAAGTCAAAATTTACTCACTTTTATATGTAAAAAGTTAGCTAACTTCACAGATGGGTTTGACAAATCAATGTACGATAAATTTATTTTTTTTATTTTTTTAAGATTAAGAGTATATTCCATGATTATCCATCCATTTTATTATATAAATATTATTCTTTGAAACTAATTATTTTGAATGGATCTCTATAAAATAATTCTTAATTAACTTCTTACTACGTGAAAAAATTGTGAAGAATAAAAATGATTAACACTATTAAAAACTTATTTTTATCTTGGAACGTAAATTAGTACATGCAGATTAATTTAGCGATCAAGAGTTTTAAAGACAATTGTGAGTGTTTTAACTTCGGAATATAGAATGACAAACGAGGAGTGTGAACATCTAGCAAATACCTTTTTCTTCAAATCAAAACACAAGCAAAAAAATAGTGTAGGTCTAGGGAAACAATTATAAACAGGACTATATCACAATGCTTAGTGTGATGAATATGGTGGGGTTAACATTAACTGGACATACCCCAAACAAAATTATGTCAAGATTTGACCTTATTGTCACTCATTGTTGAGTTATGTATGCATCTTTTCCGGCCAAAAAACGAAAAACTCTGTTTGAAACTTTGAAGTCAACGCCAAGGAATCAGGAAAACCCAAATTTTTTTTTTTTAAAAAAAAAAGAAAAAGAAAAGAAAGGAGCTCTTTAATTCTAAGCCGCAACAGAAGCCGAGTGTACGTGGTCTGAAAAACACAACCGACCACTTAAATTAAAACCTGTGGAATTTAGTCCCCAGTCAAATACTCGCCAAACATGCTTTTACTTTTATTTCCTTATGACCCACATGACAGAAATTTATCACACACACCTCCCCTACCACATGTTCTCTCTTTACACATACATATACATATATCCCTGACTCTCCTCTCACAACATAAACTCAGCCACTCTCTCTCTCTCTCTCTCTCTCTCTCTCTCTCTATAGCTCTCTCGCATTTTCCTTCAACAGAGCTATAGAAATGGCTTCCGTGATTCAGATGCAGAATACAAATATGAACCAGCATGTCACATTTCCTAAAAACATTCGGCCACGGTCAGGTTCTTTTGGGCAGGTTTGTCTGCCCAAAAGAACCGAAATTGCTGGCGATAGACAGACAATTGTCGCAGCACTAGGGACCGTGGAAGTAGCCACTACTACCAGTACTAGAGCCAATACGAAAACCACCGCCAGCACTAGTACTACTAGTAATTTAACTCATCAATGGAGAGAAATTCAAGGTTCAAACAATTGGGAAAACCTGGTGGAGCCATTGCACCCACTTCTCCGGCAAGAAATTATTCGATACGGTGACTTTGTCACTGCGTGTTACAAGGCCTTTGATCTCGACCCAAACTCCAAACGCTACCTCAACTGCAAGTACGGCAAGAAGAACATGTTCAGAGAGGTTGGGCTCGAGAGTTGCGGTTATGAAGTCACCAAGTACATCTACGCCACTCCGGACATCAACATCCCAATCCAAAACGGCGAGTCGTGTGGCCGTTGGATGGGATACGTCGCCGTTTCATCAGATGATGCAGTTAAGAGGCTCGGAAGAAGAGATATTGTAATCACCTTCAGAGGCACAGTCACAAACCCTGAATGGGTTGCAAACCTAATGAGCTCATTGACTCCGGCACGGCTTGATCCTCATAATCCGAGGGACGATGTGAAGGTGGAGTCTGGATTTTTGAGCTTGTACACGTCCGACGAAAGCGAAAGCAAGTTCGGGCTAGGAAGCTGCCGGGAACAGCTTCTTTCAGAGGTGTCCAGATTGCTAAACAAATACAAAGGTGAAGAGTTGAGCATAACATTAGCAGGACATAGTATGGGGAGTTCTTTGGCTCTTCTTCTTGGCTATGACATCGCCGAGCTCGGGTTGAACCGAGAGAATTCCCGAAGGAAAATACCGATTACAGTGTTTTCGTTCGGGGGCCCGAGGGTAGGGAACTCGGGGTTCAAGCAAAGGTGTGATGAATTGGGTGTGAATGTCTTGAGGATTGTGAATGTGAATGACCCCATTACCAAGATGCCTGGGGTTGTTTTCAATCTCGAGAACTTTAGGGTTTTGGGAGGTGGGGGATCGTTTGAGTTTCCATGGAGTTGCTCATGTTATACTCATGTGGGTGTTGAATTAGTATTGGACTTCTTCAACATGCAAAACCCTTCATGTGTTCATGACTTGGGGACTTATCTTAGCTTGCTCAAATGTCCCAACAGAGTGCAGATTCAAAAGGAGGGTGTGGATTTGATGAACAGAGCAAAAGAATTGCTCTTGAATTTGAATGTGAGCGCTCAAAATTTCAACATGCAAGTGCCAATCCCATGGAGAAGTGCTTCTGCCAGAAGTACCAGAAATATGGTGAAGCTGCAGATTCAATCACAAAGAACATAAATATTAGTGTGTTCATAGAAATTTTAGGATTTTTCTCAACTCCCCAGCCTTGTAATTTTGTTCAGGAAAAAGGGTTTTGTGAATTACAATCGTCCTGGCCTAATGTATATTGTAGAAATCAGTTCAATAACCTCTCGAAAGAAATCAAGAGGTTAAATTTTTGAAACCAATGAAACTGTTATTTATCAATTTTTTTTTATGTAGTTTTGCATTTCAGTGTTTTCATTTCCATGCTATTTTCTTTCTTCTTTTCGGTTCTCTCGGACTAACCTTGTGTTGATTGCCTTCGAAGTTTTAGAGACCGTACGTGTATGCGAGATTCATGTGTATGCAGTTAAAAGAAATTATTACAGGAAAAAAAAAATATCAAAAAATATTTACGACCTCTCTAAAACTCCTTTGTATCAAAAAATATTACAGGAAAAAAAAAAATCAATTATCAAAACAACAAGTATTTACGACCTTTGACAATTAATTCCGAACAACCTATTAATATCAACAAAAAAAGACAAATATATAGAAACGAAATGAGGTCAGAATGTGGGAAAAGTGAATGGTGTGAGTCATGTACATTTCTACCCATATACACATATTAGAATAATAAAAAGAATTATCTATATATATAAAGCAAAAGGCAGAGAATTGTGAAACATTCAAAATACCAGAAAATGCCCTTGGTTAATGCAAACATTAATAATTAAAATTATTAATTAAATGAGGATAATATGGTAAATTCACACTTTTTCATATTAAAAAAAAATTAAAATTAAAAGAAAAATCAGATAATGGATTCTATTTTTATGGAACACAACTACCCATTATCTTTTTTAATTCTAAAATAAATTTTAATTTTTTTAAAAAGAAGCCTTTCGCAAGCGCGGAAGCGCGTGCAGAGAGGCTAGTATATATAACAAAAAGTCATTTACAGTTAAATTTTCAAATAACAAAAATGGCTTCGTTTTAAAAAAAATCAACAACTACAGTTTAAAAAGACAAATACGAAAAACAATAATCTATTAAAATTTAAATTATTTAAATTAAATAAATAAGGAACAATGATCAACAAAAGTTCTCAATAGAAAATATATATATATACCTTTTCATTGAGGGACACCTTGTAAGGTCTAATACAAATTTATTTCCATGATTCAAAATGTCCATTTTTTTAAAGTCTTTATTCGAAAATCAAAAACCATTAAGACATCTAGGCGTTAACAGCAAAATCAACGATCCAGGTGGTTCAAGAAAACACTAAAATTATTACCACATCGATTGAGTGGCCAAATGATTTTCGGATTCAAGTGATTTTTGCAGGGAATATCTTTGAGGGAATACCTATTAAAAAAACAATTTATATTGTGAAAATACAAAGTGAATGGGCCTCACAATGGATCATTCAACTGAAGCTAAAGAGACAGAAAGTTGAAGATCGAGGTCAACTACTTCTAAAGTGGAAGGGACTGGATGTAGAATAGATGGATGAAGCAATAGAAGAGGAGTTGACACGTCGCGCGCTCAAAGGCAAAACTGGCAAGTTACAAGTTTGGGCCCCGAGCTCCGATTTGGGCCCATGACCCACCGTTTCGAAAGGACTAGCACCACGAGTAAAACTCATCTTTTTGCCATGACGTATGGGCTTTTTCAAGCGTTCAAGATCGTTTAGCAGCCCAAATAGGCCTTTTCATATTTTGCAAGGAAATTTTTGAAGGAAAGTAGCCCACCTGACATGCATTTTGTTGACACTTTTATGGTTGTTAATAAATTTCATGGACTGATGATCAGTATAAAGGACGAACTCTCATTGCAAAAGGTAATGTTCCCACTGTTTCAAACCCTCGCCACTGCATAAAATTCATGATCATATGTGCTCCATTTCTGGTGGGCTTCATTGAGTTTTTCATAGAAAATTACTACTGGCTTCTTTTCTTGAGACAAAACAGTGCCCACACCTACTCCACTTGCGTCACATTCAACCTCGAATATTTTCTCGAGGTTAGAAAGGGCTAGGACAGGTGTCGTACCTAGTTTTTCTTTGATCAAGGCAAAATTGGACTCTTGCACTTCTCCCTAATGAAATATGCCTTGTTTATGACACTTTATAATGGGAGTGGTGACAGTGCTCAAATTTCTAACAAATCACCTGTAAAAGGTTGCAAGACCATGAGAACTCCTCACTACATTCACTAATTTTGGGGTAGTTCCATCTTGGATGGCTCGAACCTTGTCTTCATCCACATGAATACCGTTCTACTCGAACAAATTTGATGAACACTTTTCAGCAACTCTTCAATTTTCTCATGCAAAATCTCATTTTCTTTGGGGCTCATGCGGTAATGGGGTAAGTTTGGCAAGCTAGCAACAGGTACTAAATTAATCTGGTGTTGAATGTCTCTCATGGGAGGTAGCTCATTGGGCAGGTCATTCGAGATTAGTTTATGGAACTCTGATAAAATCTTATGCACCTCTCTAGGAATCTAAACTGGAACAACAATAAGTAAACCCTTAGGCCCCGTTTGGTTCATGGGAAAGGAATCTTGGGGATAGGAAATCAATTGCTTTCCCATGTTTGGTAAGTCAGACATGGGAAATCGTTGCCTGGCACATGATAAAGTAGGAGGGAAAGTGAAGCCTTCCTTCCTCCTTGAATTTACTTTCCCTTCCCATGGGAAAGTAAGGCTAGCATTAAATACACTTTTTTTCTGACTAATTTGTCCTTACTAACAATTCATAATTACAG